>NC_064816.1:110658207-110730634 GCF_023721935.1 Panthera uncia | reverse complement strand
GAGAGTGCAAGCAGGGGAAAGGCAGAGAGAGAGAGAGAGAGAGAGAGCGAGCGTCTGAAGCAGGCTCCGCACCACCAGCATAGAGCCCCACATGGGGCTCAAACTCACAAACCATGAGATCATGATCTGAGCTGAAACCAAGAGTTTGATGCTTAACCATTTGAGACACCCAGGCACCCTGAAATGTTTTATATCTTAATTGTAGTGGTGGTTATATGGCTGAATGTATTTATCAGAATTCATAAAATTATTCATCTGAAAAAGGTGCATTTTACTCTATGCAAATTATATCCCAGTAAACTTTATTTAAAAATGGCTACCAGGTAAGAAAAAAGATTTTGAGTAAACATTGAAAAGCTGGTTAACTGCTGCTGGGAGGAAACTCAAAACAGATGAAGCTAATTCAAGCTAGAAATTTAGAAGAAATTCAGAAGCCCACATAAACATTTTCATGTTCAAACATTTGGATCTATGAGGTCTCAGGGAATAGTAAGGGTCTATGGTGTATATCATAAAGTGCAAGAGTCTAATAATCTATTTTTCACGTAAGAGACTTGCAGGCATCCAAGGGAGTAGGTAAGTAGCTCTGCCTAGAGGCTCAGGCAAGCTGAACAGAGATAATGATGTTACCTGCTGAGTAGCTTCTTCAAGGATGAGACAAGAATAAAAATGGGCACCTCGGTGGCTCAGTTAGTTAAGCATCCAACTTCAGCTCAGGTCATGATCTCATGGTTCATGAGTTGGAGCTCCACGTTGGGCTCTGTGCTGACAGCTCGATCCTGGAGCCTACTTCTGATTCTGTGCCTCCTTCTCTCTCTGCCCCTTTCCCACTTGCACTCTGTTTCTCTCTCTCTCTCAAAAATAAATAAACATTAAAAAAAAGAATAAAATTGAAGAGACAGACATTGTAGAAGAAGGAACAACCTAAGATATTAAGACATGAGAGAGTAAGATATCTTCTAGGAAAGGTAATAAGCATTTTTGAAAGTTTAAAATGCAGTTATTCATTGTATTACACAATTATTACTTTTATCTTGCTTAATTTGTTCCATTCATTTATTCCACACATTCTTGATTATCTACTTTGTGCCGGGTACCAGGTACAGCTTAGGGAGATAAAGATAAATAAGATATAATTTCTGTTCTCCAGGAGCTTATGGGCAAGCAGTTCTCCCCCCATCTCCACTCCCCCCAAAGTGTTACAAGATTTTTAAATAGGGGCATGTGCATGCATATGCAAGTTTCTCAGAGAATAGAGGATCTAACTCAAATGGTGGCTGTGAGCAACCAGTAGTGAAAGAGTAAACTTGACAAAAAAGAAAAAGGATTTTCAAGCTGACTCTTGAAGTATGATGAATGTCTGTCAAATAGACTTGCAAGGTGGAAGGAATAGCATATGTAAAAACATAGCAGCAGAACAGAACATGGCACTTGGAGAAGATGATGAGTTGTTAAATATGGCTAGAGAGCAAAGGGCAAGGTGCATTTGAATGCATAGACAAAGAAATGTGACTAGAAAAGTGGACAAAAGTGTTTGCATGCCAAGCTAGGGAATTTGGACTTCTCCTACAGACAGTTGGGAGCTACTGAAATATTCTACTCAAAGTAATGACGTGATCAGATTCAAGTGTTAAAATACAATTTTTCCAGCTTTTTGGAATGTGATTCAAAAATAGAAGAAGGTAGAAATGGGGAAACCAGTTTTACAATTGCTGCAAAATGTAATTGTGGGATGCTGGAGACCTGGCGAGTGACCCTGCAAGTATAGATTAAGGGGCACTTTCAAAAGATATCTGAGAGAACAAACTGATGGACTTGTGAATCACCTGCAGGTGCATGGGGGAGAGGAGCAGTGAGGGAGAAATGGAATTCAGTATGTCTACCACAGCTCTGGTTTGAGTGGTGGGATGGTGAAGCCATTAACTGGGTTAAGTTATAGAAGAAAGAACAAATTCTCTCTCTCTCTCTCTCTTTTGTTTTAATTTGAGATACAGAGAGGGAGAGTGAGAGAGCGCATACATAAGTGAGGCAGGGAGAGAGAGAGAGAGAGAGAGAGAGAGAGAGAGAGAATCTCAAGCAGGCTCCATGGTCAGCTCAACTTGGAGCCTGATGTGGGGTCAATCTCATGACCTGAACGAGATCATGAACTGAACTGAAGAGTTGGATGCTTAACTGACTGAGCTGCCCAGGCACCCTAGAAAGAGAAAATTATTATTATTTTTTTAAGTTTGTTTATTTTTGAAGGGGAGAGAGAGCATGAGTGGGGGAAGAGCAGAGAGAGAGGAAGACACAGAATCCGAAGCAGGCTCCAGGCTCTGAGCTGTCATCACAGAGCCTGACGTGGTGCTCGAACTCACGAACTGAGAGATCATGACTTGAGCCGAAGTCAGATGCTTAGCCGACTCAGCCACCCAGGTGCCCCAAAAGAGCATATTCTAAACATGGTTGTTTAATAAAATCAATTTTTTCACATAGGAGGTCTAAAAACAGTATAAATTTAAATTAGAGAATAATGTAAAAAAATATTCTGGATCCTATTCTCCTCTTTCCCAGCTAAGGACATATTTCTTTGCTCCTTCACATTCAAATACATACTGACATACAAAAACAGAACGGAATCTAAGACCTTGCAAACCATGTCCAATTACTCCTGAACTGTTTCACTAGTGATACAATGGTTACCTTAGAAATGAGATAAATAGAAAGTTGTTTCCTTTTGTGTTTTGAGTAATTGTCTTGTTGCCTAGGATGATAAGTTCTAGCCTTGAGCTCTCTGTGAAACGGTATCACCTTTTTCTTTGTTGGTTCACTTCATTCTTCATTTCAAAAGAAATCTCAAAACACTTTGTTCCAAGTTTCTTTTCAATGCCTCTGTCTTCAATATCTTCTATAGCAATAGTTATAGAATGTCTAGTACGTGTCAGGCATAGTGCTAGGTGCTTCAGAGGTAGTATTTCTTTTGATTCTCAGTAGCACTAGGAGGTACAAGTTATTTATTTAAAAGATGAAGAAACTTTGTGAGTTTAAGAATCTTGTCCCAGGGGTACCTGGGTGGCTCAGTTGGTTAAGCATCCAACTGTTGGTTTAGGCTCAGATCATGATCTCATGGTTTTGTGAGTTGAAGCCCCACATCAGGCTCTGTGCTGGCAGCTCGGAGTCTGCTTGGGATTCTCGCTCTCCCTCTCTCTCTCTGCCCCTCCCACATTCACGCTGTCTCTGTCTCTCTCAAAATAAATAAATAAAATTAAACAATTAAAAGAAAAAGAAGAATCTTGCCCCAAATTCCCTAACTGGTTAGTGAAATGAACCAGTATTTGCACTTGGGTCTGGCTGACTCTAAAGCCCTTGAAATTTCCATTATGTCACACTGATTAGTGTGATGTATACAGAAAATAATATATATCTTCTATATATAGAAAAATAAAATTTTTTTATTTTATTTTATTTTTTTTATTTGAGAGAGAGTGCATGTAAGTTGGGGAGAGAGATGGAGGGAGAGAGAGAGAGGGAGAGAGAGGGAGAGAGACAGACAGAGAGAGAGAGAATCCTAAGCAGGCTTCATGCTTAGTGTGGAGCCCGATGTGTAGCTTGATCCCACAACAATGGGATCATGACCTGAGCTGAAATCAAGACTCAGCCGCTCAACAAACTGACCCAACCAGAATCCTGAAAAATAAAAACTTTTTAATGGAAAATTTTAAACAGAAACAAAAGATTAGGGGATGGGATAATGAACCTCCCTGTACCATTCACCCAACTTCTCCAAATATTAACTCATAGCCAACCTTGTTTCATCTTTACACACTTATTTTTTCTCCACTCTCTCCCTCTACCACTGAATTATTTTATACCAAATCCCAGACATCATATCATTTCATCTGTAGATATTTTTGTATGTAGGTTTAAAAGATAAATATTCTTTAAAAAAAAACAATCACAATACCATTATTACATCAAAAGAAATAGGCAATAAATTCCTTAACATCATGAAATCTGTAGTCAGTGTCTCTATTTCCCTGATTGTCTTATACATTGTTTTAAATAGCTGGTTGTTTGTATTAGGGTCATTGGAACTAATTTTTACTTGAGGTACATAGGTTAAATTAGTTAAAACACCAGCTCTTTTTGGTCTATCATCACATCCACATGCATGGGAGCTAGGAGGAACTCAGTGTCAAATTGTAGATGAACTACTGAATCAGTGAGTGATTTGTAGGTTTCTATTTCTTTTTAAATTGAGATGTAATTGACATTGTATTAGTTTCATGCATACAACATAATGACTTGACATTAGTATATATTGTGAAACGATCCCCACAGTAAGTCTAGTTAACATTTAGCATCACACAGCTACAACTTTTTCCTTGTGCTGAAAACTTTTAAGATTTACTCTCTTAGTAACTTTTACATATATAGTATGGTATTATTAACCATAGTAATCATGCTGTACATTACATCCTCAGGGCTTATTTATTTTATAACTGGAAATTTGAACCTTTTGACCCCCTTTACCTATTTCTGATATAGACCAGGGCAGACATGGGCAGAAGTCAAATCCTCTTTGTGATCTGTGTGAAGTGAATCATTATTTTGACACCTTAACCAATATGCAAAGTTTCATGGTGTTTGACCACCTATGACAAATGAAATTATCTTCATTTCTTTTGCTAACTGCTTTAAAAACAAGATGAGGAATTAACCAAGGGCAGAATGTTAATGTAGATTTTCTATCAGATTAAAATGTCACACAATAGAAAAATGTAAAAGCTGTACATATGTAGTTTTTCCACAACATCTAGTGATGCTCAGGTATTAGAATCTGTCTCATGGTGGTCAAGTTTTTGGCTTACGTAATGTTTGTCTCTAATGCCCTCCTTCTCTTTGTCCTTCTTCCCCAGCTCCCTTTTCGCTGGGGTCCATGTTTACCTATGTCTTCCTAGAGACTCCCCTACTAAAAACACCTAGTTAGTCTTGATCTGATTCCAAATTCACCCATTGTCTAAATTGCCCATCCTTTACTTCATCCTCTAGTACAAAGCCCTTTTCCCAAAGATAAGCAAATGTAATGGAAAGCCTGTAGGCTTTGGAGTCAGACAGGAATGAAGTGGAATCCCATCTCTACTACTCTGTGACCTTGTCCAAGTTGATTAACTTTCTAAACATTGGTTTTGAGATTAACTAGTGGGTTGTTGGCAGCAATAGAATAGTTATGCACCCTTTAACTTTCAGGTAGCACCTTCAACCAAACCTTCTTTTGTATGACGAATCAAAAAGATCAGTCCAGGTTCCAAGGTCTGGATGGGTGGCTCCGTGTGTACATAGAGTAGTGGTAGAGACTCAGAGGTGGGCAGAGAGAAACATGCTGTCAAGTAGCCCTTCTTCATTTTGTTTTGTTTTTTAAAAAGACCGAGACTCATATGCCACCTTCCCACAGCTACTGCCTCAAATCACCAAAGCAAAGTAGACCTAACTGCCCTCCTTTTCTCTACACACCCCTTTCATAACTTGTATTCCCTTTTCAGATTCCTTGAGAAGTTCTCTGAGACCTGATTTGGAGGTGGGAGGTTTGCTTCATTTCATCAACCACTAGAAAAGGCCTTGCATAGGGCCTTCATATCAGGAATTGGAGGAAAAAAAATCTTTTAAATATTCAGTTATTGGTATTTCATAGCATGGCCATAGGCAAGCAGAGGTGAATCCAGGACTGCCTGAGTAGAGTTGCTTATTGTATGATTCAGTAGATTGTTCTGGGGTCCTTCCTGTCACATTTGAAATAAGCCTTCTTCTGGCAGCCACTAAGTGAGAACCCAATTCTCTAGCCTCTTCAAGGCAGATTTTAAAATGGTGCTGTGGGAAGCCCTTGGGTTCCAATGATGATGGAGAAGAGGGTAGGACACCAGAGGGTCTAGAGGCACTCCATTTTTGTTCTGTAAGTTCTACTTTGTTCTTTGAATCTAATGGAAATATTTGGAAAAAGGACACAGTTTTGCTACTAAACACACACACACACACACACACACACACGCACACACACAGAACACACTGGCAAACCACTGTTTTGGATATTCTGCTCAAGGGAAAGTTAATGAAGGAGAATGGGGAGAGGAAGCAGGCAAGGAAGAGGCAGCAAGACCCGTGAACTTGTCCTTACTGTGACATTATATTACTAGTATTAGGTGTTCCCAATGAAGTTAAGAAAATATATGTGTTCACGTTCATGTGTGGTTGGTAGAACCTTTTCAGTGGTTCTCAACTCTGCTTGCACATTGTAATTATCTGAGGAGCTTTATAAAAAATATCAGTGCCTGGGTTTCACCCTACAGAGGTCTGACAATGCTTTGTTATTAACCCACCTCTGGTATCTTAATTAAAAACATATATCCACATTGTAACATTTGAACAATTATGTATTATATAAATATACATATATAAAATATGTGTATATTATATATAAAAATTATATAGGGAAACTTGACACAATTCTAGAGTTGAATTATTAAGAATGACTGCTGATAATGACATTTTTGGATGTTTTCTCAATTTTATATTCTTCTCTGCTCATGAAGACCCAAGATAAATGGCCATAGGCTTCCCTGGCATTGTGTTAGATATGGAGGGGCCATAAAACAAACTTTTATCATTTTGTGTTTTCTTTATCAACCCGAGGGATAATAACATACATTTATCTGCATGATCTATTCCTGCCTCCTGGTTACAATAAAGGCATTTTAGAGAGTTATCCTCTGGGCAAATTGTCTGATGTCAAACATTTGCTTCAAAATATAACTATAAAGGGTATTGGTCATGGTCTTGGAACCCACAAGCCCATAAATGTCCACTCTGCTTGAATAATGTTGCAGGAAGGTACAAGCATTAAATAAATTCAGAAGCCATTTACTGTAAATTTATTCCAAAAGTCTCTGTTGTTTTCAAGATGACACAATTAAACAGCCCACAATGAACTATAGCATTAGAAGATAGGTGCTTCTTACTTTTCAAGTATTTGAAAGGGCTGTGTTTCTTAATTTTATTAATTCTCACAGTTAAAAATGATGTGATGATAGAGCCACAAATCAATTTGTTCTAAAGAATCCTTTAAACCTCATGGAAGTGAATCATGAAATATTTACAATACACACTTTCTGAGCTCAGAGAGTAAAATTCTTCTCTCCATAATGTAGATGCTTTAAAGGGAGCATTCTTTCCTTGGAATCCAGGGCCTTTGTTGTCAAGTAACTCTTCCCAAACTCTGTCTGTGTTTCCATTGCAAGGGGTGAGCTCTGAAAGGAAAGAGTGGGCTCTTCACCCTGTAGAGATGGGTCTATTTTGAGATTAGCACAGGTTAAGAGAAATACTTCTGAAATTTGACATGCTCTTTTAAATTCAAATATGGACCTGCATAACCCACTTGAAAAGGCTCAGGGAAGAGATTGTTAGGAAACCATGGATATGGAGTTGCTGATGGAAGGTCTAGGGTTGTTCTTGTACTAGACAAGTTCGCCTATCTGGGTTCTTATATTTAGAAAAGTTTTAGTCAAGACATCACAGACAGAATTTTTCCATTCTTGGTGCTACTTAATATTATTAGTAAGGTCACTTGTGAATGAAAATATTGGGGGAAATAAAAAAAGAGTAAAGGTATGTTCCAAAATATTTCCCTCTCATTCAGCAAATAACACTTTCTATCAAACAGTGGCAGGGGAGAAAATGAACATTTGTTGAATACTTATTGTAGTCCAGGCATGGTGCTCAGCACTATGATATGTATTACTCCTTCAGTCCTTACAAATGTCATGAAAAATGTTACCTTGCAGATTATAAATTAAAGTTTCAGAGAAGCTTTCCCAAAGTTGTAGATCAGGAGAATGGTGAAGCCAAGATTCAAATTGCAGCCTGAATTCGAAGTCCACATTCTTTTCATTATACTGAACTGCATCTTTCTTAAAAAGCACAATGAACTAAACCATATGAAAGTGAAACTGTTATGAGTAGTGGCTTAGCAAAACAACTGTGGGGTCAGATAGACTTGAAGCCCAGATTCTTTATTCAGCAGTCTGGAGTTTGGGCAAGTTATATAGTTCATAGGGGGTATTCTTAGGATTAAATGATAAGTGTGTTAAATAAAATCATTGGCAGTGCATGACACATAAGTGTTCAATAAATTCTAGCTACAATTGTTTTCATTTTCAGGAATTTAAAGACCCCCATTCCTATACTTTTAAGGAAGTAAAAGCTGGGGTTCTGAGTCTCAGTGAATTTCTCAAGGACATAAAGTTCATCAGAGGCAAAACTAGTATTGGAACTCCACTCTTTGGAGTCCTGTTTATCCTTGTTGTCTTTCCAAGATGTAGCACATTCACAAGAGGATGTTAAGAAAGTGTCTGAGTTATCTTAATGATGACCACATTTCTCAAACCCGAGGGAACAGAATGTTTGAAATATAAGAAACTACTTGAGATCTTTTCTTAAAACACCCCGGATACGGATACTATTAGTATCTGAAAAGACCTATCTTCCTCTTCCTCCTTCCTAACACAACCCCAAATTGGTTCAGGTGTCCACCCCTTTCTCATCTCTAGGGGAGAATTCTATAGAGTTTAAGGCAGTGGACGTGGACTATATGGAAGATGTATAGTACATGGAAGGCTTGTTAAAACTCATCACTGGACCCCATCTCCAGCATTTCTGATTCAGTAAAGCTGGAGTGAAGTATAAGAATTTGCATTTCTACAGAGTTCCACATTCTCAGAAGTGTCAACTGTTGATCTGGGGACTAGTTTAAGAATCACTGGTTGAGGACAATCAGTGTCATTCCTCTGTTCTGGGGCTGGGCGAGTGTAGTGAGTTGGTCCAATCTGACTAAAAGCAATGATTCATACTCCTTGGTTGGGGATTTACTTTCTTCTGTTGCAGATGAATAATGAACGATTATTAGTTGCTGGCAGCCATCTTACTACCATGAGGACAGAGCCAGCCTCAGCAAAAAGGCAGTATGTAGATGGCAGAACAGAGAGAGGGGGAGAGCCCAAGCTTTTGATCACATTGAGCACCTGAATCAGCCAAACCAGGGGCTTTATCTTCCTCTGTACCTCCTGGTATGTGAAGTTGTACAGATTTTCCTTGTTTAAGCTACACCAGATCAGAGCTTGTTACTTTGGCCAGATACCGGTACTTAATGTCAGATACATTCCTAAAACTCAATAAAATGAAAGTAAATGTATTTGAAGTAACATTTTTATTTGATTCCAGCATTTTCTTTTCCAAATAACTGACCACTTTAACTTTCATTAATGTGATCATAAATACAAAAATAAAATCTATTTCTGTGTTTTAAATCACAGAAAATGCTCAGGGCGCCTGGGTGGCTCAGTTGGTTAAGCGGCTGACTTCGGCTCAGGTCATGATCTCGCGGTCCGTGAGTTCGAGCCCCGCGTTGGGCTCTGGGCTGACAGCTCAGAGCCTGGAGCCTGTTTCAGATTCTGTGTCTCCCTCTCTCTGACCCTCCCCCGTTCATGCTCTGTCTCTCTCTGTCTCAAAAATAAATAAATGTTAAAAAAAAAATTAAAAAAAAATAAATCACAGAAAATGCTCAAAAAAAAGCACAGCCCTATTCTTAATGCTTTCGTGATATACCATGGACAGGAAAACCAATTTTCTTTCAAAAGATTTGATGTGATTAGTTAGTAGTGTTCAGTAAGAAACATACTCCAGTACATTACTAAATTAGGAAACACTTGAAATTTTTAGACAAGATAAATTCCTCCTAAGGAAGTTGATCCACATAACCTTAATAATTGCAGTTTGTTATAGTTTCCATTCTGTTTCATAAGTCCAGAAAGGAGCACAAGTGACATAAATCACTTCACCTCTTCATGTTTTATACTTTTACTGCAACCACAACTATGATAAGCATATTATAAAATATAAAGCAAAACTCTCAATAACATATTAGCTCTTCCTTTTAAAAAGGATCACAGAACAGATTTTTTTTTTTTTACCCAGCTTATTTCTTCCTTGTAAAAACATGCCATTTGTTGTGTGTGACTATAAGCAAACATTTTTGTCTGTGATTTTGATACATTTCCATGTAAGTCTTCTCTGTGTGGAAGGTTATTTTATTGTAGCATAATCAGCTGGTTCTCTTTCAGACAATGTATGTTAGCTGGGGACAGAGCCTAAGTCTTGAAGTTATTTTGAAAGTGGCCAACAACAAGTTTTGAGTTTTTCTGTTTCCTCTAAACCAAAGATCATGATGAGTAGTAATAATAGTATTTATTGCTACTTACTCCGGGTTACACGTTGTGCTAAGTGCTCTACTGGGATTTTCTCATTTCATTCAATCATTAATTCATTCAACAAACTTTTGCAGAACACCTAACATTTGCTACTCTGGTACTACAGACCATTTTCAGCTAGAATGTTCATCAGGATGGAAAAAAGCAGAAGTATGATTTTGGATCCCAGGGCAAGAGCCGCATTGCTCAGGAGGTAGGAGATGGAGATGATAGAAATCGTATTCTTTCCTTTTTATTCACTGAGTTTCTACTTCCACTGTGATATACTGTGTTTCTCAAAGTTTGTGCCTTGATATTTCCACAAGAGAATTATAAATAGGTATTACTTTAGAAGTCTTCATGACTAAAAATTTTGAGGGGAAATAGGGGATTCAATCATGAAACACAATTCTTGACTACAGGCATTCTCTGTGCCTTTAATATATTTTGGGGCTTTCTAAGAAGGTGCCACATTTTTTTAATCTTTTTTTTTTTAACATTTTTTTATTTTTTGAGAGACAGAGACAGAGCATGAGTGGGGGAGGGGCAGAGAGAGAGGGAGACACAGAATCAGAAGCAGGCTCCAGGCTCTGAGCTGTCAACACAGAGTCGGATGCAGGTCTCGAACCCACAAACCGCGAGATCATGACCTGAGCCAAAGTTGGACACTTATGTGACTGAGCCACCCAGGTGCCCCAAAAGGTGCTGCATTATTTGCATGATGTCCCAAACTTATTTGACCGTAACCCCCTCCCACCTTTACCCCCACAGGACATATAGTGTTAGGGTTCCGTGGCACATACTTCAGGAAAGGCTGGTCCAAACTATTTTTGGTTTCAAAAGTTTTTTTCATTCCTCCCTCCATATCAAAGCTCTCTAGTGCTGAAAAGCCCCACAACTGCAAACTTCCCACCCCCTGCCAATCTTCTACACCTTCAACACATCTGGTTTCCAGAACCCACAGACATGTCTGGTTAAATTTGAAATATCTGTAACAGACATTTCACTTCTCAGATTCTTTCCTTCCTGGATGATATAGTGGCCTTGATCCACAGCGACAAGGGGAGGAGGGAAGAAGAAGACATAGGGAGGAAGGTTACAACCAGGAAGGGAAAAATGTATATTTCAGTAAATAAGTGAAACTTGGCATGGTTCTTCTGAAAAACTGCCAACTCCCGACTGAAACCAAAATGTATAAAAATTAAAGTCATGAATCGTGTTTATCCTGGATGCAAAATGAAAGGGAAAACTTGGAAACTGCCTGCTTTATCTTGACATGTTTCAAAGCCAAGTCCGATAATTCTTGTCAGAGGAGGTGTGGAGAGGGAAGAAATGGTCTTTGGAACTTTGGAACTTAAACATCGTTTAATTTGGCATTCATGTTAGCGAAATAACTTAATCATTTCAAAACCCGGATTTCTGCTGTGTGAAGTGTATAGCTGCATATTGTTGTGAGTTGCTGCACTAATGAAGCCCAGTTGGGAAACAATAGTGTCGGTAATTAAAAAAAAAAAAACCGAAAAGGAAACCTATTAACTCTGGACACCTGTCCCTCTTCCAAGTAAATACATCCATCAGATCTCTGGAAATCAGAAAAAGAGTAATAGCATCAAGTCCGGGAGAGGGGGACTTGTGGAATTCTGTAATCCATAGCTTCCTTTTCAAAGAGAAAGGTTTTGCATGAGCAAGGATCCTGGTAGGAAACTGAATTCCCCATTCCAAATTGTTTATTGGAAGAGGTTTTAGTAAAGGGACTATTTACAGAGACGAGGGAATGGTTAAGGGAGCCAGCAAGGATGTTGAAATACCCAGGAATTAGCAACAGTGGGAAGCTATTACCATTAGTTGCCCTGAAGGGGCAAGGAAAACAAAGGTGTTACCAGTTTGAGGAGGGACCACCCCATAGAAGCTGGACTGGTAAATGCAGGAACCAAAACAAAAAGGAGGCAGGAAAGAAATCTCAATCTCTCTCTCTCTCTCTCTCTCTCTCTCTCTCTCTCTCAGTCTGTTCTTTCTCTCTTTCAGCCCTCAGTTTTCTCCTGCAGGTATCTTCCACTGTCCAAACCTAGAAAGAAATAGAACCAGAAAACAAGAGAGTCCAGGAGATGTGCTGTGAATAGTGAGACCACTCGGATACCATGGAAGGAAAGGCTCTGGGGAGGAAATGGAGAATAACAGGCCTCTTTTACCAAAGAGGTAAACCAAAAGAGGTTTAACCTCTGGGTAAAAACTTTGAGCGAGACCGAAATATGTCAATAAAGAGGAAATTTTACTTTTGGATCAGAGTCCAACCCCCTCATTTTATAGATGAGAAAACTGAGATCCACAAAGCTTAGTCAAAGTCAGACATCTTATGAGATCAATGTAAGGTTTCAGCCCAGTCCTGACTTCTAGCTTTGCAAGGGGTCTTTTCCACTCTCCCACTCTCATATTTCAGACCCTCTGTGTCTACTCATTATTTTACTTCTGCCTCAAATTTCAGTTCTCAGATCTCTTGTGTCTTTTAGGGAAGGAAAAATAGAGATGAAGCTTTCTTCTCCAGGCAGACATATGCCGCAAACACTGGGCTATTCATCTGAATAAGGTGCACAATGCACAGAAATGAAAATGTGCTTTTGTTAATGTGCAGCTACATCTCTTTGGGCAAGCTGGATGGATAAGCAAAAACTGGCTTACCAGGAGAGGTCAACTGGATCCTTTCAAATGCATCACAGGTGTGTTGTGTGACAATCTGGACGGTTAATTAATGTGGTCAAAATGCTGCATCTATTATTAGGTTAGGTGGCGGCTTTGTCCTCCCAAGGAAGGCAAGGCACTTTAAGTTTCAGTATTTTAGGGTCTGCCTTAGAGAAAATTGGGAAATGTTGATCTTTGCCTTAAGTCTCCTGATACCCATTCCTTCCAAGGTTCCTTTCTTCCCTGTCATGAAGAGCTAGTTCCCGGCTTACCCAGGAGCTGGTCTTCTCCCCTCCCCCACACACGTTGAGTATGACTTCCTTGAACGTGGCCCAGCCTTTCAGACTGTCCTTGGCCCTTTGCTCAGTCAAAGCCCATCTGTCCTTTAGGGTTTCTCTCTCAGGAGATTTCAACAGGAGATCTGCTAAAAAAAAAAAAAAAACCTGTGTCTAACTGTCCAAAGTTGTTACTTAGTGTGTTAATGTGTTACCCTTCCCAAATACTCTCCCCACTTTCTCATTCCTGGCCACTGCCTCTCCATTTACAGATTCTCTACATTTAGATAGAGCCCATGAAGGGGTATCTGAGACTCCAGGCAACCTGTGACAGAGGCAGCAGAGGGAAGATCATCTAGCCACCACCTCTTTGTTGAGATGCAGCGAATGGTAATTTGCAGCCTCTTTAATGTTTACTTATTTTTGAGAGAGACAGAGACAGAATGAGAGTGGGTTAGGGGCAGAGAGAGGGAGACACAGTATCTGAAGCAGGCTCCAGGCTCCGAGCTGTCAGCACAGAGTCAGATGCGGTACTTGAACTCATGAGCTGTGAGATCATGACCTGAGCCGAAGTCGGTCGCTCAACCGACTGAGCCACCGAGGTGCCCCTGCAGCCTCTTTATAAAGCAAAAATAGCTTCTCATTGACTCCTGTTGCCAGCAATGGAAAAACAAACCTCTGCCAGGTAGAGTTGGAGGTCAAGTAAACTCTTCTTTGGCCATCTAAGAAACATCATGTTACTGGAGGTTCACATACATTTTTCAGAGAACCTGTTGTGTCTATGGGTCATTCTAAGAAAGAACTTTCTGAGAGATTTTTATTTCACAGTGACCAAACACCTGTCAAAGTTCACTATTTCCTTGCTTATAAGAACTAATATTATCTGTACCAGCATTAATCATCATCATATTTTATGGCTGATGGTTAAATTAGTTGGAGAAACTGCCATCACCTATTTTCAAGCTATAAAATTTGAAAGCTCAGCTGTTTTTCACTCTTTGTACTTAACCTCTTTCCCACCCCTCTGCCCTAGCCTCTGTTGGCACATCCTTCTCCCAGAAAGTGTTATCTCAATAATGTTAGTGATAATACACTGGAGCTGAACAGCAGGACTGACCAGAAATTACCTAGTCCAGAATTTCTCACTGCTACCTTCAGGCCATGTACATGTAGGTAACTAACACATGCAGTCTTTGGTTTACAGTAGGGAGTTAATAACTGATTATTGATCTTGCAACTGGTAGACAAGTAGGTCCTGGAGATCTGATGCACAGTATAGTGAATATAGACAACAACGTTGTATTATGATCATCAAACATGCTAAGAGTCTAGATTGTAATTATTCTAATCACAAACAAGAAATGATAAGTATGTGACATGATGGAGGTGCTACTATAGCTACAATGATCATATTACAATATGTAAATACATCAAATCAACATGGTGTACGTCATAATTTACATGACGTTATATGTCAAATATATTTCAATTTAAAAAAGGTTGTTATGAATCAAAATGTGGCTGAGCAGTGATCTGCAATGAAACAGATATGCAGAAATGCTTTAAAATTGCAGAGCATGGAAAGGTCTGCATTAGTCATGAGGGAAATGCAAATTAAAACCACAGTGAGATGCCTTTACATGCCCACCAGGATGGCTAGAATTTAAAAGACTGATAATGCAGATATTGACAAGGATGTGGAGCAACCGGAACTTTTATATTTCACTGACAGGTGTGTAAATGATACCATTATTTGAAAATTGTTTGACAGCATGCAAAGAACAGTGTGTGCTGGCCTTACACTCAATAATTCCCCTCTTGAATGTATACCACAAAAGTGCACATACATGTATTCTGAGAGTCATGTACAAGACTGCTCCCAGAAGCATTATTCGTAATTAATTGCCCTCCTCTGAAAACAACCCAAATGTCATCAGTTGTAGAACTGTCAGATACCTTGTAGCATGTTCATATTTTAGAATATCATACAGCAATGAAAAGAATACAATTACAATAAGAAATATGGATGGACTCAACAAACATAATATGCAGAGAAAAAAGTCAGGCTCAAAATAAATGTTCTGTATTACTCCACGTATATAAAATGTAGTAGGCATAGGTACATTAAAGCAATAGGAGTCAAAACTGAGGTTGCCTTTGGAAAAGAGGAAGGGAGTGGTAATTGGAAACAGGCCCCATGGAGCTCCTGGATTGTTGCCAATATTCTTTGTCTTGTGCAGTGGTTGCAGTGTTCACCTGTAACAATCTGCTGATGTAATCATATTTTTGCTTTATCTATTTTTCTATACGTACTGCTATGTTTCAGTTAAAAAAAAAAATAGAGGTTTCTGGATGGCTCAGGCAGTTGAGCGTCCACTCTTGATTTTGGCTCTGGTCATAATCCCAGGGTTGTGGGATCAAGCCCCGTGCTGAACATACTTAAGATTCTCTCTCTGTCCCTCTGTTCCTTTCTGCTGCTCATGCTCTTTCTTTCTCTCTTAAATATAAATAAATGAGAAAATAAAATAAAATAAAATAAAATAAAATAAAATAAAATAAAATATAATTGCAGAGCTGGAGGACTGATCCAAGTTAATACAGCCTGCTGCTTCTTGGCCTTTTTAGCATATCTTATTTCCTTCAGTATACCCTCTGTTTTCAGCTCCTGATAGTGTCAGGAACCCGTGGTCTGCAGAATGAGAGACTCCTAGATACTGTCCCAGGTTCAGATATCTACATCCTGCCCTCTGCCCTCCCCATTATCTTTCCTAAAACCCTGCATTTTCTTAGGGACATGATCAAGTAGTCTCTGCTAATTTTCTGATGACGATAATGACTTTTCTTCCTGGGGAAATTCAAATTTGAAAAAAATCCTTAAGAGTGACTTTAGGGATTAGTACCATGGTTCAGCCCATAGAAGTAATCATATGGTTCAGCCCATAGAAGTAGAGGTTTTTTGGGAGGTGACACCCTCTAAATGACACAGGGTAAATGGGCCTGGACACATACCCCAAGCCTGTGCTTAGGACTTGCCTCAGGTAAGCAGAGAAGTCCAGACACGGTGTTCCTTTCCTGGGTTCTGCTGGCACAACAGGTATCGAGTATCGAGAAAGACCAGCTTGATGGTGGGCTGGGTCACTTCAACATGGTGGTGGAGGAAACAGGTGCTGGGCTTGTCTTTACTGAACAGCAGTGATGATGTTGAATTCACTCACTGGCATTTTTTTCTTTTTGGCATAAATATCAGGGCGTGGTGATGATGACTAAGTAGATGAGAACAAAATTGAAAAATGGAAGTATTACTCATACATTGGACTCTCTGAACCCAGGAGTTACAGACCAGAGTGAATGGGCTGGCAGAATTTTGGGGGGATGTGCTTCTTCCTGCCATTCCTTTTTGTTCCTCTCCTTGCAGCTGGGCTTCAAGGTCCCAGGCTTATTTACCCTTCAACCAGTACTTGAGCTTGTTGAATTGCTTCAGGGGTACCACTTGGCAAGAAAACCTAGAAAGTATGTGGCCCAAGAGCCGTTTCTGTTCTCTGGGTGAGAGGTTAACACATGGGAAACAATTTTGGGAGGATTCAAGGTGATACACAGTGAAATGTTACACTGAATACTACTGAAGTAATTTGCGTCCAATGAATGCAGTGAGCGGTCAGAAAGGGAAGAAATCATGTTTCCATTTGGCCTATGGAACCTGAAAATGATTCATAAACCAAACCTAGACTGTGGAGAAAAACTGCCAGTTCTTCATGTTCTCCTTTTACCTGTGTTTCTGAAGTTCCTCCTTGGGCCCAGCAATTTCTCTATTGTAGGAGAGCCAGAAATGACAAAACACAGTTCCTCTTCCCCTGGGGTGGGGGTGGGAGCAAAGGGAGAGTGTCACTGTTTATCACAGTCATCTATAGATTTTTTTTGTGTGTTTTCTGTTCTCTGGGTCTCCCTTTGGAAGAGAAAAATCTACATACAAGTTTGTGCTCTTATACTAAATACTAGTGAGGTCTTTTGTTTGTCAACGGTAATAAGATCTTCTCTGTGGAATTTATGACAGCACTTTAAAGAATTTTGAATAATGCATTGGACACAAGTAACAGGAAGAATGTTTCACTGAGGTTCACTTGGGCAGAATTAACAATAAGCTGTGTACAGTGTGTTGCCTATTCATCTTAAAAAATAACGTGCACTTCTTTTTTTGGTTGTAGAGCTCTATCTGCTTTATTGTAGAATATTTGGTAAATCAAAAACATATATGAAGAAGAAAATGAAATCCTCCCATGATTTCTTCAAGCTTACATGTTGTTGATATATCCTCCTGGCACGAACATGTGATTCATGTTGTGGTCATGTAATATATGCAGTTTTTACCATGTTTTTCATCTTTTTCCCATGTCATAAAATATTTTTACAACAATAATATTGGTAAAAGCTATATAACAAGAATCTCCCAAAAATAATTCTTCTAGAAGACATTGGTGAATAAAATGTCTTAGGAGATACATGTGGACATTTTACATTTCCAATCACTTGAGTGTAGTAACTACTCATTAGGTTTTCCATCCTTACTACCTCTATGGCTTTCTCATACATAGGAGCCAGATTGGCTCCACTAGTAAGAGATAAGAGAAAGACTCTTCCCCCTTAAAACATCTGTTTTAAAGATATTGAAATTTTAATTTATGAATCTTTAAAAAAATTTTTTATTTTAGAGAGACAGAAGGAGAGAGATAGAGCACGAGTAAGGGAGAGGGGCAGAGGGAGAGAGAATGAGAGGAAGAGAGAGAGAGAGAGAGAGAGAGAGAGAGAGAGAAAATCCCAAGCTGGCTCCATGCTCACTGCAGAGCCTGATGTGGGGCTCAGTTAC
This sequence comes from Panthera uncia, assembly GCF_023721935.1. Taxonomy (NCBI): domain Eukaryota; kingdom Metazoa; phylum Chordata; class Mammalia; order Carnivora; family Felidae; genus Panthera; species Panthera uncia. The sequence goes on along the minus strand of NC_064816.1, from coordinate 110,712,548 downwards.
ATGACCCTGGGATCATGACCTGAGCTGAAATCAAGAGTCAGACGCTCAACTGACTGAGCCACCCAGGCACCTCTATGAATCTTTTTTTTAAGATGTGAAGAATGTCTTTTTTTCCCTTCTAAGATGTTATTTCTTTTTTTTTTTTTTTAATTTTTTTAACGTTTATTTATTTTTGAGACAGAGAGAGACACAGCATGAACGGGGGAGGGGCAGAGAGAGAGGGAGACACAGAACTGGAAGCAGGCTCCAGGCTCTGAGCCATCAGCCCAGAGCCCGATGCAGGGCTCAAACACGCGGACCGCGAGATCGTGACCTGAGCTGAAGTCAGACGCTTAACCAACTGAGCCACCCAGGTGCCCCTCTAAGATGTTATTTCTAGAAAAATTCATAATCAACCTTGAAGGATAAAGTTCTCTTTGCAAAATACAATTGATCCAGCTTCTTTCGCTTGGTCCGCAAATCTGGGAGTCTACTTACTGGTCTATACAGGAGTGAAAGGTACAATTTACTTAGAATACCAATACCTTAAATGATGCAGATGGGAATCTTATAGGACTCTGGGAACAGCTGGGACCTCACAGATGTTGAACACAGGTGAGAATTGGTGTGATTCAGTGCAGCTGTAGGAATGGGTTATCTTATTTTTCCCTCGACAGCAGGATTTCATTGATCTCTATCTTTATACAGTGACTCATTCTGCTCTGTCTCTACTTCTACGTTTCCTTTGTTACCAATTACTTCATTCTCTACTTTATATGTCTCTTCTCTGCCTAATGGCTTCAGTTTACTCATAACTTGCCCTTCTCAGGGCTTCTCGGGCTGTCTTTCCCAATACATGATTGATTTTGTCTTCACATTCCAGTTCAAATTCTTGAAAGAGAATGGGTGTAGTTAGTCATTGCCATCCTTGTTTGGCTAGAGTGTTCACATCAGGTCACATTTTAGGCCTGGCTGCCTCAGGTTATATGTTTCTATGAAGGGGGTTGTCTGATATAGATCATGCCTCAGCCTGCTGCCTCACCTGGGGACACTGGCTAGAGTAAAACTCTTAAAGGGTAATCTGAATCTGGCACAGCAGCACAGAATGACCTCTTAGGCCCATTCTTTTTGTTTTGGGTTTAAAGACAAAAATTTTAATATACCACTAAAGTAATATATTTTTCATGCTTTTTTTTTTTTTTTTTTTTCCCGGAGACAAAATTCTCCTAACTCTTTCATTTAATATAGTCATGTTAGGGGCACCTGGGTGGCTCAGTCGGTTGAGCGTCTGACTTCTGCTCAGGTCATGATCTCACAGTCTGTGGGTTCAAGCCCCATGACTGGCTCTGTGCTGACAGTTTGGAGTCTGGAGCCTGCTTCTGATTCTGCGTCTCTCTCTCTGCCCCTCCCCCACTCATGCTCGGTCTTTCTCTCTCTCTCTGTCAAAAATAAACACTAAAAAAAATTTAAAAAATAAAATAGTCATGTTACATAGAAACAATAAGTAGATTTGTGTGGTTGCCAAGGGCTAGAGGTTGGATGGAAATGGGGAGATGTTGGTAAAAAGGTACAAATTCCCAGTTGTACGATGAATACGTTTTGGGGATATAATATATAGCATGGTGACTACAGTTAACAATACTGAGCTATATTCTTGAAAGTTGCTGAGAGAATAGATTTCAGGTGTTTTCACCACAAGGAAAAAAAAAAAAAGGTAACCCTGTGAGGTGAAGGATGTGTTAACTAATCTTATTGTGGTAATCATTTCACAATATATATGTATCTTAAATCATCATGTAGTACATCTTGAACATATACAATCTTATATGTCAATTATATATCAATGAAGCTGGAAAAAAACAGTCATGTTACCTCGCTATTTTTCAGCTGACTCTAATAGAAATATATTTGAGCTAAATATTTCTTAAAGTTCCTAAATTTTAATATTATGGAGAAAATGTTCATGCTTTATAATGTTCAACTGGCATTTTAATAAGCTTATTTGCTTATTAAAGAAAGTAAATGCATTTTAATAGTTAATATAGAATTGTGCCTACAGATATCAGAGAATAGCAAAGATGGGTAGGGAAGGTCTGGAATATGCTGACTTTCGTAAAGTAGGTTAAAAACATTTCCCTTTTGAAACAGAATGTTCTCAGGCATTTTCCTGGCCCTTGGCTGCTAAAATATAAATGGTTATGTGTAATGGTTAACTGCAGACTGTTATTGTTGGAAATTATTTTTATATGCACAAATTATGATGGAGAGTGAATTGCAAACATAAATTTGTTTTTGGTTTTATTCTGATTTAGAAGGATGACTTAAATTGCCTTCAATATCATCTTACCACTGTAAAACGGGAAGTGAAGTCAGGCAAAGAACTGCTTCCTGTCTTCTTGCAGAGAGGAAACAAATATATAAATATGCATAGGCAGCCTTCAGTCTTTCTCTCTACTCAGTCTATCCCATGCACAGTCTTGATTTAGCATTAGTAAAATATAATGTCGTTCCCCTATTCTCAACTCTGGCTGTATGTTAGAATCACTTGGAAAGCTTTTAAAAGAAAACCTATTTCTAGGCCCCACTCCCCAATTTTCTGATTTATTTGGTGTGGGTGCAGTTTGGGCATTGATGCTTTTGAGAGGCATCCTAAGTAATTCTAAGGAGCAGACAGGAAGCCACTAGGCAAAAAGACAGAGTGTGAACATTTGCATTTGCCTTCAAGACAAATTTTCTATCCCCAGTTTAACTTATCAGGCAGTGGACAGCTCAACTAGCCTCCCATACCCTCTGTACAGGTATTACCTCTGTAAAGCTTCTAGCATTACTTTGTGTCTTTGACAAGCTGAGTGCCTTGCACAGTGTAGGAAGTCAATAAATATTCTCCCCTCCCTTCCATCCTCACTTCCACAGGTATGGTTCAGGTCTTCATTTCTCCTGGAGTTTTGCCCTGGTCCTACTGTGCCTTCCTGACTCCAGAGTCTTTGGCTTTTTTAAGTCAGGCCAATGCATCAGTGGATCACATGGCTAGTGTCCAGTAAGACTAATTGTATCTTGTACTCTGCTCATTCTTGCTTTCTTCCTATTTTATGAGCTAGGTGACCCTTTGGCTTTCTACATCACCCCCCCCCCCCCGCCCTTCTGTTCCCTCACTCTTTTACTCCCTATCCTGCCAGGACTTGATGACAAAATTCAATTTCTCAGGTTTTGACCTCTTGTGCTAAGATGTCAGAGTATAATATACTTTCTGGGGCTTCTTGTCCCTATTCCTTTGGGCAAACACTTCCCCTGCCAGGCTCTGGCCCAGCTGACCTAAATTATTTTGTCAGTACCCTTGTCTGATCTGTCAAGATTCCCCTCAAAGAGAACACTCTCTATACTGTCTTTAGATTCTCATTCTTTAAAAGAAAACTGATTGAGTTGTCTATATGATTAAAAACTTCTGTTGGTCCCTTATTGCCTGCAGAATAAAGTTTAAACCTGAGATGTCCAAGATGGAAGTAATTAAGACTCAATAAAAAAGTGAGTTCCTGATGTGAGAACGATCTGGCTGTGGTATCTGTCACCCCATTGATTGCCAAGGTTGATTTGGTTGATCTGTCTGGCCAGGTAGGTATCCATTTTCTCCCTCACCATTCTACATGTTCTCTCCTGAAGCTGAACATAGCTCCAAGAAGACAACTTGTCCTGATAGAGGACCATTCTTCAGGTAGCTGAGCTCCCCTGCTAGATCCTATAAACAAGCTCTCCAGGTTCATTTGTAGGAGAAGGTAGACTAATAAAGCTTCCAAGACTCCAGACACATCCAAATGAGGTGCTGCAGGTGGCAGTCTGCCTTTATTAAAAAAAAAAAAAAAGAGTTCTTCAGCTATGCCATATAAGTGGCTAGTGGCTATTGCACTGGACAACAAAAATACAGAGCATTTCCAACATTGCAGAAAGTTCTGCTGAACAGTGCTCTTCTAAATACCTTAATGTAGCTCATGAGGCCGTTTATAATCTCATCTCAATCTTTTGCTCTAAATTTTTGGCTGCTACTCACTTTCAGTCCCACCGACTTTCTCAGTGGGTGCCCTTTTACAACTCCATGCCTTTGACAATGCTGTTTCCCTTTTACTGAAATCCTCTTTGACTTTCTCCTCTGGCAAATTCCTATTTACCTTTTAAGATCCAGCTCAAACATTACCTTCCTTGTGAAGTTCCCTGACATTCCTAAACACGATGATTTCTTCCTCTGTTTTCCTTGCTAATTGAACGTAGCTCTATTGCCCTTATTACTGTATATTGTTATTTGCTTATAAAGTCAGCTATGTTCTTGGAAGGGGGATGCTGACTGTTATAGAGATCTGCTCTAATGGTTATCTAAAATTGTTTGCTTGATGCCTGTTTGAAATCATGTATTTTCTTATTTATGTGTTTGGCATGTTTGAAAGGATCATTTAGAGCTTTAGAAGTCCTTCCCCTTTCTGGTGTAAACCTAGAATGACTTGTCTTCCAGACTGAAGTCCATTTCTCTTCTAATTAGTTCTGACTGGACTTGAGAGGGATGTGAGAGGAGGAATTGACAAAGTCCAAAACAGAGGGACTGTATGTAGGACCTGGTTCAGATGTGCTCAGGTTCCAGTGGCCACACAAAATAGTATGTGTTTGGGAAAGAGTAGGGAGGGAATATGGAGAAAATAAAAACAGCCCATGGAAAGAAGTTGGGGATTTATGTTTGACTTTTTCCAGGCCAAGGCCAAAAGCAATTAAGATGGGAAGAATTTTTATGACCATTTTGCAAAAACGTACATATTTTTCCCTCCTGGTATTTGATGAGATTTTAATAAATTCTTGTGACTCGAATTACTGGGAAGTAAATGCTCCTGACCAAGAAATTAAAGTATCAGTTAGTTTATCTTCTGCGATCATGGTTAACATCACTCTGAAAGGCTTATTTCCTTCTGAGAGGGCTATAAATCCTATTGGCTCCGATCTGAGAGACCTTCGCTGATCACTGTAATCCAGCCGTGCCGCAAATCGTACAATCATCTTCCCCTTGGCGCCCCGATCACGCCCATTGATTAGACCACGCCTACCTAAAAGTCTCCCTCCCTCCCACCTTATGGCTCCGCCCCAGGCCTAGCAGAGGAAGATTCTTATTGGTGAAGAAGTTGTCCTGGTTCCGCCCCGGGGCACGGCGATAGGCCGAGCCGGAGTGGGGCGGTGGTGGTTGGCTGCCTGGGGACGGGTCGGTAGCCGTGCCTGTCAGAGTGGCTGGCGGCAGTGGCGGCTCTCCGGGCTGGGTTGTCAGTCAGTGAGCAGAGGGGGAAGATGGCTCGCTGGGACCCGTTCTGTTAGGAAGAAGGGGGGGGCAGGTGGTGCTTCTACTCCGGAGAAAGCAGAGCAGCCGCCGTCGCTGTCGCTGGGAGTCAAACAAGCCGAGGTTCTGGAGGTGGAGCTCGGGAAGCCGCTCTGGTGAGTACGACCCAGCGACCCACGCCGGGCCCCCAGGGCAGCCGGCGACCGATAACTTTTTTGTCAGGGAGGAGCCGGGGCGAGGCGGCGGCGGGGAGGGGACCGGGACTTTGTCCCCGGGGCGGCGCCTTCGTTGGGGGTAACGGCTCCCTCGCGAGGCGCCGCGGGTGGGCGCGAGAAGGCGCTGGGCTCTAGGGGCGTCCGAGGGGCCGGAGCAGCGGGGTCGGGTGAGTGGGCTGCGGCCGGCGGCTGCTCGCCCCGAAGTTGGGCGCAGCCCGTGTGCTGCCTGGGCGGCGGCAGCTTTGTGCGCGTGGACTCGGGTCTTTCTCTTTCCCAGCAAGGAGCAGCCCAGACTCCGGGCGTGCCTAGGGGGCAGCCGCCTGGGCGGGACCCGCCGCCCCTCTGCCGGGAGCCCCCCACCCCCACCCAGCCGCAGCTGATGCTCGGGCCTGGGCCTCTCCCACTCCGGGGAGGCTACAGCTGTACGTCCAGTCTAGTGGCTAAAATGGTCACCGTCAACTCTCCCCCCCACCCCCCCATCTTTAAAAGCAGCGTTCGCCCTGGTCTTTGGTGTCCCCCGCAGGGCAGTGAGATTCAGAAAGCAGCTACGATTCCTTCCTTGGTTATTACACTGGAGATCCCCTCTTCAGCACTTGCTCCCTTCTTTCTAGGAGTTATTCCGCTCTTGAGGCTGCTTTTAACGTGCTCGAGAATCGTCGGGGTTTTGGCTGAATATGGTTGCATTGGAAGACCCCAAGTTTGCACGCTTCAGCAAAACTGCGTATCCGCCCTTGAGCGTGCACAGTTGTGCTCTTGTGCCCTCCAAGTTCAGGCATTCCTGAAAGATTTTAATTTTGCCCTAGTGGTTTCGTGCTGCACTGGATCGGGTCTCTGATAAATACGCTGTCACACACCCCGCAGCGGCTCCGCTCTTCAGGCAGGGGGAGTTTGTTCCACAGGCAGCTACTAATTTCAGAGACCACACGACAGGCAGTAGGACCAAGCTGTCCTTTTGCAAATTGTGTGTCCTTTGGGTCACACAGTAGTTTTTGGAGCCGATATGCCACCCCTTTGGTTCATGTAACACTTGACAGTTTGAAATTTTCGGCTTTTAAAATCTTATCTGCATAAAGTCATGAGGATCGGTGTAACCTTGAGTCAATGTGATAGACCCGGGAGGGTTGTTTTCCATAAGAACATTTTCCTAAAATCCACAGGCTACCCCTCCCCTCCAGTTTCTAAGCATCTTTTCTTTGGGTTAATACATTTTTAAGGTTTACGAGATGCATGTTGGTTCCAAACACCATTTTTTTGAAGTACAGGGAAAGGCAAGAAAGAAAGAAAGAAAGAAAAAAAAAAGGATCTGCTGGGCCAATAGTAGCTTTAAAGTCAGTTATTCAAATAATTCATTTAAATAAAGTGGCTCAGGGGAAAACCATCACATATTTAGATTAAAAATACTCTGGATTGGCTTATTTTATCCCCTTTTGACTTACTATAGTTATTACCATAGAGGTATTATAAAACCTTTTAGTTATCGACATTAACAGCACCTGGATATAGACACCCAGATAAGGTGTTGGTTGGGTCAGTATGTTATTCCTACTATGCTTTCTTTCTTTGTTGTGTTTCTATTTTATGAAATCTGCTCTTGATTGCATTTCTCAGAGTGGTGTCATTTTGACAGTCAGAGTTTAAACATGTCTTATAGTCAACTGTTTTATTCAGGATCCTGTGGCATGATATTTATTTTATAATGAAACTGTAAAAACTTTGAAAAATGTTAATATCAGTACCATTTTGGGGGTATCATATTTACATTTTGTAATTAACTGAAACTATGCCAAACATAAATTTATTTTGCACTGCCCCAGGCTGAATAGGTTCTACGGCAGAAGTGAATGGCATAATCTTGTCATCAAGGAAAATACTGTCTGATGTACAAGACAGATAAGTAACAATTATAATACCATGTGATAAATGTGAATAGAGATATGCCTAGTGTAGGAAGGTAGCAGAGTAGGAGATGGCTAACTCAGCTTGGATGTAGGTAGAATCAGGAGCACACAGTACAGTTTGGAGATCTGATATAATTTAGCCAAGTGCAGGAGGTCACTAACTTTCCAAGAGAAGAATATAAGTGAGAAGGCAAGGAGGCATGAGAAACTATGGCAATTTAGAGAAGTCATTGTCAATGACAAGTCCGAAGTCAATAACATTGACATTAACATGACTTGAATGCTGGGGTTAGATAAGGAAATGGTGGAAGATGAAAATAGTGAGGGTGGTAGAACTCCAGATCAGGGCATTGTATCCTTGGCTATGGGGATTGGATTGGCGGTGATGAGTAAGAAGCCATTTAATGAATTTTTGTTTTAGATCCTCACTCTAGTAGAGTGTAGTAGAATCTGACAGGTACTGTTACCTTTGGGAAGAAAGAAGGAAGAATCAGGACCCTGAGGATTTGACTTGGTTCTAGTGATTGGAAGTGAGGGAAGATGGAGGGAAGATGATAATATCTATTTTGGGTTTTCTGAATCTGAGGAAGCTGTGGAGCATTCGGGTGAAGATGTCATTAGATGTTTGGATCCATGGATGTGGAACTTATAAAAAAAATCAGGATTGCAGGGCAGATCGGCAGTTGAATTGAAGCCGTATTGATTTGGTGATATTGAAATGATTCAGGGAAAGGTTTTAGTGTTGTAAAAGCAGTGGCTAGAGAACAGTCTGTTAAAAAGCAGAAATGGGAAGAAGAATAGTGTGAAAGAGAGAAGAGTGCTAGTTAGAAAGGTAGGAGGAACATCAGGAGAGATGCTAAGGATGGAGAGAATTTCAAATAGAGGGGAATGGGTCAACAAGTTTGAACGTTGTAAAGAGGTGTCAAGGAAGGAGAGGATTCCAGGGACCTAAGGATCAGGATTCCATAGGTGGCTTGAACAGGTACAGTTTTAACTGAGTAGTGGTTCAGAAACCAGTCTTTGGAAGATTGAGAAAGAATGGGTGATGAGAAAGTAGACGTGCTTGAGTGAGGCATTTCAAGAAAACTGAAGAAGGGAGAGGATGATAGCTAAAGAGCAGTGGTTCCCATCCTTAGCTGCACATTTCCAACCATCTGAGGAGCTTTTAAGAATCTTGGTTTCCAGGGGAAAGCCCATACCAATTTGAGGTTGAGGTAGTACCCCAGGCATTAGTATTTATTTCAGCAGCTTTGTTGAAATTAATTGGCATTTAATAAACCACACATATTTAAAGTGTGCAATTTAATGTTTGCCATAGATTTACACTTGTAAAATCATCACCACAGTCCGAATAATGAACATATCCATCACCTACAAAAGTTTTCTTGTGTCCCTTTGTAATTTCTCCCTCTCATCCTCAGGAAACCACTGATCTACTTTCTGTTACTATAGATTAGTTGGACAGGTCTTTTAAAGTTCCCTGGGTAATTCCAATGTTCAGGCAAGGTTGAAAACCACTGAAGAGGGATACAAGGTGAAGGAATGTTATGTTTGTTTCTTTACATGCATAAGTAAGGTGAGAAGTAAGAAGTAGGGAAGATGAGATATTTACTGGAATTGAGTCCCCAAGGAGATGGAAGTGGTTGAAATTCAGAGCTTTGACAAATAAGAAAGGAAGACAATTTGGAAGCAACAAACAATCTGATGTTAAAGACAGCACATGTCTTTGTTATCAGCATCCAAGTTGTCATCGTGTAGTATCAAGACTGATTTTCTAAAGTATTCAAACAAAGTTAGAGAGCATATTAATATTGTGAAAATGGATGCCGCTCAGGAAATCTCCCTAAATGGAGCCTGGGACCCCTGGCACCACCATGTAATGCTTTGTCATTTTTTGGAGGGGAGCAGATGGAACTAACAGTTTGACTATTGCTTGTTATTGAGAGCCAAGTACTGCCAGAGTCTTTTTGGCCCTGTTGGAGTTAGGCTGCATATCTGCACTGAGGAAAGAGAATATTTAACATTTGAAAATCTTCTGTTTAAAACATCTTTTTGCTCAGAAGAAATTCTGTTTGCTTGCCCTTTGGATATATGCCTTTTAAATACTTTGGAGGATGAAATCATTTCTATGTCTCCCAAATGAGACCAGGAAGAGTTGTGATTAGGGAGTTGTCAAAGGCCCATACTTCCTATCCTGAGAAAGGTAATATTTATATCCCCACCCCCTCCTCTTTTTTTCTTTTCTTTTTCCTTTCTTTTATTTTCCTTCCTTCTTTCTTTTTCTTTCTTTCTTTCTTTCTTTCTTTTTAAATTTTCTAAATCTTTTCAGATTACCTTAAAAAAATTTTTTAAGGTTTTATTTATTTTTGAGATAGAGACAGAGCATGACTGAGGGAGGGGCAGAGAGAGAGGGAGACACAGAATCTGAAGCAGGCTCCAGGCTCTGAGCTGTCAGCGCAGATCCCAACGTGGGGCTTGAACTCACAGACTGCGAGATCATGACCTGAGCCCAAGTCAGATGCTTAACCAACTGAGCCACTCAGGCACCCCTTCAGATTACCTTTAATTCAATTTATTGAGATCTCAAAAGAGCCCCAATGGAATTTCAAATTAATTTTTTTGAGATAGTTGTGATACCTTTACAATATTTTCATCATTTCGTCAAGTCATTTAAAAAAAAAAATTAGTATTATTTTTATTAGTAAACTCTACCCCAATGTAAGGCTTGAACTCGTGACTCCAGGACCAAGAGTCACATGTTCTACTAACTGAACCAGCCAGGTGCCCCCAAGTCATTTTTTAATGACTCAGTGTTTTATAGTTTTCCTGATGTGGTTCTGCCTATTTTTAAAGTAAATTTTTGGTATTTTAAAACATGTTGCTATTGCGAATGGAATTTTTTTCATTGTATTTTTTTTTTATTTAATAAAACATTTTTTTTTAACATTTATTTATTTTTGAGACAGAGAGAGAGCATGAACAGGGGAGGGTCAGAGAAAGAGGGAGACTCAGAATCTGAAGCAGGCTCCAGGCTCTGAGCTGTCAGCACAGAGCCCGACGTGGGGCTTGAACTCACAGACTGTGAGATCATGACTTGAGCTGAAGTCAGGTGCTTAACCGACTGAGCCACCCAGGTGCCCCTCATTGTATTTTAATGAGGATTGCATATTCTCAGTGGAATATAGAAAAGTTGGTAATTTAGGTATACTGTTTTCTAACTGGTCATTTTATGAAATTCTTTTTTTTTTTAAACCCCCAAATAAGGGCTTGAACTCATGACCCTGAGAGCAAGACCTGAGCTGAGATCAAGAGTCAGATGCTGAACCAACTGACCCACCCAGGCACCCCCATTTATAAAATTCTTAATTTCATTTTTTTAAGTTTATTTATTTTGAGAAAAAGAGAAAGTGTGTGTGCTTGTGCATGTAAACAGGAGGGGGGCAGAGAGAGAGAGAGAGAGAGAGAGAGAGAGAATCCCAAGCAGGCTCTGTGTTGTCAGTGAGAGAGGTAGAGAGAGAATCACAAGTAGGCTCCATGCTGTCAGTGTGGCACCCAATGCAGGTCTTGATCTCATGACCTTGATCTCATGACCTGAGCAGAAATCAAGAGTGGATGCTTAACCAACTGAATGAACACCCAGGTGCCCCTAAAATTCTTAATTTCTTATAGTTTTTATTGGATTTTGTGATACAGCAGTTATAGCATTTGTAAATGATGGTAATTTTGCCTTCTTGCCAATATCTAATCCTTATTTCATTTTTGACATTAAATGTCTGGAGTGATGTTAAATTATATTAGTGAATAGTGAGCATCTTTGGCTCACTTCTCATTTGAGTGAGAATGCCTTTAGGGTTTCACAGTTGTGTATTCTTTCTGGCAACTTTTGTTTTTAGCATGTTAAGGAAATAATCTTCCTTAATTCCTTTTTGGAATTGAGATTTAATTGGAAAAGATATTAAATTTGATCACATACCCTTGTAATGTACACTGAGATGATCATATAGTTTTTCTTCTTTTACCTACTGGCTGATGAATTATATTAGAGGACTTCCTAGTAGATTTCACCAAACAATTGCTGGTAAAGGCAACTTGGTAATAGCATACCTCTTTAAAGTAGTGCTAGATTTGATTGCTATGTAAGATTGATCTTTAGTATTCTTCTTATATTACCTTATATATTACTAGCTTCGCAAAATAAAAAAGAAAGAGAAACCTTCCATTTTTCTTTTATATCCCCTGGCAATTCATCTCTTCCTTAAGGTCAGAAATAGTTTAGCTATAAAAATGTCTAGGCCTTTTGGATTAAATACAGTTTATGTACATGCACAATTTTGAGACATAAGTAGTATTGTCCTTACTCTACAGATTAACTGAGACTCAATGAGGTTTAAAATACTTGTTCAAGATCAACAACTAGTTAGTGGTAGAGAGTTTAAGTTGAATTCCTATCTGATGCCATAGATCATGTGTTTTTATCAGTACCCTAATTTTTTCTTAATCAGACTTTTCCCTTATTCTCTATTATTGAGAAGTTAATTTAATCACTTTATTTGAGTGTCTTATTGTTTTCCTTTCTGCCCAATTAGTCTCAGTTTTTGGTAACCCTATCATAATTATTACTGGTCACTCTATGTAATATCATATCTCCTGCTATTTTAATAAATACATCCAAGTGTGGTTATGGTAGAAGATCCCAGAATTGAAATACAATAAATGTATAATGTACTTTATATAATTTACATTTTAATTTAATGCAGGTTCAAGATCAATTTGCATTCCTGAATCCTGTTTGTACCTTGTAAAGAATGTTAAGTGCAACACAGATAAAAGATCAAGGAGTTTTGGAAAATAGTACTTTTCCACTGTAGTTTAAACATTTGTCATTGTTGAAGCTTGCATCAGAGTAGACTTTTAGTAGTAAATGTTAAGTGATATTTGTTTGGTGTGTGTTTTCCTGAACAAAGAGTCTTTGATTAGCTGATGAACATTAGTTGCTTTCTCATGTAAATGCTTAAGGATTCATTCAGTTATTTGTACTTGACTTAATGAAAACATTGTATATGAGTTCTTAAACTGTACTATGAAAGTTATTTGAGGCATCAGCTATTGGAAGATTTGCATTTATTCTTTTATAGAATGATGTTTAGGCTTGGAAATTTAAAAGAATAATGTAAGCCTTAAAACTGCCTAAATTGGGCAAGCAATTACGAACTCTATTTTAATCTTTTGGAGCTTGCCTGGTTTTATTTGTTTGTTTTTTCCCTTTTGAATGTAAAGAACATTTAACTAATTTAATTAGGGGATTAGTTCTAAGCAACATACACATACTGTACTCCCCTGCTTCTGCCCATGGGGGCATAGAAAGTTGCCAGTCTGACCTCTTTATACTTGCCAGATATATACATTCCCTTTTCAACTTAAAGTTCAAGGTTCCTGCTGACTTGTTAATCCATAGATATTACTGTGGTGGATGGAGTGGCAACATAGCCCCCCAGGCAGTGCTCACTTTTGTAGTGGAAAAGCAGGGGAGACTATTTTGGGAAATTATGAACCTTCAAGTGGGTCCTGATAAGAGAATAGAGAGGAAGGTGGAAGTGTTTTAGGAATCAGGAGGGGAGGGGAGAAGTGTCAAACTAAGAAAGGAAGTAGAAATGTGCATATGGAATGGACTATTCAAGAAGTACAGAAAATCAGAATGGTTATATGGGTGATAGAACCAGAATATTGAGGTCAGTGAAGTCTTCTTAGAGTTTCAGAAAGGAATATGCGTGTGGCAAGGTTAAAGGGAAAGAATATTGAGAAAAAAATCAGTAGATTGTCATTTCTAAGTTGATGGAAAGTATACGATGAGAACCAAATACATACTGTAAAGGGGGTTAAGGAATAAATTGGTGGGGAAATAATTGGAGGCAGTAGCAGTAGATGAGGCTACTAAATCAGAAAGTTAATCGGTGAAGAATAAGTAAGTACGGAAGTAGCTAGAGAGCATAAGAATCTAATGAAGCCTCCCTTCCATCACCCCTCTCCCTTCTTTTCAGAAACTGTAAGCTTCTGAGATGCATTCTCAATTGTCCAATTGATAAATATTTTGTTAGTGACAATTAGAGCTATTGTTATTGAACATCTATTGTGTGCTAGTGTATTATTTTTAATCCCTAAAACATTCCTGTGATATAGATGTAATCACTACTTTTCACGTTGGAGGAAATTGAGACTTAGAGAGTTTAAGTAATTTGCTGGAAATTGGGCATGAGTTTTTGGACTCTTTTTATTGTGCCATGTTGCTTTTTCTATTTGTTGAATTGTGTCAAAACACTAGAGGGGAAGGGTGTAAAAGGACTATAAGGTATGATAGTCTTCTAATAGAAAGGAGTGGAAGAGAAATTTTAGCTATGTTTGCTATAATTTGTATTAGCTATATTTTGTATTTAAAATATTAAACAATTTTTTTAATGTTTTTATTTATTTTTGAGACAGAGAGAGACAGAGCATGAGCAGGGGAGGGGCAGAGAGAGGGGGAGACACAGAATCTGAAGCGGGCTCCAGGCTCTGAGCTGTCAGCACAGAGCCCGACTCAGGGCTCAAACTCATGGAGAGTGAGATCATGACCTGAGCTGAAGTTGGACGCTCGACCGACTGAGCCACCCAGGCGCCCCTTAAAATATTTTATAAAAGGATTCCTTTCAACACACTTCTCTGCCATATATATATAACATTTAATTAAAACAATTTTTTTTAATGTTTATTTTTGAGAGAGAGAGAGAGAGAGACAAAGTGTGAGCAGGGGAGGGGTGGAGAGAGAGAGGGAACCACGGAATTCGAAGCAGGCTCCAGGCTCTGAGCTGTCAGCACAGAGCCCAATGCAGGGCTCGAACTCACAAACCACAAGATCATGACCTGAGCTGAAGTCAGACGCTTAGTCGACTGAGCCACCCAGGCGATCCAACATTTAATTTTTAACAAGCCCTTTTTTGGGGGAGCTGATATGCTTTTTTTTTTTTTTTTTAAATCCATGATAATGATAGGTTGAGGGGAAAGGAAAGACAGGCTAAGAAAGGTGATGTCAAGAAAAGTAAGAGTAAAACTTAATTCTTTTCACTATGAGAACTTCAAATATGTTATACAGGTGTATGTTATACTCAGGAAGGCCAGCCTCTTCGTGGAAATGGTGTTGAGCTTGTTGCTGATGTAATCAGGGCAGATACTTTTCATGTCAACAGATTATAAAGCTCCAGAGTTTACAGTAATATTATGTGATTTATGGCACTCGGATTCCATCAGTCAGGAATTGGTTATTGGCAAAAGGGTCCAAACAGATGTTCTGTTTTCTGTTATAAACCCTTTTTTCAGAAACAATGCATAATTGAAAAAGAAATGCTTAAACTACTTTAAGGGATTTTAAACATTCTTACAGGACTTTGAAGTACTTGGGGGAGGAATCAAGATAGAAATTTTTGTTGTACTACTTTGTTTCATATTCAGCTGTAAAGCAACATCTAAGTTATATTTTGTTATACTCATATAAAAGTTAATATTATTGAAAACTTTATTTAAAGAAAAAATGTAATGTTTATTTTTGAGAGAGAGTGAGAGACAGAGAGAGAGCATGCACACAAGCAGGGGAGGGTCAGAGAGAGAGGGGCACAAGAGGATCCATAGTGGGCTCTGTGCTGAGAGCAGGGAACCCAATGTGGAGCTTGAATTTGCAAACTGCGAGATCATGTCCTGAGCCAAAGTCTGAAGCTTAACCAACAGCCACCCAGGTGCCCCTTGAAAACTTTATTTAAAAAAATTTTTAATTCAGTCTCTGCTAAAACAAATTGACTCTTACCCCAGTTAATATGCATCAGCATGATCATACTGAACTATTTATTGCTGCTTTGCTTTCTATAAGTTTTAAACAAAGATAAACAACTATTTTAATAAGATCCACCAAGTTTCTGATTGAGAAGAACCGAGTAGAATTTTGTAGTACAGTCAAGATCTGTTGCTTTTATTATTATGGCTCTGCTAGTACACATTGCCATCATTAACTATGTTTACTTGCATTTTCTCATTGCACCTTCCCTTTGCCCCCATCATTTTTTAATTGAACATTGGAGCCTCTATTGGTGGACTTTATTTATTTTAAATGATTATTTATTTATTTTGAGAGAGAGAGAGCACAGAGGGGCATAGAGAGAGGGAGAGAGAGAATCCCATGCAGGCTCCATACTGTCAGCTCAGAGCCCCAGGCGGGTCTCGAACTCCTGAACTGCGAGATCATGACCTAAGCTGAAATCCACAGTGGGATGCTTAACTGACTGAGCCACCCAGGCCCCCCTCAGACTTTATTAACGGTTGAGAGTTTCATTCCAATATACGAAAGGGCAGTGACTCACTCTAAAACATCAACCCAACCCACAAGTCAACTGGAATTTGGCTCCCTTAACATTTCTCTCTTCCTTTGTCCTCAACACTAGAGCAGATAAAACTGCCACTTAGAATGCAAAAAGCTTTAAAGAAATTAAAGTAGAGCTGTGCCTCGGAAAGTGTATTTCTGTACGCTGTAATTTTGGGGAAAGAGAGAGGAAAAAGGACCAAATGGTAACAAAATGATTCCAAGACAATATTTACATTGGGCTTTCTTTTATATTCCTCCCCATTTTCCTCATAGCATTTGTTATTATTATTTTATTTTATTTGCCTATACCCTGATTTGCCTTGCTTTGTTTCAAAAGGGATTAAAGGACACTCGCTTCCACATTTACTTGTCTCCTACAGTGGACTGAGAATCCCTCAGGTCAGGGGCTATGTCGTATTCAGCTTTGTAAACTTAGCATCTAGGACATACAGACATTCAATAGTTTATTAATAAATGGGTGATATTTAAAAACCTCTAGTACAAGAAAAGAGAGTCAGATTACTTTCTACAGCCCTACTTTATTGCAGCTTTGAAAGTGTTAATGGGCTGAATCGTGTCTTCTGTCCCCCTTTTTATATGTTGAAATCCTAATACTCAGGACCTTAGAATATAACCATAATTTGAGATAGGGTCTTTGCAGAGTTAATTAAGTTAAAATGAGATAATTAAGGTGGGCCCTAATCCAATATGACTGATGTCCTTATAAGAGGAAGTTGGGACATGACTTCTACTGACAGAAGATGATATGAAGACATAGGGAGAAGATACAAGCCAAGAAGAAAGGCCTGGAACAGATCCTTTCCTCTCAGTAGAAGCCAACCCTGCTGACTCCTTGATTTTGGACTTTTAGTCTCCAGAAATGTGAGAAAATAGATTTCTGTTGTTTAGGCCACAGTCTATGGTACTTGGTTACAGCAACCCTAACAAACTAATATGGGTGACTTGTCTGCTTGGATTTAGTGAAATCCCAAATACCCCTAATTTGCCTATCCCCAAGGATCAATTTGCAATGCCGAATGCCAGAACCTTAAAACTTTGACTCTTCCCTCAGGCAAGACAAACAAGGTAGAGAGAAATTTGGATGGCTCAATGTAGAAAGTAATAACTATTTGTCTATTTTCACCTCCCCCCACAGTACGGTCAATGGCAAGCAGCTGGCTGATTCTTTAGTTCAATTGGATTTATTTGGTTTGGCAAGGAAAAAGTGTTTATGGGTATTTTGTGTTCTTAAGTGTTCAAGAGCCTCTGCCAATAGACCTGGTTGCTTTTTCAGAGTAGAAACTGCAAGAGGAAGACTGAATAAAATACTTTTTAATTTAATATTAATTTGAACTAATTGCTTGTACATAATCTTAGCAACATTACTTTGCTTGTGTTATGATCAATAGGGGCAGAGTAATGTATCTTTTGGCTCATACCTATTGCTTTGATAGTTGTCATAACCCCTGATCAGCAACCAGTCATACTGAGTTGTCTCAGTTATTGTCAGCACTTTGTCATCACACGCTTTAGCCATAAGCTAAATATATATGCATTTTTTGCCACTTATTTCTTGTTTTTTAATTGGACTATATATTAAATCGTGATTTGTCTAGTCAACTCTTTTATAGTGTTTTGAGATACTTTGCTGAAAGGGAAAAATTTGAACATATACAAAAGTAGAACACTTGCCCTTTCATCATTTGGAAGCAGATATCAGAGTTCTGAGAATAGGGTAAACTAAATTAACTAGTGAACTCTGTGTCACCCTGCTAAAGATGATCTTGCTTAGTATCCCATAATGCTGTGTGTCCATCAATCTTAAAATTCTGGCCAGTGAGCTATATGTGTAAGTTAAAAGGGGCACAGGGAAGGAAGTCTCCCTTAAAAGAAAGGAGGACGTTCTTTTGCCTGCTTAACTTCTTTCCTGGAATGTGGGCAGGATGGCTATGGTAGCCATCTTGGAATGTGAAGTAGCCTTGAGGATAGCAATTTTGCTAGGGTAGTAGAGCAAAACAGGCAGCTGCCACCATACTAGCCCTGGACTGCCACCCTCTTCCCATTCATTTTTGATAAGAAGGAAATAAACTTTATCTTGTTTAAGTCATTGTTACTTTGGATTTTACTATAATATACACTTAATTAAATTTCTAAAAAAAATGTCATTTATAGTAATTAAAATAGTGTGGTACAGATGCAGGAATAATCAAAAAGATCATTGAAATAAAATAGAGTCCAGAAACAGACCCAAGTATATGATAATTTAATATATATTAAATGTATCAATTCTTACCTCTGGGAAATGGTTCAATAAATGGTGCTGGTATAACTGGTTATTCACTTGGGGAGAATAAGTTACATTCACACTGTGTGTATGTATTTTAAAAAATCCAGAAATATTAATGATTTATCACATAGAAAATAAAACTCTGGTTACTCTAGAGGAAAAGTCTGGAGAAAAATTTTATGAAGCAAAATTCAGTATTAATAAAAGAAACGATTATCAGACTTGAGTACATAAAAATGTAAAACTTTCTATACAATGAAAATACCAAAAACAAAGCTAAAAAGCAAATGACAAAACTGGGGAAATATTTGCAACATTTAGAAAGGATAGTCTGTGATAAGCTCTACAAAATTTGAAGGAAAAAAATAGGCAGAGTATATGAGTAGGCAATTCACAGAAGAAGAAATAATAAACATTTGAAAAGATTTTAAAAGAAATGCAAATAGATGTTTGCAATGTGGCATTTTTGGCCCATAAAAATGGCAATAATTAAGAAGATTAATAATGTCTATGATTGGTTAGGGTATGGGGAAATGACACTTCCATCTATTCTTGATGGAAGTATAGCATGATATAATCTTTTTGGAAGGCAATTTTAACCACAAGTAACCTTTGATCCAGCATCCTGAGTCTATCCTGTAGAAATACTTGGACAGATTCAGGAAAGTTTATCATAGCATTGTTCAGATAGTGGAAACTGGAAACCGCCATTTTTTTTTTTTTTTTTTTTTTTTTTTTTTTTCTTTTGGGACAGAGAGAGACAGAGCATGAACGGGGGAGGGGCAGAGAGAGGGAGACACAGAATCGGAAACAGGCTCCAGGCTCCGAGCCATCAGCCCAGAGCCTGACGCGGGGCTCGAACTCACGGACCGCGAGATCGTGACCTGGCTGAAGTCGGACGCTTAACCGACTGCGCCACCCAGGCGCCCTGGAAACCGCCATTTTAAAGGGCTGGAAAAAAATTTCAAAAATGGGAAATACCCCTAACTTAATAGATTTAGTTAAAATTGTAATATTCAGAAGGTTTTTTTCTCCAAAAGACCGATTTCTCTATATGTGTTCTGAGGTATATTAGTTATCTGTTGCTGTGTGACAAATTACCCCAAAACTTAGTAGCTTAAAAATAACAAAGATTGGGGCACCTGGGTGGCTCAGTCGGTTAAGCGGCTGACTTTGGCCCAGGTCATGATCTCGCGGTCCGTGAGTTCGAGCCCCACTTCGGGCTCTGTGCTGATGGCTCAGAGCCTGGAGCCTGTTTCGGATTCTGTGTCTCCCTCTCTCTGACCCTCCCCTGTTCATGCTTTGTCTCTCTCTGTCTCAAAAATAAATAAACGTTAAAAACAAAAACAAAAAAACCCCAAAGATTTATTATTCTCATGATTTTATGGGCAGTTCTGCCTTTGTGTAGCTAAAATCAATCTAGTTGAAATCACTTGTGCAGCTGCATTCTTCTGGGGGCTTACATGAGGTTGAAATCCCCAGGATGGCCTCTCATCTTCCAAGATCTTTCTCCATGTGGCTTCTCAACCACATGCCTATCCCTGAGATTTTGTAGCATGGTGGCTACTTTCTAAGAGAAAGTATTTCAAGAGGACATTCCTCAGGTGCAAGCACTTATTGAGCCTCTGCTGGCATCATGCTTCCTAAAGTCCATTCACCAAAACAGGTCACATTGCCAAGCCCAGTACCAGTGTGGGAGAGGACTGCACAAAAGTATACAGACTGTTGAAGGCCATAAATATAATGGTAATAGTCTATCACACATGGATTAAAACATCACCACCACCACCACCACCACCAACAAAAAAAACGAAGTCCAGGTCCAGAATATATTAGGTAAAAAAAATCAAGTCGTGGAGAGAGTGATTCTATTTTTTTTTTTTTGGTGAAAAAATCAAAACACAATTTGACTATCATATCATATCAGTTTGAATGCAGGTGCAGTTTGAAGATTCAGCTGTGTCCTATTAAGCCAAGACATTAAAGAAATTTATGAAAATATGAAGCAAAACCATTCTTCTCAATAACTTTTTTGTTTGTGGGAAAATTTTTACATTTATTTATTTATGATTATTTTTTATTTGAGTATAGCTGACACATAATGTAACATTAGTTTCAGGTGTGTAACTTAGTGATTTGACAAGTTTATACACTATGCTGTGTTCACTGCAACTGTAGCTACCATCTGTCCCTTACATTGCTATTACAGTGTCATTGACTATATTCCTTATGCCCTGGTTTTTATTCCTGTGACTTATTCATGGAGTATTGTTATTTTAAATAAAAACGTGTGGGGCACCTGGGTGGCTCAGTCGGTTGAGTGTCCAGCTTTGGCTCAGGTCATAATCTTGCAGTTCGTGAGTTCGAGCCCAGCATCGGGCTCTGTGCTGACAGCTCAGAAACTGGAGCCTGCTTTGGATTCTGTGTTTCCCTCTCTCTGCCCCTTCCCTGCTCATGCTGTATCTCTCTCTGTCTCTCAAAGATGAATAAATGCTAAAAAAAAAAAAAAAAAAAAAAGTGTTATGTTGACATGTACTGGATTTATTGTAACAAATGTTTAAAGTTTTGTCATAAAAATTTCAAACATGATAACCATCAGTAAATATAACTACCACCATAACAAAAGCTATTTGGGATTCTCAATAATTTTTAAGAGTAAAGAATTTTCAGAATTGCTGATTATATAGTATATGCATGGAAAAGAGTTTGAAATAATACACAATGGTACAACAGTGCTTTCTTATGAAGAGTGGGATAGCAACAGTGAGAAGGATGAACATTTCTTTTAATTACGTGGGAAAGATCTAAGAATAGCAATTAAAAAAATCTCTACTATAGAAAAATATTGATGAAGGTGGGAGATCAATGTTTTACCGAAGTGTTTATATTTTTTTGTTTTCTTTTTTACTGGAAAATTTGTAATTTGTTGTAATTGCATAATAAACAGAACCCTTCTTTTACATTCTACATTGCTGATTTTGTGTAATTCTGATGATCTTATCATGATTCTAGCACTTGCAATTATTCCTTTGGAAAATAAAGGTGCTACCTTGTTTCAATTTTTCCCTCACTTATTTTCCTCACTTCCTTTGCTATCTGGATTATAGGCTCCCATAGACACAGAGCATATCTTACTGTTCTTTTGCTATTAGTACAAAGTAATAGGCATAGTTTGCATTATACTCAGTAGGCACTCAAGGGCTTGTTGAATTATTAATGTTGCAATTTGAATGCATAGTAATGTTTA
This sequence comes from Panthera uncia, assembly GCF_023721935.1. NCBI lineage: Eukaryota > Metazoa > Chordata > Mammalia > Carnivora > Felidae > Panthera > Panthera uncia. The sequence continues at coordinate 110,691,237 of NC_064816.1, read as the reverse complement.
CTTTTTGTATAAGTAAAAACATTGTGTGGGTTATCCACATAACTTCCCATCCTATGTCTGTTTTTGCCTGGTCTTGTTCTCTTTCTTTGTTCCCACTCTGTCCCTGCCTGGCCTATAGTCTGGATAAATTGTATGAGCTAGACAGGGGATGAATAAAAATTTGCCATCTTGAGGTTCTGGTTTACTGAATCCGTAAAAGCCTTACTAAGCACCATACTACTTACTACTTATGCAATATCTTGAATATTGTTATTGAATGCTCAGTGAATGGTATTGAGGTAATTTTTATCCTTTGAAATGTTTATACTTATCTTAAAATCTTTAAGTTCAAGGTTGTTTTCTCTGGTAAAGCCAATGACATGAAGTATGTATGCATCCACTCCCAAGAGCCACATTAATTATTCTTATAAGATAAAAGAGCATTTTCTTTAAGTAATGTAGATAATACGTAATAGTTTGCATGTTGGGATATGAACATAAGGGCAAAGTGAGACAATGGAGGTAAATCATTGTGTTATAAATAATTTACCTCTACTTTGCTGATGGGGAGGTCAGACTTGAAAATTTCAACTCAATGGTATTGTCTTCATTTACAACAAGCAAATACTTTTGTCTTGTTACCTTCATAACTTTAAATTACACTGCCTACACCACTGCTTTTATATTTCTCTCCATTAGATCCCAATGAAAGCCCTGGTGTTCAATGATTTCATTCCATTGGAATTGTTTCCGGTTTTGTTTTCCTGAACATTCATCAGATTCTTTGTTGTAATTCTTGTATACTTTTATTGCTTTCCTCTTCGATATTTCTCCTGTTTCCTGTTTCATTGAGTTCTATTTCATTGGCCCATTTGGAACCTTTCTCAGCCTAGACCTGTATTCCTTCTCTATACTAAACATTAAAAATGACTTTTCACTGTGAATATTTACTTAGTTTGGGGCCTCCTATACTTAGTGTATGTCCACTTTGGGAAAAGTCATTTATTGTTATTGCACTCATAATTAATACGTGGGTAGCTTTTCAAGAGATCTCCAGCTCCGATTCCTTACTTTTTTTGTAGTATAAAATTCCTTGCATTCAGGGTGACTTACTGCATACCATGATGTCAACTACCATGGAGGGCTAATAATAAGGTAAATATTACATTAAAAATTCTGAGTAGAATTCAGGGCCCAAACTATAAAGATTCAAAGATTTATTCTTATTTATTCAATGGCTCATGAACCTGTTATGTGTGAGCCAATTTAAAAAGGCCGATTGTAACTTAGATTTTTTTTTTTTTCTTTCCAAGATTTTATGTTCATTCAAGTTGGCTAACATATAGTGTAGTATTGGTTTCAGGAGTAGAATTTAGTGATTCTTCACTTACATTATAACACCCAGTGCCTATCACAACAAGTGCCCTCTTTAATGCCCATCACTCATTTAGCCCATCCCCCCACTTCCCTTCCCCTCCAGCAACCTTAACTTAGATTAAAAAAAAAACAATTTTTTTTTTTAACATTTATTGATTTTTGAGAGACAGAGCAGGAGCAGGGGAGGGGCAGAGAGAGAGGGAGATGCAGAATCTGAAGCAGGCTCCAGGCTCTTAGCTGTCAGCACACAGCCTGACATGGGGCTTGAACTCAGGAACTGTGAGATCATGACCTGAGCTGAAGTCAGACGCTTAACCGACTGAATCACCCAGGTGCCCTGATCCTAACTTAGATTTTTACAAATTGATTGGGTCAGAATGAAAAAGGTGTTGGGATTTAGCTGAGTTTAAGCATAAAATGAGCTATTTCTGTGAGGCTTGATTGTTAAGGAAAGTTAAAAGTGTTTAGGTTTCCCAGATTAAAATGTGCCTCATAATCAGTTTGTTAGATTTCTTCTGGGGTGTTATATTTATAGTAGATACTAGATATGTTTACCATTCTACCCATGCACAGCCCCTTCTAAAAAACCAGTCTCTACATGAGTCTATATCAGTGATCTTAACTGTTGGACCCAGGGGAGATATCTTCCCATGCATGGCCAATCTCCAGCCTGGCTAGTAAGTTGTAGTCAGGATCAAAGTAAGGATCTGTCACAGATTTATTTAAAGAATTTAGATTGTGGAAATTAAGAAATATAGATTTGGTTTGAGGAGAGTGTGCGCCTAGAGCAAAAAGACCATGATAGTTAGGACTAGAATAACCATAACGGACCATAGGTAGGATGAGTAAGTTAGGAAGCCATTCAGCAAATAAAGAATGGCACCGAGAGAATGAGAGGAATTAAAATAGACTGATTGCCTTTAGAAGATAAGGATTTAAGTTCTAGTTTCTGGTTTTTTAGGTTCAATTTCTTTAAGCCCCTTCTGTGCTACAGTTCTCGCCTTGGATTTCTGCAAGATTCTTTGCAAATATTATTTTTTTTAAGCTAGCATTCAAGTAGTCTTGACTAAAATAATGTGCAGTTTATTGACAAATTAGATTTCTTTTAGGTAAGAGCAGCTAGGATGGTGAGATCTCTGGGAACCCCATCACTAAGATGAGCCACTTCTTTTTTACATTAACATAACATATGCCTCAGTGGTTCAACATATTTTTAAGTGCTCTATTTTATACTGTGATTTGTGATGGGTTTTATGAACTGTGGCTTCCTGGTGAAAATGTGTTTCTTGATGGTTTTATTATATAGTTAACCATCTGTAGTCTTTATCTTTCCCCCCACCTTTCGTAGAATCCAATATTCAGGATTATTCAGGTTAAAGGTATTTTACAAAGAATTATGCTCTGTATTTTGCCATCAGATTAATAAAAATTATCCCTTTGGAAAACATCAACACTTTGAAAGCAACCTATATTCATCCTATGCTTTGAGATATGGGTATTGGACATGTGGGTTCTGTGGTCTTCTACATATATCCTTATCTAACATTAAGATAGTGTATTGTCTGAAAATGTCTAACAGTATAATAACATTTTATGAAACTTTGTTTTGAATAACTTATTTTTATATATGGATGTAGGATGAGGAGGCACTTTAAGAATCTTTTAATTTATTCCCTAATTTTCACGGGGGGTTTACTTAAAAATTTGTAGACAGATGTGTAGAGAAATCTATCACAGTCTTAAAGGATTTTGGAAATTGTATGTTTTCTCTCAGGTGCCTGTTTTATATTGAAGTTCCCAGTAATAAGAGTTATTAATTATTCTATCAAACCTGAATCCCTTATTGTATCATTTGACTTTTAAAAATTTATATTATATTAATTGTCTAAAAAATTGCAAATATCTTATACTATAAAGCAGAAAGATCAGATGAAACCTCATTTTTTCTTAACTCATTTTTGAAAGTTTAAATGGAATCATTGACCTCTCAGGAGAATTTTGAGGTGTTGGCATCAGGATATATGCAAAATGAGGTTGTTTATATCTAATGAATAAAAGTAATTTTTATGTAGTATAGTGGCAAATGTGATGGTTACTGTGGTATTTTGGTTTCATTGATTAAGCGTAGCACTTATGATAGGGTGATTATTAGTGAGTTTTTTTTCTCTAGACTTTGAATTGTATCCAACCAGTGCACAATATCTGCCATTATTAACAATAGGATCAGACAAAAAAGTATACATATGCAGAATATAATTACATTTATTGAACATTCATAGATTATGTCATAGTTGCAATGGGTTTTACTATGAGTTTTAATGGAAAAATCTAATTCCTTGATGGCAGGGACCATGTTTTGCTCAACCTAATATTCTCTGATGTGAGTTAGCACAATGCATTGCACTCAAAAGGTATACCCTAAATGTTTGATTAAGACAGTATTGTGGTTATCCATTGCTACCTACCAAACCAACCTCAAACTTAGTGCATTCAAACAGCACATATATTTTATGTCTCACAAATCTGAGGTTGACTAAATTTAGCTTGGCAGGTCTTCTGCTCCATGTTGTCAGCTGAAGCTGCATTCATCCGGAGACTTGACTTGGCTGGAATGTCCAAAATGGCCCAGTCACATGGCTGGTACTTAGTGCTAACTCTCAGCTCATAGCTTAGCAGTGGCCTCTGTTCTTTTCCATGCAGACTTTCTTGGTAGTTTGGGCTTCTTACAGTGTGGTAGCCTGATTCCAAATGCCTGGAAGTGGAAGCTGCAGGTTTCTTAAGGCCTAGCCTTAGAAGTTTTACAGAATTTAGTTCACTGCATTTTCTTGGTCAAAGCAATTCATAGGGCCAGTCCAGATATCAAAATGGTTCTTGACAAATAATTTTTTTTTAACTTTGTTATTTCAGTTTAAATCAAATATCCTTTCCCTAGATAAAATATTCTTCTGAAGTCCTGAAGGATTTGAGAAGAATAGGAAGATAGACATAGGAAATGAGAAGAGGGATTGCTGTATTTTTTCTAATTGCCCTATCTTTTCCAATAGAAACACACTGGCCTGGTTGCCATAGCACACTGATATCCTAATATGATTATAGTTGTTCTTGGGGTAGACAAAAGATGCTTTAGTCAAATACCATTTCCCATAGTAAAAATTTCTGCTCTATTTTTGATAACCAGATACTTGTTTTATGATTTACAGGGAGAATAGGCCTAGGTTACAGGTCTTTGGATTGACTTCCCACATCAGGTTCTATAAGTTTCTATTTCTTCTCTCTGTGCCTTGAGAGGAAGCTTTATTCACTTGAGGACACAGGTAAGTAGTGAGGCCATGAGCAACACTTATTTTCAAACAATAGCACAGATACCCTATTCTTTCATAGGATTTTCCAGTTGATTGGTCAGTTTCTAAGCAGTGAAATCCTTAAAATTAAATTAATTTTATTCTGTAACATGATCTGAGCATTTCCTTCTACACTGTTTTCCTGTAATTCAGCTAAGAATCTTTTTTTTCTTTTTACTATCTCACTGAGTTTTTTTTTTTTAATTTTTAATTTTTTAAAATTTACATCCAAATTAGTTAGCACATAGTGCAACAATGATTTCAGGAGTAGATTCCTTAGTGCCCCTTACCCATTTAGCCCATCCCCTCTCCCACAATCCCTCCAGCCACCTTCAGTTTGTTCTCCATATTTATGAGTCTCTTCTGTTTTGTCCCCCTCCCTGTTTTTATATCAGTTTTGTTTCCCTTCCCTTAAGTTCATCTGTTTTGTCTCTTAAAGTCCTCATATGACTGAAGTTATATGATTTTGTCTTTCTCTGACTAATTTCACTTAGCATAATACCCTGTAGTTCCATCCACGTATTTGCAAATGTCAAGATTTCATTCTTTTTGATTGCCGAGTAATACTCCCTTGTATATATATGCCACATCTTCTTTATCCATTCATCCTTCGATGGACATCAATGGGCTCTTTCCATACTTGACTATTGTTGATAGTGCTGCTATAAACATGGGGGTGCATGTGCCCCTTCGAAACAGCACACCTGTATCCCGTGGATAAATGCCTAGTAGTGTAATAGCTAGGTCGTAGGGTAGTTCTATTTTTAGTTTTTTGAGGAACCTCCATACTGTTTTCCAGAGTGGCTGCACCAGCTTGCATTGCCACCAACAATGCAAAAGAGATCCTCTTTCTCTGCATCCTCACCAACATCTGTTGTTGCCTGAGTTGTTAATGTTAGCCATTCTGACAGGTGTCAGGTGGTATCTCATGGTGGTTTTGATTTGTATTTCCCTGATGATGAGTGATGTTGAGCATTTTTTCATGTGTCAGTTGGCCATCTGGATGTCTTCTTTGGAGAAGTGTCTAATCATGTCTTTTGCCCATTTCTTCACTGGATTATTTGTTTTTTGGGTGTTGAGTTTAATAAGTTCTTTATAGATTTTGGATACTAACCCTTTATCTGATATGTCATTTGCAAATATCTTCTCCCATTCCATCGGTTGTCTTTTAGTTTTGCTGATTGTTTCCTTAGCTGTGCAGAAGCTTTTTATTTTGATGAGGTCCCAGTAGTTCATTTTTGCATTTGTTTCCTTTGCCTCTGGAGACGAGTTGAGTAAGAAGTTGCTGTGGCCAAGATCAAAGATGTTTTTGCCTGGTTTCTCCTCGAGGATTTTGATGGCTTCCTGTCTTACATTTAGGTCTTTCATCCATTTTGAGTTTATTTTTGTGTATGGTGTAAGAAAGTGGTCCAGGTTCATTTTTCTGCATGTCACTGTCCAGTTTTCCCAGCACCGCTTGCTGAAGAGACTGTCTTTATTCCATTGGATATTCCTCCCTGCTTTGTCAAAGATGAGTTGGCCATACGTTTGTGGGTCCATTTTTGGGTTGTCTTTTCTGTTCCATTGATCTGAGTGTCTGTTTTTGTGCCAGTACCATACTGTCTTGATGATTACAGCTTTGTAATATAACTTGAAGCCCGGGATTGTGATGCCTCCTGCTTTGGTTTTCTTTTTCAAGATCGGTTTGGCTATTCGGGGTCTTTTCTGGTTCCATACAAATTTTAGGATTATTTGTTCTAGCTCTGTGAAGAATACTGGTGTTACTTTGAAAGGGATTGCATTGAATATGTAGATTGCTTTGAGTAGTGCCGACATTTTAACAATACTTGTTGTTCCTATCCTGGAGCATGGAATCTTTTTCCATTTTTTGGTGTCCCCTTCAATTTATTTCATAAGCTTTCTATAGTTCTCAGTGTATAGATTTTTCACCTCTTTGGTTAGATTTATTCCTAGGTATTTTATGGTTTTTGGTGCAACTGTAAATGGGATCGATTCCTTGATTTCTCTTTCTGTCGCTTCATTGTTGGTGTATAGGAATGCAACCGATTTCTGTGCATTGATTTTATATCCTGCAACTTTGCTGAATTCATGAATCAGTTCTAGCAGTTTTTTGGTGGCATCTTTTGGGTTTTCCATATAGAGTATCACGTCATCTGAGAAGAGTGAAAGTTTGACCTCCTCCTGGCCGATTTGGATGCCTTTTATTTCTTTGTGTTGTCTGATTGCAGAGGCTAAGACTTCCAATACTATGTTGAATAACAGTGGCAAGAGTGGATATCCCTGTCTTGTTCCTGACCTTAGGGGGAAAGCTCTCAGTTTCCCCCCATTGAGGATAATGTTAGCATTGGGTCGTTCATATATGGCTTTTATGATCTTGAGGTATGCTCCTTCTATCCCTACTTTCTTGAGGATTTTTGTCAAGAAACGTTGCTGTATTTTGTCAAATGCTTTCTCTTCATCTGTTGAGAGGATCATATGGTTCTTGTCCTTTCTCTGATTGATGTGATGAATCATGTGGATTGTTTTGTGGATATTGAACCAGCCCTGCATCCCAGGTATAAATCCCACTTGGTTGTGGTGAATAATTGTTTTAATGTATTGTTGGATCTGGTTGGCTAATATCTTGTTGAGGATTTTTGCATCCATGTTCATCAGGGAAATTGGTCTATAGTTCTCCTTTTTAGTGGGGTCTCTGTCTGGTTTTGGAATCAAGGTAATGCTGGCTTCATAGAAAGAGTTTGGACGTTTTCCTTCCATTTCTATTTTTTTGGAACAGTTTCAAGAGAATAGGTGTTAACTTTTCCTTAAATGTTTGGTAGAAATCCCCTGGAAAGCCATCTGGCCCTGGACTTTTGTTTTTTGGCAGATTTTTGATTACTAATTCAATTTCCTTACTGGTTATGGGTCTGTTCAAATTTTCTCTTTTATCCTGTTTCAGTTTTGGTAGTGTATATGTTTCTAGGAATTTGTCCATTTCTTCTAGATTACCCATTTTATTGGCATATAATTGCTCATAATATTCCTTATTATTTTTTTTATTTCTGTTATGTTGGTTGTGATCTTTCCTCTTTCATTCTTGATTTTATTTATTTGGGTCCTTTCCTTTTTCTTCTTGATCAAACTGGCTAGTGGTTTATCAATTTTGTTAATTCTTTCAAAGAACCAGCTTCTGGTTTCATTGATCTGTTCTACTGTGGTTTTTTTTTTTTTTTTTTTTTTGCTTTCGGTAGCATTAATTTCTGCTCTAATCTTTATTATTTCCTGTCTTCTGGTGGTTTTGGTTTTATTTGCTGTTCTTTTTCCAGCTCCTTAAGGCATAAGGTTAGGTTGTGTTTCTGAGCTCTTTCTTCCTTCTTTAGGAAGGCCTGGATTGCTATATACTTTCCTCTTATGACCACCTTTACTGCGTCTGAGAGGTTTTGGTTTGTGGTGTTAACATTTTTAATGACTTCCATATACTTTTTAATTTCCTCTTTAACTGCTTAGTTAGCCCATTCATTCTTTAGTAGGACGTTCTTCAGTCTCCAAGTATTTGTTACCTTTCCAGTTTTTTTCTTGTGGTTGATTTCGAGTTTCATAGCATTGTGGTCTGAAAATATACATGGTATGATCTTGACCTTTTTGTACTTACTTAGGGCTGATTTGTGTCCCAGTATATGGTCTATTCTGGAGAACGTTCCATGTGCACTGGAGAAGAATGTATATTCTGCTGCTTTAGGATGAAATGTTCTGAATATATCTGTTAAGTCCATCTGGTCCGGTGTGTCATTCAAAGCCATTGTTTCCTTGTTGATTTTTTGACTAGGTGATCTGTCCATTGGTGTGAGTGGGGTAAGAATCTTGATAATCTTCTTGTGGCACTTAATTTATTGCTATGGCTCCATTTCATAAAACAGAAGTTTAAAACTTCATGATGTGTCATAATCCACTTATAGAAATTTACTTCTATAGATTTATAGAAGCTTGATTTTCATAATGACATTAAAAAACAAATGGTTATGATGGGGCGCCTGAGTGGCTCAGTTGGTTGAGTGTCCCACTTCAGCTCAGGTCATGATCTTGTGGTTTGTGGGTTCGAGCCCCGCATCGGGCTCTGTGCTGACAGCTCGGAGCCTGGAGCCTGCTTCGGATTCTGTGTCTCCTTCTTTCTCTGCCCCCACCCACTTATACTGTGTCTCTGTCTATCAAAAATAAATAAATGTAAAAAAAAATTAAAAAAAAAACCAAATGGTTATGAATGAGTTGGTAGTAATTTTTGGTTAAAACTTCATGATGAAGAGGATGATGTAAAGTAATAGCAAAAATCAAGAAATTTTTAGAGTTTTTTAGTAAACATTGTAAATACATTTTTCTTTCTATTTTTCACTTGAAGCATAGTTGACATATAATGAGATATTAGTTGACATATAATAAGATATTAGATATGTAACAGTGATTCAACAATTATATACATTACAAAATGCTCACCATGATGAGTGTAATTATCCTCTGTCATCATATAAAGATATTGCAATATTATTGACTGTATTCCCTGTGCTGTATTTTTTGTCCCCAGACTTATTTATTTTATAACTGGAAGTTTGTATCTGTTAGTCCCCTTCATCTATTTTGCCTATCCTCCTTCACCCCCCTCCCCTCTGGCAACCACTAATTTATTCTCTTATTTATCTGCCTGTTTCTTTTTAATTTGTTTATTTGTTTTATCTTTTGATTCTCTGTATAAAAGAAATCATGATATTTATCTTTCTCTGTCTGATTTATTTCACTTAGCATAATACCCTCTAGGTCCATCTATGTTGTTGTAAATGGCAAGATTTCATTCTTTTTCTGACTGAGTTATATTCCATTGTATATATGTACACCACATCTCCTTATCCATTCATCTACTGATGAACACTTAGGTTGCTTCCATATTTTGGCTATTGTAAATAATGCTGCAATAAACATAGTGATACATATAAGTTTACAAATTAGTGTTTTCATTTTCTTTGGATAAATGCCCAGATGTAGAATTATTTATTGGGTTTCGTGTTATTTCTATTTTTAGTTTTTTGAGGAATTTCTTTTTTTTTTTTTTTTTAAATTTTTTTTTTCAACGTTTTTTTAATTTATTTTTGGGACAGAGAGAGACAGAGCATGAACGGGGGAGGGGCAGAGAGAGAGGGAGACACAGAATCGGAAACAGGCTCCAGGCTCCGAGCCATCAGCCCAGAGCCTGACGCGGGGCTCGAACTCACGGACCGCGAGATCGTGACCTGGCTGAAGTCGGACGCTTAACCGACTGCGCCACCCAGGCGCCCCTTGAGGAATTTCTATACTGTTTTCTATGTGGCTGCACCAATTGATGATCCTCCCAACAATGCACAAGCGTTCCTTTTTCCCCACAATCTTACCAACACCTGTTATGTACTATCTTTTTGTACATTTTTTCTTTTAATTTTCTTCCCGAATTGGAGAATAATAAAACAATTACAATAAATTGTGTGTCTCTGATGACAACACTTTTATGGTATGCTTTCTGGAAAACTTCTTGAGGAATTCAGGAATTGTTGTTAAAATAAGAATATAATGCCCACATTATAGAAAGGTCCTATTATATACTAAAAAATATAAAAAAAATTAATTTCACACAGATGAAGTCTGCTTGTGAAATACAACATAGAATCCTAGCAAGCTTTCTAATATAACTTTAAATATTCTATTTCAAGATATTTTTGAGAAAGATAGGAAGTTAGTTACACAGCAGAAAGCATCTGTGTTAGTTTTGTTCCTTCTGCCTTTGAGAAGAATAAAGATACTTTATTTGTTTTTTAAAAATTTTAATGTTTTTATTTTTGAAAGAGAGAGAGAGAGAGACAGAGCAAGTGGGGGAAGGGCAGAGAGAGAGAAAGAGAGAGAGGGAGAGTCTGAAGCAGGCTCCAGGCTCTGAGCTGTCAGCACACAGCCTGATGCAGGGCTTGAACTCATGAGCCATGAGATCATGGCCTGAGCCAAAGTCGGATGCTCAACTGACTGAGCCATCTAGGTGCCCCAGAATAAAGGTATTTTAAATGTGAGACTGTATTTTGAATATTACTTGAGGTGTCTAATTAGGTTTAAAAAGCTACAAAGTTACATAATCAAGACTGCCATAAATGTTAATGGGCTACATGTTAAATATGAAATGTAGGGGTGTAGAGAATCTCTTTGCTGAGTGTTGGTAGAAACAGTTTTTTAAATCATAGTTTCTATTTTGTGGTCACTTTGCTTTTTGCCCTACCTAGTCTCTAGTGGTACCTTTAGTCATTACTGTTATTCATCTTGGAGCCCAGGGCTAATGGAGAGAACATTTTTAAAAAAAATAACATTATAATGTGTGGTTAGGACAAAGAAAAGGTTCTGTCAACTGGAAAACACTTGGCTTTTTACTTCCTATTTCTTTAAATGCGTATCCTACACTTTGTAAAATTCTATTGTTCTCTTTCTCATATAATACATTAATATTTCAGGTCACATTTTAAAAAAACTTTTTAAATGTTTATTTATTTTTGAGATAGAGACAGAGCACGAGCAGGGGAGGGACAGAGAGAGAGGGAGACACAGAATATGAAGCAGGCTCCAGGCTCTGAGCTGTCAGCACAGAGCCCAATGCGGGGCTCGAACCCACAAACTGTGAGATCATGGCCTGAGCCGAAGTCGGATGCTTAACTGACTGAGCCACCCAGGCACCCCCCACATTTTTAATATTTATACGTTTTATGTTTTTCTTAAGATGCTTCTCCTTTTTATAAAGTTTCAAAAACTTGCCATTTGAAAGGATTTTTGTTAAGTTTTACCATATTTAGATTTGCTTTGAACTACCTTGATTTGGTAATCTAAAACTATATGAATACCATTTGAATTTGTCAATTATTAGCATTTTATGGCAGTTTAATATTTCTATGAAATTATAGATTTAATTTAAAATATTTCAACATTAGGGGAAAGTGGGTGATGGGCATTGAGGAGGGCACTTGGGATGAGCACTGGGTATTGTATGGAAACCAATTTGACAATAAATTTCATATTAAAAAAACAAAAAACAAAACAAAAATAAAATATTTCTACATTGTACTGAACCTTTTTTATTATAAAGACAAAAGGCTTAAGTATGTTGCTGTTCTTTTCATTTTTAACATTTATTTATTTTTGAGGGAGAGAGAGAGAGACAGACAGACAGAATGCGAGCAAGGGAAGGGGAAAAAGAGAGGGAGACACAGAGTCTGAAGCAAGCTCCAGGCTCGAGCTGTCAACACAGAGTCCAATGCATGGCTCAAACTCACAAACTGCAAGATCATGACCTGAACTGAAGTTGATTGCTTAACTAACTGAGCCACCCAGGTGCCCCTGGAAGGTGCTTTCGAATTACATTTGTGGCAGATAATATGCTATATTATTCTATGTTTAATAAAATAAACTTACCAGGCACCTGGGTGGCTCAGTTGTTTGAGCATCCTACTCTTGATTTCAGCTCAGGATGTGAGATCAAGTCTTGGGATCAAGTCTTGCATTGGGCTCAGCATGGAGCCTGCTTGAGATTCTCTCTCTCCCTCTTTGCTGCTCCTTGGCTTGTGCACACTGTCTCTCTCCCTCTCTGTCTTTCTCTCAAAGTAAATAAACTTTAAAGTAAAATAAAATAAATTTGCCTTTAAAAATTAGAAATATCCAGGGCGCCTGGGTGGCTCAGTCGGTTAAGCATCCAACTTCGGCTCAGGTCATGATCTCGCAGTTTGTGAGCTCAAGCCCTGCGTCATGCTCTGTGCTGACAGCTCGGAGCCTGGAGCTTGCTTCGGATTCTGTGACTCCCTCTCTCTCTGCTCCTCTCCCACTCACACTCTGTCTCTCTCTCTCTCTTTCTCTGTCTCTCAAAAAACAAACAAACAAACAAACAAACAAAAAAAAAAACAAACCAAAAAAGAATAAATGTTTAAAAAAATTAGAAATATCTGTACTAATTTTCATTTCAGATCTGCCCTATATGTGACTAATATCTTTCTACAGATTTGGAAATGAAGTTCTTGAGTGTACTCTTGCAGTTAAAACATTATGCAGACATTGCACATCAACTAGTCATTAGGGAAATGCAAATTAGGACTGTAGTGAGATCAACCACTCACCCATTAGAACAAGTAAAATAAAAAGTAGTGACTACCACATGCTGACAAAGATGTGGAGAAACTGAATTTTTACACATTGTTGGTGAGAATATAAAATGGTATAGCCTGGAAGACAGTATATCTGGAAAATAGTTTGGCAGTATCTTAAAAAACTAAACCTGTAACTATCACATGAACCAACAATCACAACAATTTCCTGGATATTTATTTATGTCAGACAATTAAAAAAAATTTTTTTTAATGTTTTATTTATTTTGAGAGAGAGCAAGAAAGAGCATATACAGGGGAGGGGCAGAGACATAGGGTGAGAGACAATCCCAGATGGGCTCTGTATTGTCAGCTTGGAGCTCGATGCAGAACTTGAACTCATGAACCGTGAGATCATGGCCTGAGCTGAAATCAAGAGTCAAGACTTAACTGACTGAGCTACCTAGATACCCTGAGAAATGAAAACTTGTATTTGCAAGAAAACCTGTATAAGAATATTCATGGCAGCAGTAATAATAAAAAACCGGAAACAACCCAAATGTCCCTCAGCAGGTAAATGATTAAATGGTATATTCATACCATAGAATACTAGTTTGCAATAAAAAGGAACAAAGTATTGATACATGTAACAACTTGGATGGATCTTAGGGACATTATGCTGAGTGGAAAAAAGACCATCTCAAAAGGTCATATAGTATATGATTGTATCTATATAACAGTCTTAGAAAGAGAAAATTGTAGAGATAGAGAGCAGATTAGGGGTTACCAGGAATTAGGGATGATGAAGATGAAGAGGATAAGTGTGACTTAAGGGAGTATCACTAGATAGATCTTTGTGGTGATGGAATAGTTCTATATCTTGATTGTGCTGGAGGTTATACTAATCTACACATGTGATAAAATGGCATAGAATGAAACATTCTCTTTGTACCAGTATCAGTTTCCTAGCTTTGATATCATATCAAATTTACCTATGGTGTAATGATTAAGAGAAACTAGAATAAAGAGTACATTGATCTCTTGTATTATTATTTTTTTAAGTTTATCTGTTTATTTTGAGAGAGAGAGAGCAGGGGAGGGGCAGAGAGAGGGAAAGAGAGAATCCCAAGCAGGCTCCACAGTCAGTGCAGAGCCTGACCTGGGGCTCGATCTCAAGACCCTGTGAGATCATGACCTGAGCCGAAATCAAGAGTCGGATGCTTAACTGACTGAGCAATGCAGGCGCCCCTGTACTATTTTTTAATGGGGTAAAATTCACATAAAATTAACCATTTTACACTGTACAATTCAGAGGTATTTGGTACATTTACATTGTTGTGCAACCCTTGCCTCTATCCAATACCAAAACATTTTCATCATCCCAAAAGGAAACCCCATACCCATTAAGCCTTTCTGCCCCCACCTTCCTTCCAGGCCCTGACAACCACTAAACTGCTTTCTATCTTTATGGATTTACCTATTCTGAATGCTTCATCTGAATGGAATCATATAGTACGTGATTTTTTTTGGTTTGAATTTTTCTATTTACATAATATTTTTATTTATTTTTTAAATTTTTATTTTTTTAACGTTTATTTATTTTTGAGACAGAGAGAGACAGAGCATGAATGGGGGAGGGGCAGAGAGAGAGGGAGACACAGAATCTGATGCAGGCTTCAGGCTCTGAGCTGTCAGCCCAGAGCCCAACACGGGGCTCGAACTCATGGACCGCGACATCATGACCTGAACTGAAGTTGGACGCTTAACCAACTGAGCCACCCAGGCGCCCCCATAATATTTTTAAAGTATATTCATGTTGCTCATGAATCAATCTTTCATTTCTTTTTATGACTAAATAATATGGCACATTTGGTTTCTCATTTCACCAGTTGATGGATCATTACACCTTTTGGTTATCGTGGATGGTGCTGCTCTGGACATTCATGTGCACGTTTTTGAACATCTACTTTTAATTCTTTGGGGTATATTCCTAAGAGTGGAATTGCTAGGTCATATGGTAATTCTATGTTTAAAATTTTGAGAACTGCTTGGGGGACCTGGGTGACTCAGTTGGTTGAGTGTCCGACTTCAGCTCAGGTCATGATCTCACAGTTCATGGGTTCAAGCCCCACGTCAGGCTCTGTGCTGACAGCTCAGAGCCTGGAGCCTGTTTCAGATTCTATGTCTCCCTCTCTGCCCCTCCCCCTCTCATGCTCTGTCTTTCTCAAAAATAAACAAAAAAATAGATTGTCCCTCCTTTACTAAAAATATTTTGATTTGGGGCGCCTGGGTGGCTCAATCGGTTGAGCGTCCGACTTCAGCTCAGGTCATGATCTCACAGTTCGTGGGTTCAAGCCCCACGTCAGGCTCTGTGCTGACAGCTCAGAGCCTGGAGCCTGTTTCAGATTCTGTGTCTCCCTCTCTCTCTGCCCCTCCCCTGCTCACACTCTGTCTCTGTCTTAAGAATAAATAAACATTAAAAAAAAATAAAATTTTGAGAACTGCTAAAGTGTTGTCCATAGTGGCTAAACCCTTTTACTTTCCCCGGCAGTGTACAAGGGTTACTGTTTCTTTACATGCTTGCCAACATGTGTTATTTTCCTTTTTGAAAGAAAAGTTGTTGCATATTTGAAAGTTGCTAAGAGATTAGATTTTAAAAGTTCTCATGACAAGAAAAAAATTTTTTTGTACCTATTAATGGTGTTGGATGTTAACTAGACTTATTTGGTGATCATTTCACAATATATACAGATATTGAGTCATTATATTGTATACCTGAAACTAACATAATGCTATATGTCGATTATACCTCAAAAAATTATTATAGCCATCCTATTGGATATGAAGTGGATTTCCTCTCATGGAGGAAATTTGCATTTCCCCAAAGACTAAAGCATCTTTTCATATGCTTGTTGGCCGTTTGTGTATTCTATTTAGAGAAATGTCTATTCAAGTCTTTTTCCATTTTTAAATTTGGTTGTCTGTCTTTTTTATTGTTATTGAGATGTAAGAGTTTAAAAAAAATTTTTTTAATGTTTATTTTTGAGCAGTGGCGGGGGGGAGGGGCAGAGAGAGAGGGAGACAGAATCTAAAGCAGGCTTCAGGCTCTGAGCTGTCAGCACAGAGCCCTACGTGGGGCTTGAACTCATGAACCATGAAATCATGCATGACCTGAAGCAAAGTTGGATGCTTAACTGACTGAACCACACAGGCACCCAGAGTTGTAAGAGTTTTTTTTTATATCTTCTTATAGTAGATCTTTATCTGATACATGATTTGCAAATATTTTCTCCCATTCTTTGTGTTTTCTTTTCACTTTCTTGATGATATCCTTTAATGCACAAAAATTTTAAATTTTGATGAAGTCTATTTTTTCTTTGTTTGCTCTTACTTTTAGTGTCATATATAAGAAACTATTGCCAAACACAAGGTAATGAAGATTAACCCTTATGTTTTCTTTCAAGAGTTTTACAGTTTTAGCTTTTATATTTAGATCTTCAAATCATTTTGAGTTAATTTTTTTATTTGGTGTGAAGTATGGGGCCAATTTCATTCTTTTTCATGTAGATATCCAGTTGTTCCAGCACCTTTGTTGAAGAGATTGTTCCTTACCCATTGCATGATCTTGACATCTTTGTTGAAAATCAGTTGAACTCTTGATTCTACTTTATTGATCTATGTATCTATCCTTACACCAGTACCACGGTGGTTTGGTTACTGTAGCTTTGTAATATGTTTTGAAATTGGGATGTGTGAGTCCTCCAATTCCATTTTTCTTTTTCAGGATTGTTTTGACTATTGAGTTCTTGAAATTCCATAGGAATTTAGGATCAGCTTGTCAATTTCTGTAAAAAGGCATTTGGAATTTTGAGAGGAATTACATTGAATCTGACAGAGGTCTGCAAGAGTTAATTTGACAGCTTTTGTTAGCTTATTAGTTGCTTCTGTGGAGAAATAGAGCTCTGGAATGCTCTACTCCATTTTTGTCGACATTACTCCTGTACTAGTTTTTGCATCTTCCTATAAATTTATGAGTATTTCAAAATTAGAAGTTTAAAAACTTATCCCAATTTTCTGACCTTCTAAGGAATGAGCTATTATAAATTCATAGAAAAATAGTCTTTGTGGTTGTGTGCAGACTTTAGCTATAGAAAGCATTTTCTTTCTCCTGAATAATTTGGTTTAGAATATGGCAGACAGCAAGAGAGGAATTGGAAGAAAGAGGTAGAGATTATTACCCTAATTTGAAGATCTCTAAGTTTCTGTTCTTGAGTCCCCAGTTCTTAACATAGTCACATCTCATTCTGGTAAGATCAATGACAGTTTTGTGTTAATTCAAGCGTCACCTGGATAATACCCTTTTGTGGATATTGAAGAGGTAGGTATGATATGGTAAAGTGGAATTTGAAGGACATTTTATGGATATCTTCTATATTGAAAGGTGGGTAAATAGATATGAATAGCAAGTAAGGCAGGTACAATTAGGATTTAATTAATACCCAGCTTAATTGCTTTTCTTTTTTGTAAAGTTTATTTATTTATTTTTGAGAGTGGGGGATGTGGGGCAGAGAGAGAGGGAGAGAGAATCCCAAGCAGGCTCTGCACTGTCAGCACAGAGCCTGACATGGGGCTTGATCTTAGCAACCATGAGATCATGACCTGAGCCGAGATCTAGAGTCAGATGCTTAACCGACTAAGCCAGGCATCCCATTAATTACTTTTCACTAGTGGTTATTGACGTTTTTTATTGATTCCCTTCCCCCTTAACACTTGTCACTTCTTTGTAGAGAATAAAATAAAAATCTATAGTTATATACTACTATATATATAATACTTTAGAATTAGCTTTCAAATTCTTGGTTCAGGTCAGAGTCAAGAAATCTAAGCATTTTTGAAAATTTGTTGAACTTGCTTAACCAATATGCGTCAGCTTTATTATACTGACATTAGCTATAATATATGTATAAAATACGCTAGATTTGTTTTTAAAAAGGGCTTACAGTGTATATAAATAGGGGCCATTTATTAACTTAAGAGATCTTTCTTGAATATCTCCTATCTGATAGTTACTGGATTAGGTACCGAGAATAGAATGTGGGCAAAACCAGTTTTAGTTCCTGCTCCTAAGGCAGAGTACATCTACTTGGTATATTATTCACCTATGCAAAAACAGACTGACCATTATATCTCGAGAGCAGCAATTTATTTCTTGCCTACATTACCTGTAGGTGATTGTTACTTAGTTGTGGCTTTGCCTACATGTCTCTCATTCCAGGATAAAGGAGCAACCTCTATCTGGGACATTTAGGTTTCCCCCTCCCTCTCTGCACTCTAGCCATACAGACTTTTTTCTTTTCCTTGAACAAACCCAATGGTTCATTTCCAGGGTCTTTTCCTATAAGATGCAGTTTGCTTGGCACACTACACACCACACCTTCTCATCATGTCCTAGTTAACTCACAGTTAAATCTCAGCTGAAGTTCAGTTATTAGGGAAAATTTTCCTGATCCCCCAAGTCTATGTCAGTTTACACCAATTCAAAGTGATCAGCCAGTAATTGAATTGATTACTAAAACAAAAGTCAACACTCTTTAGAGGATTATAAAAGGAACCAGAATACATTTTGTCATCAATAATGTCCAATATATAATCAGAGTTCATAGTCACGTAAAGGAGAAGGAAAATGGAACTCAAGAAAAATGAGTGGTCAATAGAGATCAACCCTAAGATGGTTCATAAATTGGACTTAGCTGAGAAAGGTTTCAAAGCAGCTATGATAAATATACTCAAAAATTAAAATAAAATACGTTTAAAGAGTTAAAGGAAAATGAAACCTTAATGAATTAATAGATAGGGAATATCAGAGAAAAATGGAAAGTGTAATAAGAAAACCAAATGGAAATCCTAGGTCTGAGGAGAAATAAATAAATAAATAAATAAATAAATAAATAAATAAATATTTCTTTTATGGATGTGAGGGCTATCTGGCTGTGACATCTTTCACCCCATTGATCACTAGGGTTGATTTGGCTGATCCGGCTGGCTAGACGGGTGGCCCTTTCCTCCCTCACTACTTCATGTGTGTTCCTCACAAAGCTGTGTGCTCTGTCAAAGAGGGCGACCTTCCCCAATGAAGGAGTATAGTTCTCTGTCAAGGGTATACAAGTAGCTGTGCTCCCCTGCTAGAACCCCCAAACAAGCTCTCAAGGTCCATTTATAGGAGAACAGGGTAGTCAAAATTCCAAGATTCCAGACACATCCAAATGAGGTGCTGCATGTGGCAGTCTGCCTTTCTTAAAAAAAGGAAGGAAGGAAGGAAGGAAGAAAAAAGATAAAAGAAAATTTTCCTGTATGAAATTTTTACAGCAGATTGGAGATAGAAGAATAAAGAGGACATCAGTAGAATTATCCAATCTAAGAAACACAGAGAAAAAAAGATTGAAGGAAAATGAACAGAGCTTCCAGGATCAGTGGGAAAATATCAGTCTTACATATGTGTAATTAGAGTCCCAGAAGAGGAGAGTGACAATGGTAGGAGGCCTATTTGAAGATACAGTGGGTGAGATTTTCTCAAATTTGATCAAAAACATTGATTTATTGATCTAGGAAACTCAGCTACCCCCAAACAGGATAAATTCAAAGAAAAACACACATAAGCTTATCGTAGCTAAACTGCTGAAAACCAAAAATAAAGAGAAATCTTGATAGTAGTCAATTTCAGATGTTCCATGGCATACACATGTTAGAAGATTCACTGGAACTCACAGGACTCAGAAGCAGTTATACTTACTATGCTCTGTTACAATGAAAGTATATAAAGCTGGATTAGGTAAAGGAAAAAGATGTATCAGCTAGAATCAAGAGGAAACCAGGCACAAGCTTTCAAAGTCCTCCCTCATGGTGGTCTCATGGGAGACACGTTTTCCTCCTGCACAGAGCTCTAGCAACATATATGAAGTGTTTATGTCCAACGCACCAAAACTGACCCAAAAAGAAATAGAAAATTTTAAACAGCTCTACATCTATTAAAGAAATTGAATTCTTTCAGTAGGCAATAATGTTTTAGATAGGACACAGAAAATACTAACCATGAAAGAAAAAAAAAAAAACATATTGGACTTCATCACAATAAAACCTTCTGCTATTTGAAAAATACCATTAAGAAAATAAAAAGGCAAGTCACAAATTAGGAGAAAATGTTTGCAAAATAAATATTAATTCAGAACACATTAAGAACACTTACAACTCAATAAGAAGACCTATAACCTGATTAACAATGGGCAAACAACCTAAAGAAACACTTCACAAAAGAAGATACATGAATAGTCAATAGGTACATGAAAAAGTATTTAATGTTAGTCATCATAGAACTATAAATTAAAACTATGAAATACTACTACATACTCAACTACAATGGTTAAAATTTTAAAACCAAATGTTGATGACGATTAGAGATAAGATTGAAAATC
Organism: Panthera uncia; assembly: GCF_023721935.1. Lineage (NCBI taxonomy): Eukaryota > Metazoa > Chordata > Mammalia > Carnivora > Felidae > Panthera > Panthera uncia. The sequence continues at coordinate 110,670,969 of NC_064816.1, read as the reverse complement.
TTACAGATTGTTGCTGGAAGTGTAAAATGGCTGCTGCTGTTGTTGTGTATGTGTACATGAAGTTAAAACAGGAGGTTAGGAGAAGAAGATAGCGGCATAGGAGGGCGCTGGGCTCACCTCGTCCTGCTGATCACTTAGATTCCACCCACACCTCCCTAAATAACCCAGAAAACCACCAGAAGACTAGCAGAATGGACTCTCTGGAGCCAAGCGTAGACAAGAGGCCCACAGAAGAGGGTAGGAAGGGTGGAGAGGTGGTGCGTGCTACACGGACTGGTGTGGGGGAGCCGGGGCAGTGGAGCGGCAGCCCGCCAGGCAAGGCAGAGCCCCTGAAGTCTGGCTTGCAAAAGCAGAGGGGCGGACTCCATGAGTTTTGACAGCCAGTGGGACTTAACATCTGGAATGTTAAAATCAACAGCTCTGCTTGGAGAGCGGGAGGGCGAGGGGACACTGGGAGGAAGAGTTGTTGAGTCCTGGAAGACAGAACTCAGCTCAGAACAAAGGCGCTGGTAAGCGCCATCTCCCTCTCCCATCCCCCGGCTGTAATCCCAAAGTGAACCAGTTCCCATCACTGAACTTGCTTGCACCACGCAAACACCCAACAGTGTGCTTATGTGGATCCATCCCTGTGATGGGTCTGCCTCCCTCTCGGTGCTGCAGGGCCCCTCCTGCAGGGGACCACCGATGGCAAAGCGAGTTAAGCCTGCCCCTCCTGCCGCTGTGCACTTTCCAGATCCACTCTGGCTAATACGCCAGATCCCATCGAAGCAGCACCACAAGCCTGGCAGTGTGCAAGTAGCCCGGACAGGGGCCACACCACTCCACAGTGAGTCCTGCCCCTGGGAGAGGGGAAGATAAGGTACACACCAGTCTGACTGTGGCCCCAGCGGTGGGCTGGGGACAGGCATCAGGTCTGACTGTGGCCCTGCCCACCAACCCAAGTTACTCCAGACAGCACAGGGGAAGTGCCCTGCAGTTTGGCACCACCCCAGGGACTACCCAAAATGACAAAACGGAAGAACTCTCCTCAAGAGAAACTCCAGGAAGTAGTGACAGCTAACGAATTGATCAAAAATGATTTAAGCAATATAATGGAACAAGAATTTAGAATAATAGCCATAAAATTAATCGCTGGGCTTGAAAAAAGTATAGAGGACAGCAGAGAATCTATTGCTACAGAGATCAAGGGACTAAGAAATAGTCATGAGGAGCTAAAAAATGCTATAAATGAGGTGCAAAATAAAATGGAGGCGACCACATCTCGGATTGAAGAGGCAGAGGAGAGAATAGGTGAATTAGAAGATAAAATTATGGAAAAAGAGGAAGCTGAGAAAAAGAGAGATAAAAAACCCCAGGAGTATGAGGGGAGAATTAGAGAATGAAGTGATGCAATCAAACGGAACAATATCCGTATAATAGGAATTCCAGAAGAGGAAGAGAGGGAGAAAGGGGCTGAAGGTGTACTTGAACAAATCATAGCTGAGAACTTCCCTGATCTGGGGAAGGAAAAAGGCATTGAAATCCAAGAGGCACAGAGAACTTGCTTCAGACGTAACTTAAATCGATCTTCTGCACGACATATCATAGTGCAACTGGCAAAATACAAGGATAAAGAGAAAATTCTGAAAGCAGCTAGGGATAAACATGCTCTAACTTATAAAGGGAGACCGATAAGACTAGTAGCAGGCCTATCTACTGAAACTTGGCAGTCCAGAAAGGAATAGCAGGAAATCTTCAATGTGATGAACAGAAAAAAAATATGCAGCTGAGATTCCTTTATCCAGCAAGTCTGTCATTCAGAATAGAAGGAGAGATAAAGGTCTTCCCAAACAAACAAAGACTGAAGGAATTCATCACCACTAAACCAACCCTACAAGAGATCCTAAGGGGGATTCTGTAAGTGAAATGTTGCAAGGACCACAAAGTACCAGAGACATCACTACAAGCATGAAACCTACAGACATCACAATGACTCTAAACCCATACTTTTCTATAATAACACTGAATGTAAATGGACAAAATGCTCCAACCAAAAGACATAGGGTATCAGAATGGATCAAAAAACAAGACCCATCTATTTGCTGTCTACAAGAGACTCATTTTAGACCTGAGGACACCTTCAGATTGAAAGTGAGGGGATGGAGAACTATCTATCACGCTACTGGAAGTCAAAAGAAAGCTGGAGTAGCCATACTTATATCAGACAAACTAGACTTTAAATTAGAGGCTGTAACAAGAGATGAAGAAGGGCATTATATAATGATTACAGGGTCTATCCATCAGGAAGAGCTAACAATTATAAATATGCACCGAATAGGGGAGCCCCCAAATATATAAAACAATTACTCCCAAACATAAGCAACCTAATTGATAAGAATGTGGTCATTGCAGGGGACTTTAATCCTCCACTCACAACAATGGATAGATCATCTAGACACAAGATCAGTAAAGAAACAAGGGCCCTGAATGATACATTGGATCAGATGGACTTGACAGATATATTTAGAACTCTGCATCCCAAAGCAACAGAATATACTTTCTTCTCGAGTGCACATGGAACATTCTCCAAGATAGATCACATACTGGGTCACAAAACAGCCCTTCATAAGTGTAAAAGAATTGAGATCATACCATGCATACTTTCAGATCACAATACTATGAAGTTTGAAATCAATGACAGGAAAAAGTCTGGAAAACCTCCAAAAGCATGGAGGTTAAAGAACACCCTACTAAAGAATGAATGGGTCAACCAGGCAATTAGAGAGGAAATTAAAAAATATATGGAAACAAATGGAAATGAAAATACAACAATCCAAACGCTTTGGGATGCAGCGAAGGCAGTCCTGAGAGTAAAAAACATTGCAATCCAGGCCTATCTCAAGAAACAAGAAAAATTCCAAATACAAAATCTAACAGCACACCTAAAGGAAATAGAAGCAGAACAGCAAAGACACCCCAAACCCAGCAGAAGAGAAATAATAAAGATCAGAGCAGAAATAAACAATATAGAATCTAAAAAAACTGTAGAGCAGATCAATGAAACCAAGAGTTGGTTTTTTGAAAAAAATAAACAAAATTGACAAACCTCTAGCCAGGCTTCTCAAAAAGAAAAGGGAGATGACCCAAATAGATAAAATCATGAGTGAAAATGGAATTATTACAACCAATCCTCAGAAATACAAGCAATTATCAGGGAATACTATGAAAAATTATATGCCAACAAACTGGACAACCTGAAAGAAATGGACAAATTCCTAAGCACCCGCGCACTTCCAAAACTCAAAGAGGAAGAAATAGAAAACTTGAACAGGCCCATAACTAGCGAAGAAATTGAATCAGTTATCAAAAATCTCATAATCTTGAGAGATACTACCTATCCTTCTCAAGCTGTTCCAAAAAATAGAAAGGGAAGGAAAACTTCCAGACTCATTCTTTGAAGCCAGCATTACTTTGATTCCTAAACCAGACAGAGACCCAGCAAAAAAAGAGAACTACAGGCCAATATCCCCGATGAATATGGACGCAAAAATTCTCAACAAGATACTAGCAAATCGAATTCAACAGCATATAAAAGGAATTACTCACCATGATGAAGTGGGATTCATTCCTGGGCTGCAGGGCTGGTTCAACACTTGCAAATCAATCAGTGTGATACATCACATTAACAAAAGAAAAGATAAGAACCATATGATCCTGTCTATCGATGCAGAAAAAGCATTTGACAAAATTCAGCATCCTTTCTTAATAAAAACCCTCGAGAAAGTCGGGATAGAAGGAACATACTTAAACATCATAAAAGCCATTTATGAAAAGCCCACAGCTAACATCATCCTCAATGGGGAAAAACTGAGAGCTTTTTCCCTGAGATCAGGAACACGACAGGGATGTCCACTCTCACTGCTGTTGTTTAACATAGTGCTGGAAGTTCTAGCATCAGCAATCAGACCACAAAAGGAAATCAAAGGCATGAAAATTGGCAATGATGATGTCAAGCTTTCACTTTTTGCAGATGACATGATATTATACATGGAAAACCCGATAGACTCCACCAAAAGTCTGCTAGAACTGGTATAAGAATTCAGCAAAGTCGCAGCATACAAAATCAATGTACAGAAGTCACTTGCATTCTTATACACTAATAATGAAGCAAGAGAAAGAGAAAGAAACTGATCCCATTCACAATTGCACCAAGAAGCATAAAATACCTAGGAATAAACCTAACCAAAGATGTAAAAGATCTGTATGCTGAAAACTATAGAAAGCTTATGAAGGAAATTGAAGGAGACATAAAGAAATGGAAAAACATTCCATGCTCATGGATTGGAAGAATGAATATTGTTAAAATGTCAATACTACCCAAAGCTATCTACACATTCAATGCAATCCCAATCAAAATTGCACCAGCATTTTTCTCAAAGCTAGAACAAGCAATCCTAAAATTCATATGGAACCACAAAAGGCCCCGGATAGCCAAAGTAATTTTGAAGAAGAAGACCAAAGTGGGAGGCATCAGAATCCCAGACTTTAGCCTCTACTACAAAGCTGTAATCATCAAGACAGTATGGTATTGGCACAAAAACAGACACGTAGACCAATGGAATAGAATAGAAACCCCAGAATTAGACCCACAAAAGTATGGCCAACTAACTTTGACAAAGCAGGAAAGAATATCCAATGGAAAAAAGACAATCTCTTTAACAAATGGTGCTGGGAGAACTAGACAGCAACATGCAGAAAGATAAAACTATACCACTTTCTTACACCATTCACAAAAATAAACTCAAAATGGATAAAGGACCAGAAAACCATCAAATTCCTAGAGGAGAAAGCAGGAAAAAAAACCTCTCTGACCTCAGCCGCAGTGATTTCTTACTTGACATATCCCCAAAGGCAAGGGAATTAAAAGCAAAACTGAACTATTGGGACCTCATAAAGATAAAACGCTTCTGCACTGCAAAGGAAACAATCAACAAAACTAAAAGGCAACCAATGGAATGGGAAAAGATATTTGCAAATGACATATTGGGCAAAGGGCTAGTATCCAAAATCTATAAAGAACTCACCAAACTCTACACCCGAAAAACAAATAATCCAGTGAAGAAATGGGCAGAAAACATGAATAGACACTTCTCTAAAAAAGACATCCAGATGGCCAACAGTTACATGAAAAGATGCTCAATGTCGCTCCTCATCAGGAAAATACCTCAAAACCTCACTGAGATATCACCTCACACCAGTCAGAGGGGCTAAAGTGAACAAATCAGGAGACTATAGATGCTGGTGAGGATGTGCACTGTTGGTGGGAATGCAAACTGGTGCAGTTGCTCTGGAAAACAGTGTGGAGGTTCCTCAAAAAATGAAAAATAGATCTACCCTATGACCCAGCAATAGCACTGCTAGGAATTTACTCAAGGGATACAGGAGTGCTGATGCATAGGGGCACTTGTACCCCAATGTTTATAGCAGCACTTCCAACAACAGCCAAATTATGGAAAGAGTCTAAATGTCCATCAATTAATGAATGGATAAAGAAATTGTGGTTTATATACACCGTGGGATACATGGCAATGAGAAAGAATGAAATATGGCCTTTTGTAGCAATGTGGATGGAACTGGAGAGTGTTATGCTAAGTGAAATAAGTCAGGCAGAGAAAGACAGATACCATATGTTTTCACTCCTATGTGGATCCTGAGACACTTAACAGAAGACCATGGGGGAGGGGAAGGAAAAAAAAGAAAAGAAAAAAAAGGGTTAGAGAGGGAGGGAGCCAAAACATAATAGACTCTTAAAAACTGAGAACAAACTGAGGGTTGATGGGGGATGCAAGGGAGGGGAGGGTGGGTGAGGGGTATTGAGGAGGGCACCTGTTGGGATGAGCACTGGGTGTTGTATGGAAACCAATTTGACAATAGATTTCATATTAAAAAATAATAAAAAAAATAAAAAGAAAAAAATTTAAAACATTTTGTTATTACATGACCTAGCAATTCTACTCATAGGTGTTTTACCAAGATAAATAAAAATGTGCCCATAAGATTTGTATACATATTGTTCCAGTTGCTATTGCTGCATAACCATCCCAAATTTAGTAGCATGGATAAAGCCATTTTATCATGCTTATGGATTCTATAGTTAAGGATTTGAGAAAAGACAGGTAAGATGACTTTTCTGTTTTGTCTATGTTTATGGCCTTAGCTGAGAGGGCTCAAAGGCTAGGGGTGACTGGGGGCTGGAATTATCTGAAGACTCGTGTGCTCATAGGTCTGCTGGTTGATGTTGACTATTAGTGGGGACTCAGTAAGATTGTCAATGGAGAACACCTACATGTGGCCTCTCCATGTTAGTCCTTGGGCATTTTCATAATACAGTGGATAGGTTTCGAGAATGATGGTCCCACAGAGAATCAAGTGGAAACTATATCACTTGTGTGACCTAGCCATGGTAACAAGCTTACCTACATTGAAAGGGAGGTTACATTGATTCCACTTCTTGATGAGACAGATGTGTCCAAATTATCTTGTAAGGAGATTATGTTGTGGTCATCTTCAGATAGTAGTCTGCCAGGTGAATGTGTATAGCAACTTGATTCATAATAGGTCCAAACTAGAGGTAATCCGTATGTCAATCAACAGGTAAACAGGTAAATACATTGTGGTATATTCATAAAAGTTAGCAATAAGAAAGAATAAGCTATTGATATACTCAACATTGTTAATAAATTTCAAAAACATTATGCTGAGAAGATGAAGCCAGAAACACACGTACATAATATATGACTCCATTTATATGAAGCTCTTGTGCAGACCGAAATAATCTATAGTGATAGAAATCAAATCAGTAGTTGCCTGAGATAGGGGATTGGAGGATTGACTGGAAAGGTTGGATATATAGAACTGAACATTTAAAATGTGTACATTTTATTGTATATAAATTGTACCTTAAAGTTGATTTTTAAAAACTAAAAAAAAAAAAAAAAAAAAATAGTAAAGGCAGATAGAAATTAGAAACAAGCATACAACTCTTTTGAGAAGTTTTAATGTAAAACTGGAACAGGAAATGTGGAGATAGCTAAAGAGGAAATGAGGTTAAGAGCTTTTTGGGGTGAATGAATTAGTAGCGAGGGACAAATTTAATTAGGAAGAGACAGAGACTTGTTAAAGTGATTTTGTTAGGTAGGCAAGAGAGGATAATTGTAGTGCATTATTCAAAGGATTGGCCTCAAATAGGTTCATGGACAATTCATTTATAGTTACCAGAAGGAAAGATGGAATATATAGATACAGATGCTTTAGGTATGTAGACATTTGTGAATATGTGGTAATTTTCTTGTGATTGTTCAGTGAAGTAGGAATTAAGATTATCAGCCAAGAGTTAGAATGGGGAGAAGGTTTTGGGGTTTTGAGGATCAGATACAATACATGAAACAATTAAGTAGGAGAGTGGGAAAGTGAGTAGACTATAGGGGAACTCTGCAGGATTGCCAGGTAGCCTTAAGGGCATGCTTAAGGTTCTTGGTCATAACTTTTAAGTGTTGTTTTAGTCATTTTCTCCACTTTGTTCAGCTGAGTGGTGCTGACGTGGACCATGTAGAGAGTTGGATTTTACCAGGGCTGTATTTTTCCAGAGGAATAAACAATTAAAGGCAAAATAGCTGAGAAAGTATATTCAAAATGGTGATTAGAATTGACTAATAATTTAAATGGGCAAGGAGAGGAAGAATATTGGGATATGACATTACGTCCAGTAGGGTTGAAAGGTTTTGGGGTTTGAGTGCATAAAGGGGTGTGCTGAAAAGATATGAGAGATCAAAGTGGGTAATGAGAAGGACTAGAGCAGTAGCTCTCAAAGGATCATTTGGGGATCTCTTGGGAGTCCCTAAGACCCTTTCATGTAGTCTACAAGCTTAAAACTATTTTCATAATAATAGTAACGCTTCTATTTGTCTTTTTCATTCCCATTGATAAATAAACAGTGGTTCTTTCCAGAGGCTACATGGTAAGTGATGACTAATGGGATGTGTGCTTATGTGTTCTTGTTTTTTAAAAATTTCTGTTTTGTTTTTAAATATAGTAAATATCAATAGATATTAACCTACATAAATAGACAACTTTTTCAGAGCCTCAATTTTTAAAAATAATTTTATGAACAATTTTAGATTTATAGAAAAGTTACAGAGATAGTATAGAGTATTCCCAAATATCACACACACAGCTTCAGTTTCTCTCTTTTTTTTAATTTAATTTTTTATTTTTAAAAATTAGTTAGCATATAGTGCAACAGTGATTTCAGGAGTAGATTCCTTAGTGCCCCTTACCCATTTAGCCCACCCCCCCCCCACAACCCCTCTAGTAACCCTCAGTTTGTTCTCCATATTTATGAGTCTCTTCTGTTTTGTCCCCCTCCCTGTTTTTATTAGTTTTGTTTCCCTTCCCTTATGTTCATCTGTTTTGTCTCTTACAGTCCTCGTATGAGTGAAGTCATATGATTTTGTCTTTCTCTGACTAATTTCACTTAGCATAATACCCTGTAGTTCCATCCACGTAGTTGCAAATGGCAAGATTTCATTCTTTTTGATTGCCGAGTAATACTCCATAGTATATATATACCACATCTTCTTTATCCATTCATCCATCGATGGACTTTGGGGTCTTTCCATACTTTGGCTATTGTTGATAGTGCTGCTATAAACATGGGGGTGCATGTGTCCCTTTGAAACAGCACACCTGTATCCCTTGGATAAATGCCTAGTAGTGCAATTGCTGGGTCGTAGGGTAGTTCTATTTTTATTCAGTTTCTCTTAATGTCATTTTAGGATTGTACATTTGTCATTACTATTACATTTCTATTAACTAAATTCCAGACTTTATTGGGATCTCATCAGTTTTTTCATCACTGTCCTTTTTCTGTTCTAGGATCTGTTCCAGGATACCATATTGTATTTAGTTGTCATGTCACCTTAGTCTCTCTGGTCTCTAAGAGTTTCCTGGTCTTTTTTGTTTTTTTATGACCATGTTACCTTTGAGGAGTACAGATTGGAAATTTTGTAGAACATCCCTTAAATTGAGTTTTCTCTAATGTTTTCCTCATTATTATACTGGGTTTATGGGTTTTTGGAAAGAATACCACAGTGGTTAAGTGCCCTTCTCATCATATCATATCAGGGGTGCGTGATATTCACATGACATCATGGTTGAGGTTAATCTTGATCAAGTCAGTGTTTGACAGATTTCTCTTATAAAGTTACTATTTTCCCCTTTCTATATCTTATTCTTTGGAAACAAATCACTATATACAGCACATTCTCAATAGGGAGGCAGGGACTAAACTCCTCCTGGATATATCATTTGGAATTCTTATGAAAGGAAGCCTTGTCTCTTGCTCTCTAAATTTTATGTATTTATGTATGTATGTCTTGTCTTTCCATATGGATGCATGTATGCTTATTTTATACTTTGGGTAATAATTCAGTACTAAGTTATTTGTTTCATTGCTGAAATTGTTCCAGCTTTGGCCATTGGATATTCCTTTAGGTTGGCCCAATATTTTGAAGTGTAAAATGGCTCTGACCAAATGTTTGAGAACAGCTCGTCTAGGTTATGATCACAGGATTGAGTAGCTCAGGCAGGGAAGAAGACAGGGTTGTTGGAGATTTTTAGGGATTAAGAGTTCAGGGTGTGAGAAAATAATCACCAAGAATTTAAGTCTGAATAGTTTGAAAGAGGGACAGTGAGCCAGAGCTAAGGTCATTTACAAATGAAGGGGAGGGATAGTGATGGGATTGATTGATAGATGACAGCTACAGGAGTTTCAGGGTAATGTTGGGTGGATGTTTTAAAAAGTGAGAAGGAGAATGATCTGGAATGATAATAAGGAGGAAGAAGGACACTTATTTTACCTCTAGGCCCAGTGGTTTCTTCCAGGGCTACGTGAGGAAAAGCAGCCACTCTGAGAAGATCACAGGGAAAGCAGTGTCTTTAGAGAAGAACGAGGCTTTGTGTTAGAATAAGAAGAAAGAGACATACAGAGAATTGTTGAAGATGTAGAGGATTTTGCTGCTAACAGATTGTTAATTTCAGAAGGCACAGTGAAAGAACCTCCTTCCAGAATTAAGATGGGATGGGAGATGGCGGTAAAACAGAGTGTGCAAGAGTTATAAACGTTAGTGTGTGAAGGCAGAGTGTAACCTGGGAGTGGTAGCTTCTTGTGGTTCCCAATTTAAACAGGAATCAGGGATGAAGGGAATAATGACTTTGGTTTTGGTAGACCAGAGGCAGATAGTGGTGGTGAGGCTGTGAAAGTTTCAAGGATAAGGAGGTATTTTGAGACCTCTCTTTTGAGTTCTACAGAAGAAGGCTCAAGTTTTACTTGAGCTTGCATGCCTGTGAAACACATGAGGATACAGATGAACTCAGGTATGCAGTTGAGGTCTCCCATTTGATCTCTTGTCAAGTGGAAGATAAGAGGTCTGGCTATTTGGTGTTACTATTGTATAATATACACACAGAAAAATGTGCAAATCAGTGTTAAGCTTGGTGAATTTTCACTAAATGAACACACCTGTGTAACTGGCCCATACATCAAGAAGCAGAATATTACTAGAACCCAAGAAATAACTCCCTCAGGGGAACCGTTATCCTAACTTTTTTTTTTTTTTTAATTTACATCCAAGTTAGCATATAGTACAACAATGATTTCGGGGGTAGATTCCTTAATGCCCCTTACCCATTTAGTCCATCCCCCCTCCCACAAACCCCTCCAGCAATCCTCTGTTTGTTCTCCATATGTAAGAGTCTCTTATATTTTGTCCCCCTCCCTGTTTTTATATTATTTTTGCTTCCCTTCCCTTGGGTTCATCTGTTCTGTGTCTTAAAGTCCTCATATGAGTGAAGTCATATGATTTTTGTCTTTCTCTAATTTCGCTTAGCATAATACCCTGTAGTTCCATCCACGTAGTTGCAAATGGCAAGATTTCATTCTTTTTGATTGCCAAGTAATACTCCATTGTATATATGTACCGTATCTTCTTTATCCATTCATCCATCAATGGACTTTGGGCTCTTTCCATACTTTCGCTATTGTTGATAGTGCTGCTATAAACATTGGAGTGCATGTGCCCCTTCGAAACAGCATACCTGTATCCCTTGGATAAATACCTACTAGTGCGATTGCTGAATCATAGGGTAGTTCTATTTTTAGTTTTTTGAGGAACCTCCATACTGTTTTCCAGAGTGCATTATCCTAACTTTTAACACAATCGATTAGTTTTGCCTGTTTTTGAAGTGTATGTAAATGTAGTTACAGAGCATGTACTCTTTCATCTGCCTTCTTTTCCCCAACATTGTGACACTGATATAATTATAGTTTTCTTATTGTCATTGTTGTATAGAACTCCATGTGGTATATTTATCCATTCTACTCTTGATGAACATTTGGTTTGTTTCTAGTTTTTAACTGTTTACAAAAACTGCTGCTCTGAGAATTCCTAACTAAGCACATCTTTCAGAAAACATATATCCACATTTCTCTAGGGTATATTTTTATGAGTGGAATTGTTGGTCTATGGAAGATGCATTTGTTCAAGTTCAGAAGATATTGTCAAAGAGTTTTCCAAGATATTGTACCAATTTATATCCATACCAGCTCTTATGAATATTCTGTTTGCTCCATATCTTTTTTCAACACTTGGGATTTTTGTTTTTCATTCTAGCCACACTTGCAAGTGTGTGTGTGTGTATGTGGGTGTGTGTGTGTGTGTTGAACACCTTTCATATGTTAGGTTTTTCATTTGGGTAACTGTTATGCTTGTTTTTCCTATTGGATTATCTGCCTTTTTCTTACTAATTTGAGTTCTGTATATGAGACTTCTGTTAGATATATGAAATGCAAATATCATCTCCCACACTTTGGCTTTGTCTTTTCATTCTCTTAGTGGTAACTTGATGAACAGAAGTTCTTCCCTTCCCCCCATCCCCAAACCCCACCAGCTTTATTGAAGTGTGATTGACAAATAAAAGTTGTATGTATTTAAGGTATCAATATTTTGATATGCCACAATCAAGCTAATTAATATATCCATTACCTCACTTAGTTATCTTTGTGTGTGTGTGTGGTGAGAGCACTTAAGAGCTACTCTCTCAGCAAATTTCAAATATACATTTTCAACTGTAGTTAACATGCTGTATGTACATTAGATCCCCAGGAATTATCTTGTAACTGAAAATGTACATCTTTCGACCAACATCTCCCCATTACCCCCACCTCCGTAGCCCCTGGATATCATCATTTTACTCTGTGTTAACTATGAGTTTGACTTTTTTAGCCTTTACATATAAGTGAGATATTGGAGTATTTATCTTTCTGTGCCTGATTTATTTCACCTAGCATAATGTCCTCCAGGTTCACCCATGTTGTCACAAATGGCAGGATTGCCTTTTTAAGGCTGAATAGTATTTCATGGTACACTGCATTTTTTTATTCATTCATTTGTTGACAAACAGAAGTTCTTAATGTAATGAAGTCCAATTTATTTTTGAATTGCTTTATGAACAGTGCTTTTGTGCTTCTTGTTTAAGAAACCTTTGCCTACTCTAAGGTTATGAATGTATTCTCTTATGTTTTTCTCCAAATGCTTTTTGTTTTACCTTTTTCACTTAAATCTAAGATCCAACTGGAACTGATTTTTGCATGTGGTATGAACTACTAGGTCATGGTTCTCCATATGTATATGTGTGTGTATATATATATATATATACATATATATA
>NC_064816.1:110593626-110657807 GCF_023721935.1 Panthera uncia | reverse complement strand
ATAACATATATATATAATTATATAATATTATATATTATTTAATATATATATTTTCTGGCCACCCTGTTTCATTCCATTGACTCTTTTTGGCCCTTTTGATAATACACACTGGCTTAACTACTATAATGTTTGTTAAATTTTCTAGTAAACCTTGATGTTTAGAAGTTCAAGTCCTGTAGCTCTGTGGTTCTTCAAGATTGCTTGAGTATTCTTGATAGTCAAATCCCTCTTGATTCCTTTCAACCTTTTAAAAATTAATTTTAACTAGGGAGTTGTTTTGAATTTTTGTAAAAATTTCACCTCCCCAATTCTCTGTAATTTGATGTAACATCGTTTTTTTTGTGATAATTTTCTATCTTAATTTACTAAGTAAACAGTGAATCAATACAAAAGAAAACATGCGTATTTAAATTTACTTTCCTTCATTTTGCTTCACAAATAAGTATAATGTAACAAGATAAAAATAAAAATGCAGAAATAAAATAAGGATAAGAGTATAATATAAAACGACAGATAAGATTAATTCAGGCCTGCTTTTTTGTATACAGAGTTAGGGCAGAAACTGTAACTCCCATTTTATTAGAGTCAAAGCAAAGAGAATCAGTTATGAGATTCACAGTATCCATATGTAAAAGCAAACCAGTTACTCTAAAGGAGAGTTTTTCCTGGTCGTAAAAACTGAAGATGTGAATTTTCTCCTTTTTTGGATTTTAAAGGTGATAACATGTGGGATAGCAGTGTTTTTGGTAACATTTGGGACATAATTCCAAAGCCCAATTTATCTGAATGGACAGTTCTATAAAATCAGTAATATGGTACAAATTTTGCATAGTATTTAAAGCCTTATTGCCAGGTACTGTAATAAGTGCTTTTATTTGCATTTTTAATTTAATCATAACCCTTGACCGTAGGTGCTATGGTTATCTGTATTTCACAGATGAAAAAATTAAGGTAAATAACTTGCCTAAGGTTCTACTACAAATAAGTAATAGAATCAAGATTAAGTTTTGGGCAATTATACCTCTATTTCTACTACATGATTATGCTGATAAAAATTAAGTCTCATGCAGGATTTGTGCCTGAATTAGGGGTTTAGGAAATTCAGATAGAGCTAAGGTTTTCTTCAAGAAACAGTTTCTGGGTCTACGTTCATATAGATGGGTGAAGAAAACAACATTGTATTTTCACAGCAATTTTGCTTGAGCTAAATTTGTTTTGCATGTTCTTTAGCTTCTTTTTTTCCCTTATTTTTACTTAACTAAATACCAATCTGAATAACTATGGTTGAATGTGATCATTATGTTGAATATTATCACTTTTACTCTTGTTTTATGAGTATTAAGCTTTCAGGGAGCCAATTGGCTTGCCTAAATAGATCGTAAAGAATCAAAATATAAACAAATTAAATTACTAAACTGCTTTGTACAAAGTCAGTTTTGTAGCATGTCTTTTTATATTTTTGCAGTTTTAAATTATTTTCTGAAATTTTCTTAAGATGCATGATATTTTGGAATTATTTCGTTGAAACTGGGGGAAAGTGTTCAGTATGTTTTGCAGCTGGCATTCCTAAAAGCTGAATGAACATTGCAGAGCCAATTTAATTATGTTGTGATATTTATACTTTTGTTATAATTCTTGCATTTGAATACTTGTTTGTGCACATTGTTTTGAAGTGAGCCTGCTAATTTATGTTTGAATCTGCCTTAATTTCACAAAGAAGAAGTAACACAATTTTATAGGATTAGTTCTATTCATAGTAATCTAAAAATAAAATATATTACAAATTTTAACATTTTCTGTGTTAACTTCCAGGTTGAAGGTCTAGAACAGATGTGGAAAGATGTTCACTTCAGAGAAAGGGGTTGTGGAGGAATGGTTGTCAGAGTTTAAGGTAATATTTACTGTCTCAATATTATAATTATACTCCAAAGAAGTTTTGTCTGGGGTTTAAATCACAGTGGCTTTTTAAAAAAAATATTTTATTTTACTTCTTGTAATTTTTATTCTTTTTAATGACTGAAAGGCTAAATATCTATGGAAGCAGAAATATGTTCCAACAAATCTTAATAGGGAATTATTTATACACAGTAGTTTTTTCTAGGAAATCAATTCCTTTTTTTCTCCCAAGTGGTTAAAAGATTTTGTTTTCTCCTTTTCACAGCAACACCACAAAGAATGGTTAAAGTTTCTGATTATTAATGTTACCCTTTCTAACCACCATTAAAAATTCAATGTTTAAATGTTTCTCCCAGTTTAGAGGGCAAAGGGAGTGGGCATGATCAACAATGAGGAGAAGATGGAAAGATATTTGCCCACCTTTCTACCAATGGATTCTTCTCTAGCTGGTTAACTTTTGTTTTCTTGTCTTATGAAGTTTTCTCTATAATTGCTAAAATTGTGTTCTTTAACCAGTTAATTACCTTCTCCTTGTCCTCTGGGTCTTGTTACACATAATTACGTGAACTTCATGATCATGAACCAGAGGAATGAAGAGTTTGTAATGCAACTATCAATTTTTTGTCTAGCCTAATGAGCCCACCACTTTCTGGGACAGATGTATTGTCTGACAAAGTCAGACTTAATTGGCTTGTTTCAGTGAAGGAGACTACAACAGGCACTGTATGGCCAACTTACCAAACAGAGGAAAAGACAAAATTATTATAGTGTTTGGAGGAAGGGTGAAATTCAGATGAAAAATTAAAAAAAAAATTTTTTTTTAATGTTTATTTATTTTTGAGAGAGACAGAGAGAGGGAGAGAGCAGGAACAGGGGAGGAGCAGAGAGAGGGGAGACACAGAATCTGAAGCAGGCTCCAGGCTCTTAGCTGTCAGCATGGAGTCTGACACGCGGCTTGAACTCACAAACCGTGAGATCGTGACCTGAGCTGAAGTCGGACACTTAACCAACTGAGCCACCCAGGTGCCCCTAGATGAAATTTAAATGGAGTAGTATTTTGATGGGCTTAACACAAAGCAGAGCTGTGTGTAATGGAGTTAAAATCTGGTATGGACTTCAGAGTGGACCCAGGATAATGTTGTCTTGGAAACTACACAGTTAACATCCATGTGGAATGTTGTGTTCAGAAACCCCTTATATGAAGCTCTGCACCTTGACTGGAAATCAAGCCTGCTTCTCTGTTTCAAGGTGACTTAGATCCTTCAGGAAAGAGTGGGATGTTTCATTCTTACTGATATATGTTTAAACAGCAAAGTTTTTGATATCTATGATTTTAGATAACAAGGCTTCTCAGTGAATGAGGATATAGCTAGTCGCTCAAAAAAGGGAGGTTGTTATGACACTTTAGCTGCAGTGTGTCCTTGAGAGAAGTGGTGTTTCCTGTTAATTTTGCAGCTGGTCTTATCAGTCATTATTATCTCATTCTGACAAATGTCTGGGCAGATTTTTACTTTGTATTTTATTATAGTCATGAGTTGAGTATCCTTCTACAGATCCCCTAAATCATCATAACGTGAGGTAGAATCTTATAAAAGTGCACTGTATATAGTGCCTTCTACATATTTTAATAATTTGATTACATTTTGTATGTGCTTTTTTTCCCTGCATATGTTGTTTTTGTGAGTAAGTATTCAAGGTTTTAAGCTTTTTTTGCTTTAGGAGTATTTAATTTGGTTCATTATACCATGATTTTTTTTTTTAATTTTTTTTTTTTTCAACGTTTTTTATTTATTTTTGGGACAGAGAGAGACAGAGCATGAACGGGGGAGGGGCAGAGAGAGAGGGAGACACAGAATCGGAAACAGGCTCCAGGCTCCGAGCCATCAGCCCAGAGCCTGACGCGGGGCTCGAACTCACGGACCGCGAGATCGTGACCTGGCTGAAGTCGGACGCTTAACCGACTGCGCCACCCAGGCGCCCCAATGATTTTTTTTTTTTTGACAGTTGATGGAAATCTTCAAATTTAAAAGTTGAGTACTATTAAGGATTCTTATGTTTGATAGTGAAGTCAAATTTGCAAAAGCAGATATAGCCAGTTAGCCATTTTTTAATATGGAAGTTGTGGAAAGAGGGCCTGTTAAAGGATGGTATAGGGGAGGGGTCAACTGTTAAGGCAAGTAATTGAAAATCATGACTGATTCCTTACCTTCCTGCCTGTTTGTTTATTCCCTTCCCCTCCTGGCTTGGATACATAGCACCCTAGCAAGCGTAGCAGTGAAGGGTAAGGTAAAGGGGCAGTGCAGCAGTATGGGCAACACTGTGCCCTAGTGCTTGAAGAAGTGGGTAGCTAGGGTGGAGGGTTGCAGAGGTGACATGTAGAAGACTCAGCCAGAGGGGTTACATTGGTAGGTTGGTTACTCTGAGTAAATAAATAAATATATGGAGGATAATGGGAGTTAGGTTTCTCAGTGTCTGAGAAAGGAATTAGAAACATGGAATGGGGAATGGCAAGAAAGAACCTTAAGGTGTTAGATTGGAATTGTAAGAATCAGTATGACTCATGGATCTAAATATGTATGTGATATCATTATACATGTATATCCGTATGTAAATGCATACATATATTTCCCAAGTTTGTTCACTGGGAGGGCTGAGAAACAATGACAGTTACACCCCAGTAGTAATGAGTATATTATGCACCCAGATCTTATTTTCTAAGTACCATTTTCCACTAAAAGAAAGTAGGATGTGAATAAAGTATTATCTAAATAATATTTTATCTATAGTGTATTAGTGAGTAGTGCTATTTTATCAAAATTTTTATAAGTTTAATTCAAGGATAAAGAAACTTTTCCATTGGGAGGATGGGAGTAAAATCCTGGGCCCTATGAATTAAAAAGTAATTTAATTTTCTTCTAACCCCCAAGATTAAATTTACCCAATTTCCAGTCAATTTAACTCAGTAAATGTTTTAAATTATTGTCAAGTCTGTATTATAGCTAGTTAAGAAGACATTTTCTGTTTCTTGGTTAATTTGGTAAGCATTCCTGAAAATTATTTTGAATGTTATTCTGAATTGTGTTCATGTATGTTGAATTCAGCTCTGTTTATGTTTAATGAAGAGAGTAAGGTTATCAGGCAAAATCAGCAGCATATTAAAGGTAATAAAAGGTAGAAAAGTACTTGAGAACGTATCTCTTAAAAGTATTTTGTCTTGGGGCGCCTGGGTGGCTCAGTCGGTTAAGTGTCCGACTTCAGCTCAGGTCACGATCTCACGGTCCATGAGTTCGAGCCCCGCGTGGGACTCTGGGCTGATGGCTCAGAGCCTGGAGCCTGCTTCCGATTCTGTGTCTCCCTCTCTCTCTGTCCCTCCCCCGTTCATGCTCTGTCTCTCTCTGTCTCAAAAATAAATAAACTTTAAAAAAAAAAAAAAAAGTATTTTGTCTTTTGAAATGATTTGTAATGTTAATTACATATTTTGGTTAAACTAAGAAAGGAAGTTTGGATGTGCACATATATATATAGAGAGAGAGAGAGAAAGAGAGGGATAGGGAGAGGCAAAGAGAGAGGGAGAGAATGAGAGGGAAAAGGAGGGGGGTATTGAGGGAGAGAAGGGGTTGGAGGAGAAAGCCTTTGCTTGGTTGTTGAATTTAACAACCATGGTACTATTAAAGCTAAGATCATCAGATTGATAAAGTAGTACAAAGCGCATTGGGCTGAGAAGTCAGAAACCATTTGATCTAATCATAAGTATTCTGCTATGTGGTTTTTTGATGTTGGAAAAATCACATAACTTTTTTGGGTTTCAATATCCTCATCAGAAAAAGTGAGTGGGTGGTCTGTGAAGATGATTTTAGTTTTACATTGTTCCATGGCCACAGTTTGAACTCCCAACCTAACTTCATTCACTATGCTCTCAAATGCACAAAGACAACACAATTTGTTGTGTGAAAAAAAAGAAATTTTTTTGCCTTTGGAAAAACTTTTCAGTATATACTCTAGCTATAGGCCCTCATTAGTATTCTCTTTATATACCAACAAAGTGATTCGATTTGAGACTTCATTATTTTAATATTTTCTGAATCATTCAGTTTTTATCTTTTCAAAGATTGATTTGTAAAGTATTAACTTTCAGATTGTATTGTGTTTTCCTTAATGCTATGTGTAGATTTATCTAGCAGAATTCTAGACTGCTAATTTTTCAATTTTCTGGTAGTCACTGAATCTCAAAATCTAGTCTTATGTGTAATGTTGTTGAACAGAGTTGTTTTATTTATTGGCTCTCCATCCATCTGTCTATCTTCATTAATTCTCTTCTACCCAACCCATATCACCTCCTTACGTTTTTAAAAAGCCATCTGCCAAATGATACTTTAGTATGAAGCATCTGTCTTCTTCAACTTTTGCCAAGACTAATTTCCCATTACTTTTTTTTTGTTGTTTGTTTGTTTTTTTGTTTTCTGACAAAAATTCTGCCTTCTGAAAAGTGAGAAAACTTAGCTGGTATTTAAGAAGGCCGGTACCTTTGAACTAGTACAGTGCAAGAAAATTCAAAGGTTTGCTATAGTAGTACTTAAGTCCACTAGGCATGGTTAGATCTTAAGTTTTTCAAAACACTGTTTATAAAAACAGAAATTATATTTTCTCCCCTTCTATAGACAAAAGTAGCTTTTCCCACATTCACAAAATGGAATAACGACAGACTTGTGCACTAAGTTTTAGAAGACACTTCCTCTCAGTTAGCAGCACAGTGTCCTGGGTCCAGGATATTTTCTGGAATTTGTCTCTTCAGAGAAGAGCTATCCTTTTGTCTTTGGCTGTTTCACAGACAATGTTTTATTTCATGAAGGTTAATTGGTACATAAATTGAAAATTATAATGAACATTTTTAATGAATGTTCCAGTTTTAGCCTAAATAGTATATGTAACATTATAATAATCTTTCTATTTACTAATCATTTTTAAAATTTAAATTTCAATTCACTCCATTTTAGATTTTATAGTTAGACATACACATCTATATAATAGTGTATTTTATATATATAGTTCAGGTTCATTTCCATTCAGGGGGTTAGAAATCTGTTATTTATAGGGATGCCTGGGTGGCTCATTCGTTTAAGCATCTGACTTCTGCTCAGGTCAGGATCTCATGGTTAATGGGTTCAGCCCCACACTTGGCTCTGTGCTGACAGTTCAGAGCCTGGAGCCTACTTTGGATTCTTTGTCTTCCTCTTTCTCTGCCCTCCCCCGCTCACACTCTGTCTCTCTCAAAAATGAATAAACATATTAAAAAAACTTAAAAAAAAAGAAATCTGTTGTTTATTTGACCGTTATTCCCTTTTATATAAATTCCCCTAGTGTAAGGTTACTCTTGATCAAATAACGGAAATGGAATGTTGCCTGGAAATCTTTTGTTACTTGCTTTTGAAATATTGAAGAATGCCCTAATCTCCTCTTTATGTAAGCAATTGCAGTGAAACTTTCTTTTTTTACTCTGGAGAATGGTGGAAGGTTTCCAGACAGTTCATATTTACTTACTGTTCTGGTAAACAAAACTATCTTATTGAATTAAAAAAAGAATCTATTCATTTATATATCTTAAGATGTAATGTGACCTATTTTTAAAGAATCTACTGAAGTGTAAATAGTGGCAGTGTTTATTCTCATTTTGTTCATCTATACTAAATCCCTTCAGCGGAGGTTTGAGTATGAGGCCTTGTGCTGAGTGCTGTGGATGGAGCGATAATAAGATAGTTTTTGCCCTTAAGGAACTCATGGTAAAGTAAAAATGAATCATATATCCTTAGTACAAACATTTATGCTGTTTAATTTTCAGTGTCTGTTTATGCACATGTACATGCATATGCACTAATCATAACTTTTAAATTATTAAATACTAGGAGATGGGACAAATAAGAAATAGTATATACCGTGGAATGACTATTAGCAATATCCTGAGACACTGTATCTACTGCAAGATTAACATTTGTTGACTGATTAATTGAGGTAATTTGCATGAGAAAAAATAATGACTTGGAGACAGATATTAAGGAAGAGGTATACTCTAGAAGGGTAGGTTTTTGTCATTTGTTATAATGAAGTGTTTTGTTTTTGTTTTGTTTTGTTTTTTTCAGATTTCCCTAGTACTTTTACCCCAAACCGTCTGATACTGGAGTTTGATCTCTTCCCATTCCTCTCTGGTCATGGTGTCTTTTCTGAATGGGTGGTACTGGCAAGCTGTAATTAGTTGTCCATATTTTATTTTATTTTATTTTTATTTTATTTTTTTTTAATGTTTTTATTTAGTTTTGAGACAGAGAGAGACAGAGAGTGAGCAGGGGAGGGGCAGAGAGAGAGGGAGACACAGAATCCCAAGCAGGCTCCGGGATCTGAGCTGTCAGCACAGAGCCCGACATGGGGCTCGAACCCACGGATTGCAAGATCATGACCTGAGCCGAAGTCAGACGCTTAACTGACTGAGCCACCCAGGTGCCCCTAGTTATCCATATTTTAAATGGCATTAGGAAAATTAGTTTGCTGGTAGTATGGCTATCTTTTTCACCAGTTCTGAGAAGTCTAAAATTTGCCCCCAACTCTGTTAATTGAACAGCCTTATCTAAGTTAACGGTCACCATATATAACTCAGGAGTTACTTTGGTAGATAATCTGTGGCTTTAAGGTTTGAAACATTAGATCCATATACAACATGTTTATT
Source organism: Panthera uncia (assembly GCF_023721935.1). Classification (NCBI taxonomy): domain Eukaryota; kingdom Metazoa; phylum Chordata; class Mammalia; order Carnivora; family Felidae; genus Panthera; species Panthera uncia. Next base: position 110,649,196 of record NC_064816.1, on the reverse strand, counting down.
AAGAGGTAGGATCAATACCACTAATGAGATTTTGAATTTGTATGATACTACAAAAAATATATCTCTAGGTTTACATGTTTTGTATTCTCATTTCTAACCCCAAACTGTTCAATCAAAGATGAAGTGTTAATGTTAATTTTTATCCTTGTTGATGACAAGAAAATTAAATATGTTTTTTGTTGAGATATATTTCACATAACATAAAATTCATTGTTTTAGGCTGAAAATATAGTGGTTTTTAGTATAGTCACAATGTTATGCAACTAACACCAGCATCTAATTCCACCACCCCAAAAGGAAATTCCATACCTGTCAGTCACTCCAAATCTCCCCCACCCCCCAACCTCTGGTAACAAGTAATGTACTTTCTATTTATGGATTTGCCTATTACGGATATTTCATAAAAATAAATTTTTTAAAATTTGTTTAGACACTACCAGAAACATCTTTACCAAATTATGCCACAAATTTGAAAGACAAGAGTTCTTTAGTTTCATCTCTGTATAAAGTTATCCAGGAGCCACAAAGTGAGGTAAGTACTCTTATAGTTTATTGTGCTTGTAGTATTCAATTGATTGATTTTTAATTTTTTATTGTGAAATATCACATATATATAAAAGAATTAGAAAAAGTATATGTTTAAAGAACTTTAATATATATTATGGATTGTTTATCTGATTACATTTGGGAAGTGGTGTAGAGGGGATGAGAGTAGAATACTGTATTTTCAAAAAAATGGTTGAATAATAAAAAAAAAAAGAACTATAATAAAATGAACTTCACTGTACCATCCCCTAGGCCAAGAAGTAGATTATTACTATATTCTAAAAGCCATCTCTGAACATATTCCTCCTCTTCTTTCTTTCTTTCTTTCTTTCTTTCTTTCTTTCTTTCTTTCTTTCTTTCTATCTATCTATCTATCTATCTTGCTAGAGGTAGCCTAGAAAGTCAGCATCATTATATGTCTTTGTTCATTCAGCAAATATTTGTATGCTCACTATAAACCAGCTTTAATGCTAGGCAATAGAAAATCAAAGAGTAGTAACACATGGTCTTTATCTTGAAAGAGGAAAAGGAGAGAAAATAAGTAAATACATGCTTTCAAGGGAATGCTTAGATGCATATGCATAAGTTTTCCAGATATGTAATGTGAAAGGACATTCTAAGCTGTTGGAATAGTATATGGAGGTCTGAGAAAATGCAAAACACTCAAGGAATGGCAAGCAGTTTTGTCTGGCTGATGTTTCTCTGTGCTTACTTCTTTTCTCTTGCCCCCACTCCCCGCCCCCATTTCCTTCTCTTTTTTTAGAAAGAAAATTTAGTTTGAAGGTGATAAAATGATTTATACTTCAGATTCTGGTGCTTGTAAATCCCACTATTCATAATAGAATAGAAAAGGATTGGAACTAGTGTGGACAATAAAAGGCATGGCATTTGGAAAATAGCAAATAGGCTAATGCAATAGTAAACAAGAGAATAAGACTGGTACTGAACTGAAGCTGGAAAGATTGGTTTAGGTCGTAACCATGGTGAGCCTTGAACTCCATCATAAGCAATTTAGACTTTTGTACTGAAGGTATGACTTGATCAGATTATTGTTTCAGGAAGGTGGCTATGTGGAGGATAGATAGGAGAATGGAAAAATTGAAAGCAAGACTAGGTACTAGGATAATAGCCTAGGAGGAAGCTATTAAGAATGGAAAGAGGTGGAATAGAGGGGAGGGATACGAGGAATGTAATTCTTTTTGTACACAAGTTTGGTAGATGACATGGCAGCTCTGACACCACTAGTCTTATTACTTGATGGTAAAATAACTTATACCCTGGAGTCCAGTCCTGTGTGGATCTATGTGCCTTTTGGATTAACCTTCCAAAACTAGAGCCTGTTGTTATTTGAGTAGTTAACCTCTTCAGGAAGGAGGTCTGGAAAACCCAGCTTCTACTGATTATGCTATAAAGTGCATCACGACTGTTATGTGCAAAAGACAAGACTAGGGGTGAAATTGACAAACCCCAAACTTGACCTGGAAAACTGAATAGAATAATCACATTTTGCTTGTTCTTTCCTTTTCGCCAAAGCTCTTTAATTTGTATAACATGTATAGGTAGCTTGTTTTCTTGAAGGGTTTTAGTTTTCAAAGTATTTCGGTGGATGCTATTTTAAGGTTTTCCATGTGTAAGAATTATTTCACCAAACAGAGTAAGTATAGGTATAGCTTTATTATTTTTTTAATAAATGAAATCTTGTTTCTAATTTACTGCTTTATATTTTGAAATTACCCTGTGATGAAGGTTGATTTAACCAGGCTATGTTGGATATAGTTTGTAAGGTACATTTCTGATAGACTAGTTTGGTTCATAGCATTTCTTTTATTCAAAGTAAATACAACTCTTATGGTTCAGAGCAGTATTTCTCAAAGTATTTGTGGTGAAGGACCAGTTTTTAAAAAAATTTCAGTCTGTTGCAGACTAATAAGTGTACCTAGTGCACATGATTAACATGAAACTCACATCATATGTGAGGTACCACATAAATTTGATAACCCCTAACTGATCTATACTATATCCTGTTAAGTAAGTTTCCTGATCACCAACTTGGATGGCGAAGCAATATCAAGTTGCTATAAAAGTCTCTTAATGTTTCCTCTCAATTTCGGTATTTACATTGTTTCCTCTCAATTACTGATAACATTTGTGGCTGGTCTTCAGTCCATGGGCCATGCTTTTAGAATCACTAATTTAGGAGATTTTGCATTTAAGTTTGTTTTATGTTTTTAGCCAGATTTATGTGGTGAAGATAGTGTGTATTCTGTATTCTTAAAACCCAACTCAATCTTAAAAAAATATACTTAGAAGGGCTTCTAAAATATAACAGTGTAATCTATTTGAACATCATAACCCTCCTTTTTCTCTTTAGAATATTTTGTATCCTAATTTGGAAATATTCCCAAAATGTTGATATCATTCATTGTCTTTTGGCATTTTTGAAATTTGGGACATTGGTTTGGGTGTTATTTGAAGTTTAGCAAATTTGGTATTTGGATTTTAGTAATAGTACTTTTTCATTATTTAGTTTAATTCATTAAGTATTTTTTGAACCCATAAATGTTCCAGAAATCACTTAGAAATGTAGCAGTGAACAAAATGGACCAAATTCTTTTTTTTAAGTTTATTTATTTTGAGAGAGAGAGAGAGAGAAAGAGAGAGAGAGAGAGAGAGAGGGAGGGAGAAAACACATGCACAAGTGGGGGAGGGGCAGAGAGAGAGGGAGAGAGAGAATCCCAAACAGACCTTGCACTGTCAGCTCAGAGTCCAACGCAGGGCAGGGCCCATTCCCCTGCAATGTGAGATCATGACCTGAGCTGAGATCAAGAGTCCTACGCTTAACCAACTAAGCCACCCAGGTGCCCCAAAATAGACTAAGTTCTTGACCTTCTGCATCAGAACTTTTAGGTGAGATAGACGTTATGCAAATACCTAAATGTATAATACAGTGTCAATTAGTGATAAAATTATGAAGATAAAGTGGAGTAGGTAAAGTATGTGTTGAGACTCAGGAGCTCTTGGTTGAATCAGGTCTGAATGAATTAGGGGGAGAACATAAAAATTAGGGGCAAGAATTTTCCAAGAGAGGGAATAGTAAATGCAAAGACCCTGAGATAGGAATATGTGTTATATTCAAGAAATTGTAGAAGCAGTTTATGGGTACAATGCAGTTTGCTTGACTGGTGTATGTATCTATCTAATCTATCTATTTCTTTAAAGTGGGCTTGAACTCAGCAACACTGAGATCAAGACCTGAGCTGAGATCAAGAGTCAGACACTTAACCGACTGAGTCACCCAGGAGCCCCTTGACTGATCCTTTTAATTGCTGTAACTTTAAGAAAGGCATAGGGGCGCCTCGATGGCTCCATGGGTTAAGCGCCCGACTTCAACTCAGGTCACGATCTCACGGTCCGTGAGTTCGAGCCCTGCATCGGGCTCTGGGCTGAGGGCTCAGAGCCTGGAGCCTGCTTCTGATTCTGTGTCTCCCTCTCTCTCTGCCTCTCCCCTGTTCATGCTCTGTCTCTCTCTGTCTCAAAAATAAATAAACGTAAAAAAAAAAAAAAAAAAAAAGAAAGGCATATGATTAGAGGCTAACAGAGCTCAAGTCTGTTTGTTATGAAGCCAGCTATTTTTTGAAAGAGTCACATAAAGTCTGGTGTTCTAGGCATAGGGAGCCCAGAGTATGGAGAGATCAGTTCAGTGGCTATTGGCACCTGAATAGTGGTGTCCTTCCAACTTCTATATTTTTTTCCTACCTATGTGCCTCATTAATAGTTCAATGTAAAAAATGTGAAAGATTTTCTTGTAAATATACCCAAACTTAACTCTTTCCTAACTTCTATCCCTGCTTTAGTCATTCAAAGGCTTTTTTTTTTTTTAGTATTTAAAATAAATGTTTACTTATTTTGAGAGAGAGGGAGGGGGAGCACAGGCATGAGTGGAGGAGGGGCAGAGAGAGAGGGAGAGAGAGGGAGAGAGAGAGAGAGAGAGAGAGAGAGAGAGAGAGACCCAAGCAGACTGTGCTGTCAGCTCAGAACCCAATGTGGGGCTCAGTCCCACGAACTGTGAGATCATGACCTGAGCTGAAATCAAGAGTCAGATGCTTAACCTACTGAGCCACCCAGAGGCATTTTTATGTCACATTTCTATTACCATTAGAAATGTCTCTTAGGAGGGACTCCTGGGTGGTTCAGTCAGTTAAGCATATGACTCTTGATCTCAGCTCAGGTCTTGATCTCAGGGTCATGAGTTCAAGCCCTGTGTTATGGCTCCACACTGGGTGTGGAACCTACAAAAAAGAAAGAAAGAAAGAAAGAAAGAAAGAAAGAAAGAAAGAAAGAAAGAAAAAATTTCTCTTAGGATACAGACTTCTTATCTAAAAATAGATTTTTGTAAAAATTTCATTTGTAACTTGTTTTAGAATTCAGAATATATTTTAGAATGGTAACAAGGTTATGATTAGATTCTCATTAGATCCATAAAAAGCCCATTTAACACCTGAAAATATACTTGAGGTACAGTTCTTTCTTAATAGTACTGTAAAATCCACCCACCAAATAGAACAATATATCCATGAGAAAATACATACAAAAATTCGAACCAAACACTAGTAACATAGCATGTTCTAATGCTCCATTACTTGTCTCAAATATATTCAAGTTAGATAAGCCAAATACTACCTATATTTCATACATTATGTATCTTTCTATTCTTTTCTGATATTTTTCAGGTTTGTAAAGGAGTCAAAAAGTGTTGGCTGCAGTTCTGAGCTTTGTGAGCTGCATAATTTTGGTCATATTAGATGGCCTCTTTGTCTCAATTTCCATGTAGAAAGTATGGATAATGATATTCTACCTTACAATGTTGTGGGAATTGAATAGGTTCAAGTGCTTTGAAAGTGCTTTGCAAGTTATAAAACATTGCACAGATAATTGGTATTTCTCTCTCTCTTGGTTTGATATACATAATTTCATTTAATCTCATTGCAGTATCATAATTTCTCCACCCCATTGAATCTGTCTTCATTTGGTTATGCTTTCGTAAAGCAAAAGCCCTTTTAATTTTGGATTTTAAATTGGTTATAAGGTCTTTGGAGGGTGTTCTGATTAAAATTTATTTATGTGTTCATACAGATTATTGAATAAATTTTTAACATAAGATTTTATAATTTTACAGATACTTGTTAGATTATATCAATTGATTTAACCAAAACACTCCTAGGTATTTAGAGATGACGGATGTTCTACAATAATACAAGATTATTGACACTGGCCCACAAAGAAATTTTAAAAACTCCCCCCTGAAAGCTAAACATTTCCCTACCAGTTTTTCTTTTTGCCTGCTACCCCAACCCAATTATTCCAAATTTCTACCTTGAAAACTTCTCTAGCTATATATGAGTAGGGTTACTTTGCCTCTAACCTTCCAGTTTCCTGTTACCCTTGTCATACCACAGTGGACACCTGTTGCCCTCTAACAACCATTTTGAGAGTGAAAAAAAATACTCCTTAACTGTCAGAAGTTAGATAATTTTTCAGTAGGAAAGACCAGTTTGACTTAATGTTCATTAAAGTGTAAATTTTGCTATACCTTGTTATAAATAATACTGACTTTAATTATACCCAGTATACATTACATATTTAGCATATTTGAAATCATAATATCTACTGTAAATTAGTTTCTGTTTATTATAATTACTGGAAGTAGAAAATCAGTTTAGTAAATTGACTTAAATCTATTGCCTAAGTTAGCAAAATGAATGAACTATAGTCCATTGAAAATATAATAGCTTGATGCTTTGAAAAATCAGTATCCTGTGACATATTTATGACTTGTGTGTGATCATTGTATATGCTTTCAGGTAATACTTACATATGAGTCACCTATGTTAACTTTCTGATTAAAAAAATGTCTATGATACAGATACAGTCAGCTCTATTGACTGGGTAATGCTGGCATGTGGTGGGAGAGGAATAGGTTATAAATAACTTTAAATCATGTTTCAAACAAAATGGCAGCAATGTTTAGATTATCCAGGGGCAATTAACCATGGTTACAATAGGGATCTAGATTTAGGGGTGTAGTAATTATTCAGCTACTCCACACACATAGCTGTTGTATGCTGCCTAATTGTAAGCTCAGGAGGGTGATGTGATGATAACTGCCTAGGATTCCCATTTCAATTTCTCCATCCCAGTAGCCAATCATGTATATATTGGCATGTTTTATCAGGAAGTAGGATATTAAGGATATTAAAGAAGAAACTTCTTATAGCCTAGCTATTTAAAATTTTTTTTTTCTTTACATTTATTTATTTTTGAGAAACAGAGTGAGACAGAGCGTGAGCAGGGGAGGGGCAAAGAGAGAGGGAGGGAGACACAGAATCTGAAGCAGCTCCAGGCTCTGAGCAAGCGGTCAGCACAGAGCCTGATGTGGGGCTCGAACCCACGAACTGTGAGATCATGACCTGAGCCAAAGTCGGACGCTCAACCGACTGAGCCACCCAGGAGCCCTAGCCTAGCTATTTTAATAAGTTAAAAAGATATGGTTTAAATACCAATACTACTTTAGAGTTATAGGATATTTAAAAGTTTATTAAGTGCTTTCAAATACGTTTATTTTGAACTGTTTGACCTTCCACTAGAAGTAAACTTTCAAAGGTTTGCTAAATAGCTTAACAGTGAATAGTTTTGCTTCCAAAAAAATGAAAACATTTATATATTTCAGTAATTACCAACAAGGAAAAACCATTTATATTTCGTATGTCAGTGTCTATTCAAATGCAGTGGAACCCTTGAATTAACACTCCGTCTTTTTTCCAGTTGCTAGAACCCGTCTGTCACCAGCTCTTTGAATTCTATCGCAGTGGAGAAGAGCAGTTGCTTCGATTTACACTGCAATTTCTTCCAGAATTGATTTGGTGCTACCTTGCAGTCTCAGCCAGCAGAAATGTGCATAGCAGTGGATGTATTGAAGCTCTTCTTCTAGGGGTTTACAATTTGGTTTGTATTTAATGTAGTTAACAAGTGTTTGCCAAAAGCAGATCTATAACTTTTATAGCAAACGTGAATACATAATAGCAACTACTTTTCATTTTAGTGAAGCTAGTATTTGTTTTTCATACATCAAATGACTCCTATCTCATTCTCCTAAAAATAACTTTATTGAGGTTGAAGGCTATACAGGCATACATATAAATATGTAAATATATTTTTTGGAATTGATTGAAGACTGAAAATCAGACCATTTCAGTTCTTTTATAGAGGTATCTCAAAATATCAGTGTTGAATTTTTTTTTTTTAATTTTTTTTAACGTTTATTTATTTTTGAGACAGAGAGAGAGAGACAGAGCATGAATGGGGGGGGGGGGGGGGGCAGAGAGAGAGGGAGACACAGAATCGGAAGCAGGCTCCAGGCTCTGGGCCATCAGCCCCGAGCCCGACGCAGGGCTCGAAGTCACGGACTGAGAGATCGTGACCTGAGCTGAAGTTGGACACTTAACCGACTGAGCCACCCAGGCACCCTGAATTTTTTTAAACTTAAAATCTATTGTCTATAAATTGTCTGTTAGTGACCTTCACAAAAAGCTTGGAAAAAAAGATCTAGTCTAATATGTGCCACTAATAATTTCATAAGATCTGGACTATCGCCAGAGTTCAAACCATTGATTTAACATATAGTTTGCATTACTCTTTGTTTATTAATCAATATGATATTCTACATATTTAAGATTTGTACTTTCTTAAAAAGAAATTTAAGGGCCTTTTCTTGACATATTTCATAACTATGTTAATGGATTTAGAAAATGTGACTTTTTACATGAGAAAAATCAGTGATTATTAAGACACTACATATCTCTATCTCAGCTTTCCTTAAAACTGTGTTCCTTATATCTTTCTTGTACCTTGTATCTTTCTTTACTTATATCTTACTTGTATCTTAAAAAGGAAGGTTAACTCCTGTTGTTTATAAATAATTGATCATTGATTGTCTTAGTTTATGATTTTAGTCAACTTTAAAATTCCTTTCCTCTCAGATCTTTTTTTTTTTTAGACTAACAGCTTAAAGTTAGCTCTTAAACTTATGTGTAAAAAATAAATATTTTAAGTTTTTTTTCACTTTTATAGGAAATAGTTGACAAACAGGGACATAGCAAAGTATTGAGTTTTACGATTCCGTCTTTATCCAAACCATCTGTATATCATGAAGTAAGTAATATTTTATCAAAGTAAATTTTTTAGTTCTAAGATTTGAAGGTGTTATAAATTAGGGTCTGGTTATTGAGGCAAAAAAAAAAAAAAGATTGATTTATTAGTACCTTAAAAAGTGTAAAACACCACACAAAGTATTTACTATACCCAAAGTAAAATGAGAACTCAGTATCATAAAGCTTTAAAATCTGATTACAAGAAAGCTATCAAAAATAATCATTTTGAAGTATTTTCTCTTCTGATCAATAAAACTAGTCTAATATTTTTGTGTGTGGCAGTTGTGTATTTCTGGGGTAGAATTTTTTAATTAAGTTTTTATTTTAATTCACCAGTGGTGAGGTAGACTTTTTGAAAGTAAATTATTTTATTTCCGTTTGTGGTTTGTATTTTAATTATTTGTGAAATATTTGAGCAGAAAATTTAGTATGCAGTTGGAATATTTTTAAGACATATGATGTTCGTGGCCATCATTCTTAGTGGCGCATATATTCTTAATATCACATTTTCAACAGAATGGCTTTTTTTTCTTTATTCAAATGTCTCTTCTTTAGCCTTCCAGCATTGGGTCCATGGCTCTGACTGAGAGTGCGCTATCCCAGCATGGTTTGTCGAAAGTTGTGTACAGTGGACCTCACCCCCAAAGGGAGATGCTGACAGCACAGAATAGGTATACTGTGGAGACATAACCTGCTATTCTAATCTATTTAAAAAATTATTTCAGTAGATTTATAGGTAATCTTTAATGAGTTGTATGTAACAGGTTTGTTGTTGTTGTTGTTGTTGTTGTTGTTGTTGTTTTAAATATTGGGTCATTTTGTACAAGGGGCAAACATGCTTTCCTAACTTGTTATTTTGTACTTGGATTCGGATGTCATCTGGAACACTAAAATTTTGAGATCATTTTCAGATGACTGTTACTTGGGAAGTCTTTTTTCTTTTTAGTTTTGTATTGTTACTGGTATAATTATATTGTATAAGTCTGTTCTGTAATATAGTATTTTTCCCCAATGCCTGCTAAATTATGATTGACTTCTTGGAATTCTAAAGATTTATAAATATTCTTTTGGTTTATCTTTAGGTTTGAAGTATTGACATTCCTTTTGTTATGCTACAATGCTGCCTTAACCTATATGCCCAGTGTTTCTCTTCAATCATTGTGTCAGATTTGTTCAAGGTAAATAAAAATTCAAATGTTTTTAATATTCAAATATATGAATCTAGGATTGCTAGTTTGTTACATATCTAACTTATTTTTGTTTTGTTTAATCATTTGTTTAAAACATTCGAGAGGTTAATATGAAGCTTAGCCTAGTCAACACTAGAAAGCTCCCTATAAATGAAGTTCCAAAAAACATAACGAAGAGGGTAAAGCTGAATAACATTTCAATGGAATATTTAATCAGGTATTATTCTATATAATTAAAAGGATGCAACTGTTATGACCTTTAGATTTTTGACAGGTGGCTGGTTTCTGTTTTGTTTGTTACTTTGTTTTTATTAATTTTATTGTGCTCTGATTTGGTATCAAGAAATAAGTAAGAGATACTAGTTTTTAAACTCTCCTTGTTAAAAAAAAAAAAAAAAAAAAGGTTGAGCCAAGAGGTTGCTTAAATAAATTATGACAGTCCTTAGGTAGACTATACAAGCATTTAAAAATCCCTATTTAAAGGTATTTAATGACAGTATATAGGGTATCATTCCAGCATTGACCGAATATGACCAGAATATTAATAATACTTATATCTAATTGGTAGAATCATGGTTTGTTTTCATCTTTTCTGTGTGATTTTTTTTGTCATTCTTTAAATTTTCTGTGATGAACATATTACCTTTTTAAAAAAGAAAACAAAAGAGAAAACAGAGAAAATGCCTTTGGAAATTCAAGTAATAAGGGAAAATATGGACTTAAGAAACTTGTAGAATAATTTAGATTTGGGGAACTTATTTAGAAGATATAACTTTGGGGGGGCACCTCGGTGGCTCAGTCAGTTAAGTGTCCGACTTTGGCTCAGGTCATGATCTCACAGTTTGTGAGTTTGAGCCCTGCATCAGGCTCTGTGCTGACAGCCCGGAGCCTGGAGCCTGTTTCAGATTCTGTGTCTCCTTCTCTCTCTGCCCCTCCCCTACTTGTGCTCTGTTTCTCTCTGTCTATCAAAAATAAATAAATGTATAAAAAATTTTTTTTAAATAAAAAAAAGAAGACATAACTTTGGAAAGTTAGTAAGAGGGAGGGTATATAGAGCAATACTTAAAAATCAAAACAAAACAAAACAAAAAAACCCAAAAAAGCATAAATTGATACTGAATAGGATAGGAAATAGGGATAGGACCAGAATAGGATAGGACCAGAGGGAGAAAGGAAGTAACAAGGCATGGAACTTATTAGAGAAGATAGAGAAGTGGAGAATCTTTCAGATAATTCCTGGATTGGAATTTGGTTATGTTTCCCAGACCTTAGAAGATGGCACCAATGTGCCGTCCCTCCCATTTACTGAGGCTTTCTAATGTTTCTTATTTTAAATCCTTTAAAGAGAGAGGTATATAGAGTTTTGAATTTCACAGATCTGTAAAATTTCAAAAAGTTAGAGTGGGTGGGATATCTGTATAGCATTGCCAACTTTTTATTTTGCCAAGTCATTATCTTATGAATTTCTACCATTCTAATAATGTTTTGTTAACATTATTTAACAAAAAGGAGACGATTTGAACATCAAAAGAAGTGGGGAGAGTGGAAGTGAGGGACAACAATTTATAAATTAAACATAGGATGTTTAGCTTTTCTTGTTTCTCATTTCACTATGATCCAGTGAGAACTTTGTAATGGACTAAAATGAATGTGAGGACCAGCCCTTCAGAAACATTTATTTAAGGGGTAACTTGATGTAGTAACTTTTACCTGTAGAACTTAAAACACACTATAAAGCCCAAGTATACTCTAAAGCAGTGTCTTAGATGGTAGGACCCAGGAATAATGTTCTAATACATTTGAAGCTCTAATATTCAAATACAGACAGATAATACAACCTCCTAAATAAGAATGACTATTGATGTTTTCTTGAAACCACTGATGGAAATGTCAGGAAAGAACATATATCACTGGTTTCTGTCCTGTGTGACTCCTATGGACTGCCCTATAATATAATTACTTTCACATTTTTGATAGAAAATTGCTAAGATACCAATTTTAACTAACCAGGGAACTGCGTAATCCTTCAAAAGCACAAGTAATATCTGGTTTTAAAAACAAGGAGAAATACAGATTAAAAACTAGGTGTAGGATTTTGGCCAAGATTTTAGTAGAGACACATTAGATTAATTCTATGCCACCAAAGAAAAATTGAAAAAAGGAAATCTTTGTACGAATGTTCACCAGCTGGAAGAGAATGAGGGAAGAAGGAGATCTAAGTAATTCAAAAGACTTAAGCTATTTAAGTAATGCTAACTCTTAAGCCACAGAAGATATATAAGAGGAACTCTATCAAATTTGTCATACATGTCTTTTTTAGTTTGCTTTTGTTTTTTTAGATTCCCTATTCCTGTGTTCTCAATGGTTTAAAATCTAGTTATTAATTTCTCTTAACTCCTGACTTCCTGAATCGTTTATCAAATATTCTGATAAGATATTTTGTACATTTTTAAGACTAATAGAAAAGAATTAGAAAACACTTGTATCCGATCAAGCAAAGCCTAGTCCATGTCTATGGAAAGAAAATTGATTACAGCACTGTGATGGCAAGTAAGTTATAAATGGTTATGATAGTGAAAGAACAGGAGCTTCCTGATGATATTGGTCCTAGTATCACACTACGGCTAATCCAGCCCTTTTGGCCACGTGGCAGTTGTTTTAGATTGCTACTCAGTTTGTTGATGATAACTATGCCAAAATGATTGTGTTATCTAGGAGGAAGGATACAACCAGAAAAATTTCATAGAACATTTGAGCTAGATTCAGTGACAAATGTATCCCATTCTTTCCTTAACCTTCTGATTGTAATGAATTATGGAAGTAATTAAAACAATCTTGGTTGCTTCCCACCCTCCACCCATACATACATATCCCTTCTAGGGCCACCACTGGTTGAGTGTCCAACTCTTGATTTTGGCTCAGGTAATGATCCTAGGGTCGTGGGATCAAGCCCTTGCTGGATTCCAAGCTCAGTGTGGCGCCTGCTTGAGTTTCTCTCTCTCTCTCTCTCTCTCTCTCTCTCTCTCTCTCTCTGTCTCCTTTAGCCCCTCTCTCTCACTCGTGCTTTCTCTCTAAAAAAAAAAAACAACACCGTAATAATAATTAAAAAAAAAAAGAAAATTTGCAAATCCATTCTACTCAGCAAAAATGTTTGGTTGCTATAAGCTTTGCTTTCCTGGTTCAGACTTAAGGCCAACTTGATAGCCTGTATTTTCCTCCTGTGCAGTGTGTATGGACTACTTGAAGAAGAGACCTGAAAAGAGGCAAGAACTAGACTGAATGAGTTTTAGTCAAATTTTTATTTTCACTAATACTAAACATTATATATGGCCCTCCTAAAAGGACTATAATCACCAATACTGCAAATGAGTTTTGTTAGTATATACCCAAATCCTCTAAATTGTGGGAAATAAGTTTCTTTTTTTACTGTTGACATCTCTTATAATATAAGGCTGTTTAACAGATGGCTTATCTTGCTTTTGGTGTGGAATATAAATATTAAAGATGAAACTACTAAGCTAGTAAGTTAAATTATTTCTCATTGTCTAAGGGACTCTTAATTTTGTTCACATGGTGAATCACTTGGATATGTACTGCTATGGATTCTTGATCAGTGTATTTGTTCTTGTGTATCTGTAGTAAAACCCTGCCCCTCTCTGCACTTCTACATCAGCTTTCCTGACCACCTAAACAGATTTCTTCTTGTTTTTTGTGAGGGATACCCTTAGTGCAATTAAGCCATTCTGTGGATTAATTCTCCTGACTGATAAAATTATATGTGTATATCCTATATTACATACAACAAACCACTTAATATATGTTTTTACATATATCACTTAACATGTGTATGCCACTTTGTCATCATCCAATAAATGACAGCTATTATATATTGTACACTAATGCTGAACACACATGCTTACTGTGGATGCATAGCATCTTTTTTTTTCTTGCCTGTTTGCTATTACTGACATTTAGAGAGCATGTCTTATACTAAATCATGCCTTGTTGAAAGAACCTACAGTTGACTTTTCATTGCTTCTTATTTGTGAACCTTTTTTTTAACTTATCTAAATCTTCTCCATCCTTTACATCCCAATTAAAATACATCTCCTCCAACTTGAGAACAATTTTCGTATGTGCTGTTCTCTTGAGGGAAGTGATAGAAGATTTAGACTTTATTAAGCTCCTAATTTCAAAAAGCAGAAGCATGAGAACAGAAAAGTGCTCATTACTGGATAGGCAGTTCTTATTTCCCTTTTTCTGTTTGCCTGGCCTTTTCATCTCCCCTTTCCTCACTTGAAAAGCAGAGCAGAAAAGGAACAGGATTTGAAATTAGTTTGTTTTATTTTATAGTCTATACTTTTACCCAGATGGATAGGAAGTAGAACTGGACCAAATTTAGTAGAACTGGACCAAATTTTAAATATTTCTCAAATTAAAAGTTAGAAAAACATTTTTTCCCTTTTTCTACCTAGATTTTACTTACTAGTCTGATGATCTGGCAGTAGCTAATCTATGTTCTTTTCTCCTTTAGGTTCTGGTATATTCATGAATCAATACTCTCTGCAGTTAGCCTTATTGTAATTGTGCCTTCTAATTATTTTGTGGTAACTCAAAATATATTGACAACACTCTCAAAAGTTTACTTTTGGCTAGGAATGAGACAGCCCAACAAAGAATGAGAATCATGGCAAGAGTTTTCCTCACTTAAAAAATGATACTTAGAACTCCCAGAGATGTATTTACAAAATATGCCTCCCCAAAGTATTTTTGTTTTAATGTGGTTTATGACTTGGGGAGATACCTATATGTGACCAAAGAGTAAATTTAATACAGAAATAGGAGTAATATCACCCAGCTGCTCTTTTGTAGGGCTGGGTGCCTATGTTTTGAATTTGTAAAATTCAGAGAAACTTCAGGATACTTCTTTGATGAAGAGTCAGGCATTCATGTGGCATTGATCATTTTTATTTTGTTCTGCATTTTATTTAAATTCAATGAGGGATCTCTGAGAAAAGAATATCCTTAAATAGAGAGATCTGAGACCTGAAAAGTAAGTCAGAGAATTCTTGATTATTAAAAGGAATGATGAAAAGAAGGTAAAGAGATGCTCTTTATCAGTTAATGATGCAGGTGGATAGGATTAGATGATTTTGGGTCTTGGCTCAAATGTCACTTTCTTGGAGAGGCCTTCCATGACCATTGTTCTTTTTTTTTTTTTTTAATTTAAATTTTTTAAATTTACATACAAATTAATTAGCATATAGTGCAACAATGATTTCAGGAGTAGATTCCTTAATGCCCCTTACCCATTTAGCCCATCCCCCCTCCCACAACCCCTCCAGCAACCCTCTGTTTGTTCTCTATATTTAAGAGTCTCTTATGTTTTGTCCCCCTCCCTGTTTTTATATCATTTCTGCTTCCCTTGTCTTAGGTTCATCTGTTTTGTCTCTTAAAGTCCTAATATGAGTGAAGTCATATGATATTTGTCTTTCTCTGACTGACTAATTTCGCTTAGCATAATACCCTCCAGTTCCATCCACGTAGTTGCAAATGTCAAGATTTCATTCTTTTTGATTGCCGAATGATACTCCATCGTATATATATACCACATCTTCTTTATCCATTCATCCATCGATGGACATTTGGGCTCTTTCCATACTTTGGTTATTGTTGATAGTGCTGCTATAAACATTGGGGTGCATGTGTCCCTTCAAAACAGCATCCCTGTGTTCCTTGGATCAATACCTAGTAGTGCAATTGCTGGGTTGTAGGGTAGTTCTATTTTTAGTTTTTTGAGGAACCTCAATACTGTTTTCCAGAGTGGCTGCACCAGCTTGTGTTCCCACCAGCAATGCAAAAGAGATCCTTTTTCTCCACATCCTTGCCAACATCTGTTGTTGTCTGAGTTGTTAATGTTAGCCATCCTGACTTGTGTGAGGTGGTATCTCATTGCAGTTTTGATTTGTATTTCCCTGATGATGAGTGATGTTGAGCATTTTTTTCATGTGCCAGTTGGCTATCTGGATGTCTTCTTTGGAGAAGTGTCTATTCATGTCTTTTGCCCATTTCTTCACAGAATTATTTGTTTTTTGGGTGTTGAGTCTAATACGTTCTTTATAGATTTTGGATACTAACCCTTTATCTGATATGTCATTTGCAAATATCTTCTCCCATTCCATCGGTTGTCTTTTAGTTTTGCTGATTGTTTCCTTAGCTGTGCAGAAGCTTTTTATTTTGATGAGGTCCCAGTAGTTCATTTTTGCTTTTGTTTCCGTTGCCTCCAGATACGTGTTGAGTAAGAAGTTGCTGTGGCCAAGATCAGAGGTTTTTGCCTGCTTTCTCTTCGGATTTTGATGGCTTCCTGTCTTACATTTAGGACTTTCATCCATTTTGAGTTTATTTTTGTGTGTGGTGTAAGAAAGTGGTCCAGGTTCATTCTTCTGCATGTCGCTGTCCAGTTTTCCCAGCACCACTTGCTGAAGAGACTGTCTTTATTCCATTGGATATTCTTTCCTGCTTGGCCAAAAATGAGTTGGCCATACGTTTGTGGGCCCATTTTTGGGTTCTCTATTCTGTTCCATTGATCTGAGTGTCTGTTTTTGTGCCAGTACCATACTGTCTTGAGGATTACAGCTTTGTGGTACAGCTTGAAGCCCGGGATTGTGATGGCTCCTGCTTTGGTTTTCTCTTTCAAGATTGCTTTGGCTATTCGGGGTCTTTTCTGGTTCCATACAAATTTTAGGATTATTTGTTCTAACTCTGTGAAGAATGTTGTGTTATTTTGATAGGGATTGCATTGAATATGTAGATTGCTTTGGGTAGTATCGACATTTTAACAATATTGTTCTTCCTATCCAGGAGCATGGAATCTTTTTCCATTTTTTTGTGTCCCTTTCAATTTCTTTCATAAGCTTTCTATAGTTTTCAGTGTATAGATTTTTCACCTCTTTGGTTAGATTTATTCCTAGGTATTTTATGGTTTTTGGTGCAACTGTAAATGGGATCGATTCCTTGATTTCTCTTTCTGTCGCTTCATTGTTGGTGTATAGGAATGCAACCGATTTCTGTGCATTGATTTTATATCCTGCCACTTTGCTGAATTGATGAATCAGTTCTAGCAGTTTTTTGGTGGCATCTTTTGGGTTTTCCATATAGAGTATCATGTCATCTGCGAAGAGTGAAAATTTGACTTCCTCCTGGCCAATTTGGATGCCTTTTATTTCTTTGTGTTGTGTGACTGCAGAGGTTAAGACCTCCAATACTATGTTGAATAACAGTGGTGAGAGTGGACATCCCTATCTTGTTCCCGACCTTAGGGGGAAAGCTCTCAGTTTTCCCCCATTGAGGATAATATTAGCATTGGGTCGTTCATATATGGCTTTTATGATCTTGAGGTATGCTCCTTTTATCCCTACTTTCTTGAGGGTTTTTATCAAGAAAGGTTGCTGTATTTTGTCAAATGCTTTCTCTTCATCTGTTGAGAGGATCATATGGTTCTTGTCCTTTCTTTTATTGACGTGATGAATCATATTGATTGTTTTGTGGATATTGAACCAGCCCTGCATCCCAGGTATAAATCCCACTTGGTTGTGGTGAATAATTGTTTTAATGTATCGTTGGATCTGGTTGGCTAATATCTTGTTGAGGATTTTTGCATCCATGTTCATCAGGGAAATTGGTCTATAGTTCTCCTTTTTAGTGGGGTCTCTGTCTGGTTTTGGAATCCATGACCATTGTTCTCAAATAACACCTTCCTTACTGAGTTTATGTTCTTTTAGCACTTATAACACTGTAACCACCTTGTTTGTTCATTTGATACATAGTCTGTCATCTGCTGGAACTTCATGAGCTCAAGAACTTTGTTTTGTTCACTGCTGTCAGAGTTTAGAGAAGTGCCTGGCATACAGTAGAACGTAATAACAATTTGTTGAATGAATGAAAAATAGATGACCTCTTCCACTTCCAATTTATGATCCATTAAGTATAACTATGATTAAGTAAAATAATTCATTTTTTTAAAAATCTTACATTGATAAATGCAAAATTCCTGCAGTTAATTCCTACAAATGGGTAAAGTTTTAGTAGTTATGAGAAACTAACTGCTGCGGTCTGAGTGTTTGTATCCCCCCCCAGAATTCACATGTTGAAATCTTAACACCTAAGATGATGGTATTAGGATGGTATTAGGAGGTGCTGTCATAACCAAGAGATGCCAGAGTTCCCTCTTCCTTCTGCCATTGAGGATACAACGAAAAGTCTACAACCCTCAAGAGGGGGCTACCCAGTTTGTTGTACTGTGTTGTAGCAGCCTGAATGGACCAAGACTAATCCTTTGCATTTCTAAATAAAGGTTGTAGTTCATCCTTTAACATATGATTGTTTACTTCTGTATGGGTAGCTGATACAGAAAATCAGAGAACCTGGAATCCTATTTCCCTTGTGAATCTTACTTATGTGTTGGTGTTTGAGAGAATTGTCTCTCTAGTTCTTACCTCAAGTAAATTTAAAAGTTGATGGGGTGCCTGGGTGGCTCAGTCGGTTAAGCGTCGACTTCAGCTCAGGTCACGATCTCATGGCCCGTGAGTTCGAGCCCCGCGTCGGGCTCTGGGCTGATGGCTCAGAGCCTGGAGCCTGCTTCCAATTCTGTGTCTCCTTCTCTCTCTGCCCCTCCCACATTCATGCTCTGTCTCTCTCTGTCTCAAAAATAAATAAACGTTAAAAAAAAAAAAAGTTGTTTGACCATTCTAGATCTATGGCAAAGCTGTTTTTTAAAAAAATTGTGTATAAATAGCAATAACTTCTTTTTCTGTCTATATCTTCTATCCTGAATCCTATACTTCCTGATTCTAAACCTATATATCCAATCCTGTAGCCATCTCTATCAAGATGTCTTATAGGGGCAGCTGTGTGGCTTAGTTGGTCAAGTGTCTGACTTTGGCTCAGCTCATGATCTCATGGTTCATAAGTTCAAGATCCACATCAGGCTCTCTGCTGTCAGCACAGAGCCTGCTTCAGATCCTTTGTCCTCCCCTCCCTCTGCCTACCCTCCCCCATACCAATAACTAAACATTTAAAAAAAGATGCCTTACCTTGTAAAAGTTAGAACTCTTTTTGCTGCAACTAATTGATAATCTATATAAAACTAGATTATGCTAAAGGGAAAATTTTTTGGCTCTTTGTTCCTGGGAAGATCAGGGATGGAACTGACCTCAAGATCCACTAGATCCAGAGGCTCAAATGTTAATCTGGATATTCTCTACCATCTCTCTCTCATCTCATCTTCTTCATCTGTTAGCTTTGTATTTTCTTTGTGTAAGGCTTCTAGGTTGTAAGAACAGTGACCACAAGCAGCTGAAAGCTTACATTGTCTACCTTTAATGAACTCAGAAGAAAGAACCTCTCTCCCAGTTTTACTGTGAAAAACAAGGCAGCGAAAAGGCTTTGATGTTGTAAGCCTGAAGCTTCACAAACCCCTCTGGGGTCACATTTGGTAGTTTTATTGGAAGAGTACTATATCAGTTTAAATATTGGTTTGGCTGTTGTAACAAAGATGAATAATGGTAACTTAAATAGATATTTATTTTTCTTTCACATAAAAGTCCAAGCTGGTAGATGGTCTGGGGGTAGATTGGTTATGTTTCTAAGGTGTTCAGACAACTTCTTTCTTGAGATTCTGCCATTCCCTAGGATGTTACTCTTCTCTGTATGGTGATGGATCACTATTATTACATGTGCCTTGTATCCTGCAAGCATGGAGAAAAAGAGTGAAAGGCAACTACTTTTTAAGGGTACAATCTAGAAGTTGCACTACATTGGTTAGCAGATCATTGGCCAGAACTTGTCACATGGTCACACCTAGATGCTAGGAAGACTCGGAAATGTGATCTCTAGCAGGTGGCTATTGTTCTAGTTAAAATTGGTTGGGGAGAGTGGAGGAGAGCATACCTTATGTCATTAAAGGGAAGAAGTAAAAATAGATGTTAGGGTGTTGACCTCTTGTCACAGGTAATTTTGTTATTTTATTTATACCACAATCACATGGTTATACTTGATGATATAGAAGAAGACTAGTTCCTAAAAGTAAGAGGGTTAGAGGTGCTATTAATGGAAAACATTAGTGTCAGGGGGAGAGTTCATGGCAGACAAAAGTGACATCTATACCATATACCTACGAATCAACATATCTGATACTTAGCATCTTCCAAAACAGTATCTCTTATTTGTCCGAGTTCGTTTAATAACACTACCATCCAGCCAGCTATCCAAACTAAATGTGGGAAAATTACACACTCTTCTTGTTTCTTCAGTCTTACCCCATGATTATACTTCCTAAGTGGGACTCCAATCCCACCCTTTCACCTTCTCCCCACATTACTTCTTTACCTCAAGCCACCTTCATCTCACTCATGGGCTATTTTGACACTCTCCTCTCCAGAGGAACACTATTATCAAGACTAATCTGATCATGTCACTCTCTCGCTTCAAACAGCAAAACAAAAACCTTCAGTTGCTTTCAATTGGCTGCATGATAAAGCCTGGCAGGTTATAAGATACTCCATGATCTGACCCCTAGTTTGCATCTCTGTTACTTTTCTAGTGTCTTTCTATTCTCAATCTCATTGGTGGTGTTCTGTTTAATCCTTCTGTATTTTTGCCAATTGCTGTATTTTCACCAGGAAAATGCCACTTTTTCTTCAAGGCTCATTCTGGGAAGCCTTCTCTGACCCTCTGCTTCTTCCACTAGAGTTTACCACTCTCTCCTTTTGCCACCTTTATAACTTATTCATTGCAGATATTTGTTTACTACACAGTCTCCATGATGAGATGGTAAATCCCTGAGGGAACTACGTCTTTCATCTACATTCCTAGTGTCTGACACAATGTAAATCTTTAAAAATTATTTACTGAATGAAGAAATGCATTAATTGAAAAAACCCTATCTTTTGTGTATTGATTCTCTATTAGTTACTACTATCCCTATCATAAAGGTATATAAAGTGTAAGGAAAAAAATTTTTTCTGAGCTTGCTTCTTTAGATAGTAAGAGGAATTTCTATTCTAGTTTGGATATAAGTCTTTATGATATCAAACAAAATTTGAATTGGTTTTATTTCAAGTACAGTTAATTTTTTTCAGTTTTTATTTTAGTCATCTCAGGCTGCTTTAATAAAGTACCATATGCTAGGTGGCTTAAACAATCGATGTTTATTCCTCACACTTCTGGCTAAGAAATCTAAGGACAGGGTACCAGCAGATTTGATTTGTGGTGAAGGCCCTCTTTCTGGCTTATAGGAAACCACCTTTTCACTGTATCTTTCCATGTCAGAGAGTGGATTCTGGCCCCCTTCCTCTTTTTAATAAGGGCACTAATCCCATCAAGGAGTGTTCCCATCCTCATGACCTCATCTAAACCTAGTTATTCGCAAGGGTCCCCAAATGCCATTATATTGGGGAATTGGGGCTTCAATATATGAACTTGGGAGAGAACATAAATATTCAGTCCATAAGTATCCCTGTTCCTTTTTCACTCTTGGTTCTAAAGAGTTCTAAGATCCTTCTCAGTATTAAATGAATTTTTATTTTTACTTTAAAGTTACTTTGAATTGAAAAAAAATAAAGTTACATTGAATTAATGATATTCTCAAGGGTATATTTTTGAAATGGTCTGTGATATACTTTAGCATGTTTAAATGAAGGCTCAGATTCACTGAGTGGAGGAAATATTAAGTCCTAGGTAGTAATTGCATGTGGGAGGGGGTAAATAATGACAATCTATTGACTAGTACTATCATAAGTGAAGTTTTATTATATCAACCACAACATGTTATGAGAAAACAGCTATTTTCTAATTTTATTAAAAATAGGAACTTACTTTTGTTTGTTTTAAAAGCAGTGCGTGTTGATCATAGAAAATTTAGAAAATACATATAAAGAAGAAAATAAATCTAGAATCTCAAGGCCCAGAGACAACTCTAACTTTGTGTATGATCTTTGGGCAGTAACACACACATCATTCACCTATTTGTTTATTCCAAACATGTGTTATGTACAGTTTTTACCCCTGCCATTTAAATAAGCTTTCAAAACGTCATGTTTAATTGTTTCATAGTATTCTCTGAAGGATTTACATGATTTGTTCTCTGTGTTGGACCTTTAGGTGACTTCCTATTCACTATAGTAAATACACGTACTCCTTAAATATTCTTCATTATAATAAATACTTTAAATTTTAGCTTTGTTCATGGTAGTTTCTTTACAAAAATTAGTAAAATCTGTTGGTCTTTAGGATTCTACCTTTGATGTTATGTTTAAACTTATAAAGAATATGTAACTACTTGCTTCTGTTTTATTTCTCTTACGGTTTTTTAACATTAAAATTTTCAATCTACCTGAAATTTATTATAGTGTATTATATGGGACTTGAGTCTAATTTTAGAGTATTTTCTTGGAGCCTGCAGTTTGTGTCAAGAACTTTGTCAGGAATAGAAGATCATACCATAGATCTATTTATGATAAATAATACCAAATTTCATGTAGTAGGTTTTATGGTAACTAAAAATTATCAATTATTGGATTGATTGAAATTAGTGAAATAACTATGTAATAACGTACCTCTAGCTTTATATATTTTTTCCCCTCAGTTTCACTTACCTAAGAAAATGTTCTAGACAAATGTTCTGTTTGGATAGATTCTTTGTTTCATACCTATTAGGTTTGTTATGAGAGCGTATCTAGTACATTGTTTCCTTATAAATGTTAAAAAAAATAAACTACCTAAATTTTTACCAATTTGACAAATATATTTATTTTGTTTTTTCTAGAATCTGTGTTTGTGGCTATCCCCGACAACATGTAAGAAAATACAAAGGAATAAGTAGCAGGATACCAGTTTCTTCAGGGTTCATGGTACAAATGTTAACAGGAATTTATTTTGCTTTGTAAGTTCATTTCATATACAAAGTAAATCTTTGATCTCTCTGGAAAATCATAGTCTGTTGTGTTATTGCTTTTGTTATTTTATAGTTATTATATTAGAATCTCATTGGATAAACAATCAGCATATTTTTGTGAAAGAATATGAATCAAGATCTTGATAATAGTTTTATTATTTAAAACATATCTCTTAATGTTCTGAAGAATTTGTAACCAACTAAAACACTTCATCTTTCTTTAACTCAAGGACAGAATGAAAATTAGCAACACCCACATATACTCACAGTTTTTTCATTACTCTTTTTTTTTTTTTTTTGCTGTAATTTCCAAATAGCTTTTTTTTTCCCAATGAAGATCTTTTTCCATTTCCAGAAATTTTAAATCTTGAAAAACACTTAGCGCTTCTTTGATCATAGTTTATTATTAATTTACTATTAATTTCTAATATTGATGCTCAGTCTTACTTAGTGCCTTAGATACTGGTATTTGTCTTTGAACCCTATCTTCTACTATATATATTTTACTATACTTTACATTATATTCATTCAATACTTTAATTTGTCTTAGTAGATTATAAGCTTCTTGACTAAAGGCAGAATTTGTGATCTTTGGGCTAAATATGGCCTGCTGCCTGTTTCCTTATTATTAAAACACATTTACATCTGTTTGTTTACATATTGCCTATGGCTGCTTTTGAGCTACAGTGACAGAGTTGAGTAGTTGCAATAGAGATTGTATGGCCCACAAGCCTAAAATATTTATTATCTAGCCCTTTAAGAAAAAGTTTATCAACCCCTGCATTAGACAATTAATATTGTCCCACAGCTCGTGGATGCTCTGATCTATTTTTTTTTTTTTTTTCGCTCTGATCTATTTTATTTTCTCTCTTTATTGCTTTGTGTTTCAGATTTAGTAATTCCTATTGACCTATCTTCACATTCATTGATTTTTTTCTTGGTGATGTTGAGTCTATTAATGAGCCCACTGAAGGGGTTCTTCATTTCTGTTACTATTTTATTTCTAGTCTTTTCATTTGACTCTTTCTTATGGTTTCCATCTCTCTGCTTAAATCACCATCTGTTCACACATGTTTTCCGTGTAACTATTTATCATAGTTATTTTAATTTCCCTGATAACTACAGAATCTGAATCATCTTTGAATTTGGCTCTATTGTTTTTTGTCTCTTGACAGTGGGTTGTTTTCTTCTTGCTTTTTGTGTGCCTTGTAAATTTGATTAATTATCATTTTGTTCATGGATAGAACAATAGTGACTGAGGTAAATATTGTTTATGTCTAGAAATGGGCATGCCTCTTCTAGGCTTCTAGTGGAGTTATTATAGGCAGGAATGAGCTGAGGTTGGATTTTGTTGTTGCTATGGTTACCTTCATGGCACCACCTACCTCAGATTCCTCTCATGGTCCCTGGCAGTTAGGGTGTGAGCTGGATTGCTGGAGGGTTTTTCTCAATGTTCTTGCTCCATCCTCAGCTTTTAGCTTTTCCTTTGTGTGTGTCTGTACCTCGCAGACGATCTTTCTTCATGTCTTGTTCCTCCTTCAGCAATAGAGTACTGTTGCTTGTTTCTAAATGTGTACTAGTCTAGGTGGGGGGTTTGGAGGAAGTGGTGTTCTCTGTTGCCTGGTCCAGCCTCAGTTATAAGCAGGCCCTGTGTCCCTCTATCTGCGATTCAGGAAAGGAGGGTAGCTCTTCAGTGGTCCTGTCCCTCCTCCAGTGGTAAGAGACCCTAGTGGTCTCAACATAGGACAATTTCCTGATCCTTTCCCACATGTAGTTTTTCTTTTTCTTTCTCTCACTGCCACAGTCAATCTTCACCTCTGCCCTTGGGGTGAAAGGGTTTGATACTCTTTCTCCAGAGGCTTTAAAACTTTGGTTTCACTTGAGAAAAAGGTTGGCTGGGTCTTCATGCCTTTCTTGCTCAGGTGGCTCCTCTTTTCCTCTAGGCCCGAACTACCAGAGCAACTTCCTCTGGTCCCTTGCCTTGCCCCCAGTTTTTCTTATGAGTGCCTAGAGGAGGTTTGTGGTAAAGAGCTTGTGAGTGGTTATGAGCTCCCCTTGTATCTGCTCCTAGAGATTCTATACTCTAGTGCTGGCCCATACTTGGCTTTTAGCAATTTGTTTAAAAAGTTTAGCTCAAGTCTTCTAACCTGCTTGCATTGTGGCCTGTCTATCTTCAGAGGTATCTGTCTGCCCTTAGGTTTTAGGCTACTTGGCTGCCCTGTGACTTTAGCTCCTTGCTGGATTCATGGAAAGCTAGGATTTTCTAGATTATCTGACTTTATCTTGTTTTTAGGGTGGATAACAATGCTGTTTCTACTTTTTAGGCCTCACTTGCACCCTTGATACAATTCATACTTCTTTATTTTTGTTGGCAGATGACCAAATCATTATTTCTGTGTCCATTGTTATCATGTATCTAATTTTTAGAGTTTGGCCATATCTTTGAAAATGAATATGCATAACATACACTCTTCCCCCTCCCCCCCAGTATCTACCTGATATTTGCAGCATATATCATATACACTTCTAAATGACTGTAAAAATGCAAAGAAGTAATTACTTAAGATACTGCAAGCCACAGTAGTTGTAGATTCTCACTAAAATCTGTGGGAGTTACAGAGTAATTTGACCATAAAGTGTCTGAACATTATTCTATGATACATAATTTATTATGCTCTGACTTGTTTTGAAAGTGTAAAATGCTTTGAGATTGCCTCTTTTTTTTTTTTTTTTTGATATCTGGCTATAAATAGACATGTTCTTTAGAGAAGAAATATAGATCTATAAAATTTTCTTTGCTATTAATAGCATTTTCGGATAAAATTGAAAGGAATTCAGAGATATAAAAATAAGTTTTCCAGGAGGGTGGCATGCTAAGCAGTGTGCTAATGTGATCTATTATTTTACTCAGCAAACATTTTCTCATTGTATTTTGTTCAAATATACAGAATCAATTAAAAATAATTAATACTTTCTTCATTTAATTTTATAGTTATAATGGAGAATGGGATCTAGCTCAAAAAGCATTGGATGATATTATATACAGAGCTCAGCTAGAATTATATCCAGAGCCATTGTTGGTAGGTGCCTCACTTGTTTATGTAAATTTTGTAATTTAAGATTTCTCATTTTAGAACTATAAATTGAGAAGTAGCCATTCATAGTGCATTGATGCCATTAAACTCAGTGATTCATGCTGTTATACTAGACATATTTTATGCTTGAAAAGGTGTATATAATGGAATTTGAGAATTTCATTAAGCTAACTTCTGAGATATTTAATAGTCTTTTAAACTTACAAGAATGTTCTCCTTAACATGCTAGAGCTGCACTTATGAATTAGCATTAAGCATTTAGAAATATAATTTCAATATTTTGGAATTTTAAATTTCATCACTTACATATTATTTTTAACCACAGTTTCCGGGGTGCCTGGGTGGCTCAGTCAGTTAAGCATCCGACTTCGACTCAGGTCATGATCTCACGGTTTGTGGGTTTGAGCCCTGTGTTGGGCTCTGTGCTCATAGCTAAGAGCCTGGAGCCTGCTTCGGATTCTGTGTCTTCCTCTCTCTCTGTTCCTCCCTTGCTTGCACTCTGTCTCTTTCTCTTTCAAATATAAATAAACATTAAAAAACAAAAAACCGATAGTTTCCTTCTGAGCTCTTACTCCTTATCCTAGAAGATTTACATATCATTTTAGGAAATACATTGGAGAAAGTATGATTTTATAAAACCTGTTAAAATTTGGCATTTTATTTGATGTAAGGGTATAATACGTCTGTTAATACCAATCTGAAACTGTATTTTTTCCTTAGGTTGCTAATGCCATAAAGGCTTCATTGCCTCATGGTGCCATGAAGTCTAGTAAGGAGGGTACAAGGTGTATTCAAGTTGAAATCACACCAACTTCCTCTAGAATATCAAGAAATGCAGTAACCAGCATGTCAATAAGAGGTCATAGGTGGAAAAGACATGGTAAGAAATAAAAAAGTCTTCAAATTAGAGGATTGTTGATTCTATCACATTTTTGTCTGTATTTATAGGGCTATAACTTCTAACTTTAGTAAATAATATCATAGTGGCATGGATGAAAGCTGTTGGATCAACTCCTAAATCATTATCCACAAGTGATAAGCAGTAAGGAATACAGCTCCTTATGTTACATATATGAATGAAAATTTATTTAAACATTGTATTTGTTTTTAAATTTATTTCAATAGAGTAGGAGAGTAGGAAAATGCATGTTAAAATTATTCACACATGGGTTTCTGTTCAAAACTATTGGCAAATATTCCTAAATGTTTCTTATTTCTCAACTCTTTGGCAAGTAAACTTGCATATTGAAACAGAACAAGTAATAGGGACTTTGACATTTTCTTTTGTACTTCCTGGCAAAGAATGCCATCTTATTGATACAACGCTGGGCATTTCTATTTACTGGAAGTTAATTTTCTTACAAGATTTTTTGTTTTAATATTTCTCCTTGATTTCTTCATTTTACTACTTAAAAATTCTACTAGAAGTTTATTTTATTTACCGTGGCCTTCTTAATGCTTTCTCACTTCTCCCCCTTTTCTCAAGATTTATTATTTTTAATTTAATTTCTTATTCTTTTGGTAACTCCCCCCCTACCTACAAGTTACTGTAGTGGCAAGAATCAGTGTAAGATTACTATCACCTCTCTCAGAAGGTAATCATAGGACCAGAAGCAAAAAGCCACTTCTGTGCCCCAAGCAAACATATATATTACTGTTTTCTTTTTCCTGTAAACTGTGATGAAAATGGTAGCTCCTATATTTGGTTCCAGTTGTTTTTATGGTCTCTGCAGAGAAATGCAAAAGTGAGAAGAATATTATTCATGGTGAAATAGAAAGTTCGTAATAAGAACATTGTTCCTACTTAGGAAATCTAGGAGATAATGTGTCAAAAGGGAATGGTGATGGAAAATTCCAGCTTACCCAATGATCATTTTTGTTTTTTTAAAGTATTGTGACAGTTGTTGAAATTTCTTTAGAAAGGCATAAAAGAGGTGATAATGTTTGCCATTAACAAGGCAAATTTTGTTACAATTTAAACATACAGAGTCTAAACATACTTCAGTTTCTTCAGTGAAAATTATGCTACTGAATGGGACTAGATTACAGGTAAAAAGTTGTTTAATTAGTATGATGGCACCCTAGACTTCAGATTTGTGTTTTGGCATTAATAGGTGAAAATAGGCTTACAGGCAACGAACCAGATCATGTGGGTCACTGTGGCCGTAATCGCTCCCAAACTACTGTAGGAAATGCAAAGAATGAGTTTTAATTCCTTTTCCACATTCCCTTCTTGCTCATTAGGTGACTGTATGGGGAATTAGAAAAGAGTATATAAGTTCTGCTATTAAAAATATGAAATATTGAAGTTCAATTGTATCTATGCATGTGTGTGTGAGAAAGAGGTATATGTATATTTTCATGCATGCATTTAACAGAACAAGATGTGCACCCTGCAGTAAAATAAAAGCAATTTTCTAGAAATATTTTATAGGAATAAATTACCAAAATAAGAGATAAGACTACCTGAATATGCTGTATCTATTTGATTCTTACTATCTTCCAGATTCCATTTGGCTACTGTTTGAGGAGTTGGTCCTGTGTCTTAATGCGATAGCCTTGTTAAAATAATCTCTTTTATCAGCTACCCCTTATGCTCATTCAACCCTCAAAACTCTAACACTTGGATAACTCCCACTTATGTTGACAAAAAACATCACAGATGAGGATTTAGAAGAGAATGAACTATTAAAAAAGCAAGTCAGGTTCACGGAGGCAATATAGAATATGGCTTATCTTGTTTACCACTCTTCTGTAGTTGTGAATTCTCTTTTTCCAGTGACTAAAATACTCCTACTTTAAGATACTTATTTATCTCTACAGGTAGGTTGCATTCTCCCTTTTAAGGGTAGTCTTGGCTTTCCTTCCCAGAGCGCTGTTTTTCATTGTTAATCCCATCCTGTTGAATTAAAAACTACTGTTTTCCATCTTTGTGATCCTGATTCCTACTTGAACACCTTATTGTTTTGGGCTTTCTAGCCCACTGGCTTCTTGTGGGGAAGATAGGTAACTGTGCTTTGGTTGTTAAAATATATAGGCAATTCTTAAGTTATAAATGGATTTTTTATATATTAATTATATAAATTTTAACAAAATTACTTTTACATTAATTTTTGCAGAAACAATGTTAAAGGGTTTGTAGACTTCAGGGTGAACCACAAAAGGCTTTCATCCCATAATGTTTCTGAAGCATAGTGCTATAGGATGTAGGTTTAGTTTATGACTCTGTGGGAGCACATTTAGAGCTTCTTTATTTTATGAAACTGTTTCCTGTTCCACCTGTATCCTTACCACTCCCTTACCACACCAACCCTCGCAGGAGGAGGGATTTCATATCAGACCCCAAACTGTATCACACAGTAGGAACATGGAATATGCAACTTTAAAACAGTGATGATGAGGGCTGGGGATAGAGAAGGGACAAGACACATGAACTTAAGACATATTTCTTTTTTTTTCCTTGTCTCTTTCTTTGTTATTGTTAGTGCCAGGAAAGAAGAAAGCAGTTGGCCCTTTTTTCTTTCCGTGGGTCTCTTCCCTTTTTCTTTTCTGTTTTCTTATATATATGTCTTTTTCAAAAATTGAGATATAATTGACTAGTAATACTATGTTAATTTCTGGTGTACAACATAATGATTTAATATATGTGTATATTGCAAGATGACCACCACTCTAGACTCTACCAAGTCTAGTTACTATCCATTGCTACACATAATTACACATTTTTTTTCTTGTGATAAGAACTTTTAAGATCTAGCAACTTTCAAATATATGATACAGTATTATTAACTATAGTCACCATGCTATACCTTACATCCCCAGGACTTACTTATTTTATAACTGGAGGTTTATACCTGGTGACTGTTTTCACCCATTTTGCCCACCCCACCCCACCCCTGACCTCTGCCTCTGGCAACCATCAATCTGTTCTCTGTATCTATGAGTTTGGTGTGTTTGTTTGTGTTCCACATACAAATGAGGTCATATGGTGTTTGCCTTACTCTGGTTTATTTTACTTAGCATAATGCCCTCAAGGTCCATCCACATTGTTGCAAATGACAAAATTTCCTTCTTTTTTATGGTTGGATAATATTTTGTTGTATACATAGCACATTTTCTTCATCCATCCATTGATGGACATTTTTTCTCCTTTTTCCAACCTATCTGGGGAGAAGAGGGAGAGGAGTAAATGAGGTTCTCCTATGGAAGCAGCCAAGCAGAATTTCTTTTTTTGTTTGCTTATTTTCTTTCCATCTCTTGTTATTAAAGAATATAGATAATTAAGTCATATATTAGTATGTTTGCATATCTGGGTCACCGATGCATATGCATATGCAAACAAATGCATTAAATTAGAACAATTAATCACATATATTCTTTTCTCTTATTGTAACAGAAAAAAACTTTATCTTTACAGCAAATGCTAACTGATATTTTAGTGATTTTAAAGTTAATTTGGAACAGTTTTAATTTCTTACATTAATTTTTTTTTTTTCTGAGCTCTTCTAGAATGTATTGCAGATCTGCCATTCTTTTCTTTAAGTTAAGAATGATCCAAAGCTTATGTTTTAATGGAAAGTATTCTTTTGGAAGGTAAAAAATTAATAGTTTTAACATTTCCATACATTTCAGAATTTATATTCTTATTACTATTGAAAAACAATCCAAATTTCTAGGATTATATTTTGATCAGTTTTATTTGCTTGGCCCTTTATTTATATAATAATAACAATAGACTTTATTTTTTAGAGCAGTTTTAGGTTCACAGCAAAATTGAATGGAAAGTGCAATGTCCATGTACCCTGTGACTCCTGCCACGTCCCCCTCCCCCCCATGTATGTCCTCCTCCACTATCAACATCCTATGGCAGAGAGGTACATTTGTAAGGCCCTGTAATTTTACTTTTGACCAGACAGTGTATCCTCATATCAACTAAATAGGGTGACTTTTAAGGAAAGTTTGGTTTCTACAGACTTATTAACTTAGACATGTTTGACGATTAGCACATTTGCCTAATTTCCCCCCACTTCTCACTTGATTATTTTACTATTGTACTGATATGGCTTAACTTAATGTTGTGTTTTCAAACTTTTTAAAATTTGTGTATACATTTCTGAGAAAAGTTTAATGACTTTGTAATTCCATGCCAATACATATGTTTGGAAAGTAAAATTACAATGTAGAACTGCTGCTTTTGACTTTTAAGGGTCATCATTTCAGAATTAATAGTTTTATTTATATATTATTAATTCTTTTGAGTATATTGTGTTTTACTTAGTGTATATTTTTTAAACCTAGATTTTCAGATGACCTACAGATTGAAGGCTATTTAGAAGTTATAATTTGAAAGTAAAATGCAACTAGGAAAGGATAATAATAATCACTTAAAAAGGATTAAGATAAGGGAAGAAAGAGTAGATTATAACCAAAGCAAGAATCAAAATGAAAACTCCAATTAAAAAGAAGATAAAACAGTGAAAAAGATTATTGAAAATTTTAAATTAATAATAAAAATGCAATTCTATTACATATATATTTCCTTTAAAAAATAAACATAAGTAGCTAAAAAGAAAACAGAAAATATCTCTTTACAATTGTGCTTCAATTCTATAGTAATTCTTAAATGTTACTTCTAAAAGCTTTCTTCATCATCTACCATTTCAGCTATTAATAGACCTTTTTCTTAAATCCCTGAATGATTTTCCACCACTTTAAGGTTCTATTATACAATCTGTACTTATTTATTTCCTTGTACTTTTTCCATTCCCTCTCCTCTTCCAGAACAAATTTAATTGCTGTTTTTTTGTCTGTCTCCCTGCACCCCCCACCCCCCCCCCCACCAACCATTATGACTCATTCTTCTTCCACTTAAAAAAAAAAATATCTATACTTGGAAGAAGGTAACCAACTTTTCTCTGTTCTTTTAAAACACTTGTTAAAATATCACTTCTTTGTTCTAGAAAAGTCCCCTAATTAAGTTATGGTTGCAAATAATGAGTGCTTATAATTTTTGCCAACTGGTTATCTAATAAAAAGGCTTATCTAGTGAAATCCCAATTCTTTATTACTGCCCACCATTGTTTCTACTTGTGCATTTATTTGTGAGATAATGAGGCAAGTAAGTGAAAAACATTTGGTATGATTCAAAGCATTACATAAAAGCCGATTGTTAACTCATTAAGGACTATTTAATTTGTTTCATTAGCTACACCATAATTGTATTCTTGATAAGTTTTTATTAGCTAGCTTGCTGTTCGCATGGTCCTATATTTGAGCTTTTCCATAAAATGATGTTTTTTGAAACTTATAGTTTGGATTTTCTCAATTTGAGATAAACATTTAGTGTGAGTAAGTATCAGACACAAAAGTATACATGTGTTATATAATAGTAACAACCAACTTAATGATTTTTTTTTTTTTTTTGTAATTTTTGCAGCCCTGAAGTATAGTATCCTAATCTGACATTTATATTACTGTTACAGTCTGGACTTTTTAGAAGGTTGTTTTAATACCTGTTGTCTCACTTAATCCCAAATTAACATGAAAATAGAATAGATTGAATTTGTATTTCTCATTTATTTGTTGTTACAACTGTTTGCCCAGGTAGGTATCAATAATAAGAACAGTATTTATAAATTAGGTCCTTTTATAACATTGTATTTCATGACTTTGATTTAGTCAACAATACAAAGTTTTAAGTAGTGAAAAAGAACTAAAAAAAAAGAACTACATATATATTTAAGTCTTCAACTTAATAATACAAAATAAGTACACTGAGGATTTTAGGGTACTTAATAAATTATATGAAATGTTTAAGTGAAAAATAAAATAAAATACAGTTTACATAGATTAAGTCTAAAAAAGTGAAGTTTCATGTTATAGCAGTTTGATCACATTTTTAGCATTAAGTTTCTATTTAATGGATATTTAAATAAATTTAAATGATTATAGCAAAATTCAAAGAGATCTGTGATTATACTTTTTAAAAATGATGAAAAGTGTGATTTGTTTTAATTTGTTCTAGTGGTTTAGTACTAACATATTAGATGAGAAAAGAAAAAGAACAATAAAAAGATGCAGTTCATGTTGGAAAATAATTTATTGATATAGAAATTATTATTAATTTGATTATCACTAAATATCTAACTGTTGAACAAGTCTGAATAATTATAAGAAGTGTATTTCAGTTAAATATTTTAGAAAATAATTATTTGTAAATATTTCCAAACATTTAAGGTAGACTCTTCCTATATTATGACATTATGAATGTCATGTCTTTTTTTTTTTTTTTAATTTTTTTTTAAACGTTTATTTATTTTTGAGACAGAGAGAGACAGAGCATGAACAGGGGAGGGGCAGAGAGAGAGAGGGAGACACAGAATCTGAAACAGGCTCCAGGCTCTGAGCGGTCAGCACAGAGCCCGACGCGGGGCTCGAACTCACGGACCATGAGATCATGACCTGAGCCGAAGTCGGACGCTTAACCGACCGAGCCACCCAGGCGCCCCATGAATGTCATAAGTCTTGAGATGTCACATTTATTTTGTGAATCTGATTTTATGAATTTATGAGAAAAACATTCAATTGAGGAGAAACAAAATTGCTAATAGTTATGAAAGCATTTTGAGAAACACAGAACTCATAATTTTAAACCAAACATAGCAAACTCTTAAGAATTGGTTATCGGAATTTCACATCTGTAGATAGAAATGTATAATGCTTATGTATTTATTTTAAAAGTTGCCTTACTTGTTAAGGAAATTAGAAAAAATGATCTGGCAGTTTTATAAAAAGGTTGAAATGTTTTTAGAATCATTTTGAGATGCTCCATTATTTTCAGATTCTAAAATACTATTTGAGGAATAAATTTTTCTTTCCTGATATAGATGATAAAACATTTGGGCCAAAAATAAGCATTTCTTTCTAACCAAAATTAGCTCTGCGTGAATTTTAACTGGCACTCTTGGTATGAATCTTTATGGTCATGGAGGACAAAATAAAATATTAGGAAATATTAGATGATCACAAGAAAAAGGACAGATTAGCCAGAGCTAAAATATCATGTTGTACAATTGACACATATAAATAAACATTAGGTTGAAAGAGAAAAGCCTCAGATATCCTGGCTTAGCCAACTTTAGAAGAAAACAAAAAAATCTTAGTCTATTTCTAGGGAAAATGAAATAAAAATGCTTTTCTACACAGGGTAGCAAAATATTTCAAAATTATTGGTCTTATGAGGCAAAAACACTTATTTGTAAATCATTGTGTTCTACATTTTTTGTTAAGGAGGCCTTCCATTAAGGAAGAGTTCTTGCTATGGTTGAGGATTTTATTATTGTTACTTATCATTGAGCACTGCCCTTCCCCCCCCCCCCCCAGCTCCCCAACCATCACACTTTTAGGAGCATTTGTTACACATTGCACACAGAAGAAGAAAAAAGCTTTTATAGATAGTTTTGTAATACATGTTGCTTACCTGGTTTTGGTATGTCTGGTCATGAGGATTTTTTATCATCATGAAGGATTCACCTGTTCTGGCAGCATCCATATGTTGCACATCTCAAAGAGGTTTTTTTTTTAACCTGAGACTTAATAAGGACAACAAAAGAAGTTACTGAGAATGACTGTATCCGCCTCAGTAAGAAGAATTGTATCATTTCCTATATACGCAACAAAAGCTAAAGACTTGACTGATACTTACTTAAGGAAACAGGCAATAGCTCCTAAGCAGTATGTTTATAAATAAATCATTCTAGGGGCACCTGGGTGGCTCAGTCAGTTAAGCATCCAACTTCAGCTCAGGTCATGATCTCATAGCTCATGAGTTCAAGCCCGGCATTAGGCTCTGTGCTGACAGCTCAGAGCCTGGAGCCTGCTTCCAATTTTGTGTCTCCTTCTGTCTGTGCCCCTTCTGTGCTCATGCTCTGTTTCTGTCTGTCTCTCTCTCAAAAATAAATAAACATTAAATTTTTTTTTAATTAAAAAAATAAATCATTCTAGTCCATACTGTGTTTTTCTTGGTGCCCCAGACTGCTCTTTTTTTTCTGGAACAT
Organism: Panthera uncia; assembly: GCF_023721935.1. Lineage (NCBI taxonomy): Eukaryota > Metazoa > Chordata > Mammalia > Carnivora > Felidae > Panthera > Panthera uncia. The sequence continues at coordinate 110,614,150 of NC_064816.1, read as the reverse complement.
CTACTTCTGGCTTCAGGACCCATATTTCTAAGTCTTAATGTTTGTTGATGTCTTTACTCAGATTGCAGCTCATTAACTGCAGGGTCCTTATTCCGTGTTTCTATGGAAGCTTTGATTTCTTCTAATCTGCCTTGCAAATTACTGGCCCAGGCTATAGATTGTTACAGTGCTGTTTTTTCTAACCCAGGGCACGCTTCATACTCAATATTTTGTGTTACATAAGTATGACTTCTGTTGATAAGAAATGCTAATAAAATACACACAGTGTATCTGTGTACCTGTCAATGGCTGCCCATTGCAATCAGAACAAAATACAAGGTCTACACTTTGGCATAGGTGATATGGTATCTTGCCTATCACTTTGACCTGAAGTGAAGACCAGACTCATCTTACTTTCTAATTCTTCAACACACTAAGCCATTTCTGTCTTAGGAGGTTCATACTAGTAATTTGAGATATTTGAGCTGAGGTTTGAAAGATGAGAAGAAAGTGCCAGCTTGAACTGTCTTCTTCCACATCATTATGTAGACAGTGACTTTTCATCATTCAGATCACATCTCAAATATCCCTTTCTCAAAGAGGTCTCCCCAGACCATTCATCTTAAGTAGACTTTCTCCCCTACCATCCTCCTTTACTCTTTCCCATTATGCTTATTTTCTTCACTGCATTTTCCATCTAAAATTCTGTTGTTTCCTTAATTCCCATACTGTAGTGTAGGCTCTGGGAGGGCAGGGTCTTTGGTTGGCCATTGTATCCCCAGCATCTAAAACATTGTCTGGCATATAATAGGTGCTCAATACATAGTAGTTGAATGCATAAGTGAGTGAATGAATGATAAAGAAATTTATAGTATAGACTGAGCAATTCATTCCTTCTTTTTTTGAAAAACACTGTAACAACATGATAGTAAACTGAGTAGAGGGATATTCACTTATAATCCCAATTCTTAAAGAATTATCATTTTATAGGTTTTTCCATATGTATATGTATTTTTCATAGTTGTGCTCTATTTAAAATTTTTGATGTTTTGCTTTTGTTCATTTAATGTTGTCAAGCATTTTCCTAAGTTCTCCTAGTAAGTCCAGTTGTTTTAATGGCTACATAATACCACATTGACTTGATATTCCATCATTTATTCAACCATTTCCTTAACATGTTAAATAATTTGTTTCTAACTTTTTGCTATTATAGATAACACTGCAATGAATAGCTTAATGACTATAGATAGCATTTTTCTTCTACTGAATAGGATAAATTATAAACATAAACTGACTGGATTAAAAGGTATGAAGCTGTTCAAATATATTATGACATTTAAAATATTTATATCTTATAAATTGCAAAGGAATGTATATCACTTTATTTTAGAGCTTACTCAAAAATACTTTTCATAATGTCAAAATGGCATGATGCAGATGTTTAAAGGATAGGTTAATTTTTAAAGCTTTGGCTTGTTTTATTATTTTCACACATATTTATAAAATACTGTAAGTGCCTTGGGTCATAACCAGATTCCTTTTGACTTACAAAGTAGTCTTAGTACAAAGCTGTGTAGAGTCTATGGATAAATGATATTCCTTTATTTAAGTTGTCACTTTTAGTAAATAGGGAAGCCATAAAAAAAAAAAAAAGCTATAGCTAGGATAAGGAGCTTCATGAGTGATGTAATGGGATAGATATTTGGGATTATAAGATTACATATGAGGGAAAACACAACTTTTCGTGATCAGTTTTAATGATATTTGCAATTTGTTTTACCTTTTTTTTTTTTCCTCAAAGCTGGAAGAAATTTTATAGGGAGAAATGATTTGAGTGACTTTGAGAACCAATTTGGAAATGTCTTTTAAAGTATTCTTTAACTCTCCTTATTTCTGTATGTGGGGAGAAGTTTACCTGTTTGTAGAGGTTATACAAATAAACTATTCTTTGAGACATTTCTCTTTGGATCTTTTTTGAACTTTTCGAATTATTTGAAGTCAAATGTAAGTATTGTTTTTTATAGGCATAGAACAACCATGACACCTTTTGCATAGATTTAACATTAGATTCTGGGCTTTCAAACATTATGTTCTATTTTCTAATACCTTTATTCCCTTAAAACATCTCCTCTCTAATTTTCTTAAAGAAAGATTAACTTCTTCTCCTTTGCTCTTTTATCTAGAGCATAATATGATTTATTATGAACTGTAAATTTAAAAAATGTATATTTTGGACATTATTAAGCATTTTACTAAACCTGCATTTAGAAACGGCTACTTCACTTTTCCAAAAGAGACTTTGCTTTTCTCTGCCATGTAAAAATTCTTATTAGCATAAGCTGTATATAATTTTTTTCTTTTTATGTAGTCAGGTAACACTTTCCTAGTTTACCTTTGTCATGTCTTCTCCATGATTTTTCACCTTTATTGTTTTTAATAATAATATCACCATGTAACAGGACATTCATTTAATTTATCAAGCAAATGTTAATTGGGCACCAACTATATGCAAGCTACTTTCTCAGGTACAAGGTATGCAGGAGTGACCAGACAAAAGTCCCTGCCCTCGTGGGACATGATACATAAATAATTGTATTAGAGAGTGATTAAGTGCTGAGAATAAACAAAGTAGAGAAGAGAGTGTATGAAATATGGGGGACATTGAAACTTGATGGGATGATCAGGGAAGGTTTCACTGAGAAGGACATTTTTGAGAAAAGACCTGAAAGAAGTAAGGAGATGAGCCATGGAAGTAGCTATGTGGGAAAGAGCATTCCAGGTCTAGGGAATAGCAAGACTGGTAAGAAAGCGTGTTCCGGGGGATTGGGTCACATGTGGGGGAAGAAACTGGAGAAAAAATAGAGAGCAAAATCATGTAGCAAATGTTGGAGTTATGTAGTTATCTTTATTCTGTAATTTTCCTGAGAATTTAACTCAAATTGATTTTGAATGAATTGAAGAGTTAGACTATAATATGTTAGAGTTAGACTATAGTATGTTAGAATTGACATTTGGAGTCAAAAGATTTTGCTGTTTAGCTCACCCGCTGAATAGTTAACTCTTTCTGAACTTCAGTTTCCTTGTCTGTAAATGGGAGAGAATATAATTGAATAATATACCCAAATACTCTAAAAAAAACTGTTTACTGCCGTTCAAATGTAAGTTGTGTTGTTTTTTATTCTGTTAGGCCACCAATGAATATCTTTTAAAATTTGTTAAATTTTAGTATTCATTGGCTTTGCTATGTCTGGATATTTCTACAGTTCATAATTTTTTTGGACTAGATAGTCCCTTTAATAGATCTTTTGTGAAAAAGCTTCTATAACATAAATGGACAGGTCTTGCCTGTCACCCAACAGCGCCATGATGATTTTACTCTCAGTTGCAGTGGCTTCTGGCATTTACCTCAGATTTTTACTTGCCTTTACTTTGAAGATAGCTATTAGCAAGGGGAAATAGGCTCTGTTGGAATTTTTTAATCTCATTGAGGTAAAACTACCTCACTAACATGCTTTGGCCTGTTTAGGAAATAAACATTTCATTTAGAGAACCTCTAGTCAGAGGTTTGTGAAGCTCTAAGTAAATGGGAAATTATTATACCAGCACATTGGCCCCCCAGCCCAGGGTAACATGAAGCTTCAAGGACCTCCTGAAGTGCGTATTGCTGCTGGGTATGAAGTACCTAGGACATGCATAATAACTTTTGCTTTAAGTTTTCAAAATTTGAAAGAATTTGTTAGAATAGAGCATTGGTTCTCAAACTTTGCTGCACACTAGTCACTAGGACCTTTTAAAAATCCCAATGTCTAGGTCATACCTCATACTAATTAAATCAAAATGTCTAGCTTGAGAGCCTGGTAGGAGTAGTTCTTAAAGACTCCCAGGTGATACCAGTGTGTAGCAAAGTTTGAGACCCTTAAGAGTATGTGGCTCTGGCCTCCATTCTTTTACTACCTATTATTGTTTCACGTGCTTTAGCACCATGAATGGGAGCTTGATAATCCTATCATGAGGAACATTTGAAAGTAGTAGGTAGTATCTCTCAAACAGATTTGTGTTCCATGTTTTTTTAAGAGTATGTACTGTTTTACATAGTCTTGTGTTGTTTTGAACTTTAATTTTCATTATGACCCATGGTAGATATATTTATGTTATTTTTTTCCATTTATTACAGATATTTCCTTGGCAACTTTAAATAAAGCCATGCTTTGTGATTTAAGACACAGAATAAAATGTTTACAAGTTTTAGCTGGTTAGGAGTTCCATTCCTTTGTTTTGATTACAATGGCTATTTTCAGAATAAAGGACCAACAGCCAAGTTGTTTTTCCAATCCATTTTTATTTCTCTCCAGCTTAGTAATGAACTGTTATAGGCTGACCTAAATTTATGGTGTGAGTACAAATCTGAAGGAATAGAATATTTAATTGTATTATAGCTGCATTAATATTTACTAATGCACACAATGATTGGTGTGTGAGATAAAAACTGACTTGCAGCATTAGTAACCTTGATATTATGAGTGAATAATCATTTTCCCAATTTTTTAGTTTATTAAGTCAGCCTCATTGTAATTTAATTAAAAAAATAGAATTTTAAATGTACAAGGGGAATTCCTAGGTGTCTTGGTTCCTAATGTTGACAAGAGCCAGAGTTTTGGCTGCACATCCTGGAACATTTGCCCAGGGCTTGACCTAAGTTCCAGTGGTTACAATACTATCTTTAAACAATAGAAATTCTATTTTGATTTACAAAAAAATTTCTGTTTCATGGTCCGTGTCAAATGTGTGTGTGAAAAAATGCAGAACATGAATTGATGCTCCGTGAGTTTTTTCATTGTCATTTAAAATTAAAGAACATGACCCTGCTGTTTCCAGTACTGTCAAAGTAATGAAAATTATGGAAATTTCCACAGTGCAGATATTTGGCTTAATTCATAACATTCAGTTGTCCAATTTTTGTTTGGGATCTTTTGTTTTTCTTGTTTTGCATTTTTAGTTTGTTTTGTTTTCAGCCATCATTTTGTCTTATCATCTTCAATTCTAGAGCAACCTGACAACAGTAATGATACCAGTGAATTGGGCATCCTTGTCATTCCTGAGATTAGTGTCACAAATGTGGCCGGAGAGAGAACCGGGAATGGGGAAAAAGGCAGAACACTAGGAGAGATTGATGCTCAGCATATACAGGGTGTGCAGGAAACAGCCACAGATCCTAGAACTGAGAGCAAAGGCTTGCCAGAGATCAGGAGGCAAAAATCTGTAAGAAAAATGATGGAGGATGGAATAAACTCACCTGGCAGAGTGCAGTTTTAGCAGAGCACTTTCTAGCTGCCCTCCAAGGTATCTCATGGCACAGGGCCACTGCTGCATGTCTTAAGCAACAGTTGCACAGTCACAGAAATTTTGCATGTCATCTAATAATCAAAATGCATGAATTATGCACCACAATTTCTCAATGATCTAATGCTCTTTGGAATGGTCGTACCTATATTTTCTCTGAATAAACTGTTATAAAAACTAAGGCAGAAGATTACTTCCACAGTAATTTTCTGCTTATATTTTGAGATCTAAAATTATATTTTATCTTTATATTTTTAACATCTTTGATTTGAAGGATAATGTATATAGAATTTTAACAAGTTTGAACTTGTGATACTTAGGGTCTATTTTTTTTCATCTTTGTAAAATAATCTAGAATGTAGAATGCAACCTTTAAAAAAATCTATAAAATATCTTAATACCATTTTTTTAAAGTTCCTTGGTAAGAGCTTCGATTTTATATTGCTTTGCTACTTGGGGAGACTTTACCCCTAGTTTTACTGTGTGATATTTTCCTTAATTGTTTCTGATCTTTTGCATGAACTGGAAGAGAAATCTTTCTTAAAACATGGGGGGCGGGGGGTGTTATGGCATGCTTTTTGTTTAATACACTCTAAATTACTCTTATTTAGTTACAATGAACTATTTTTTACATTTTATACAATGTTTCAATTTATCCTTTAATTTCGGTCTATAATGGGTTGTTTTATGTAATTATGCTAAAGTTTAAAGTATCATTGACTTGGTATTAATCATGAAATAAGAATTATTTAAGATACTTAATATTAATTAATCTTTATTATTTCTTTGTTTAGGAAATACAGAATTAACAGGTCAAGAAGAACTCATGGAGATATCTGAAGTTGACGAGGGATTTTATTCCCGGGCTGCGTCTAGTACTAGCCAATCGGGTTTATCAAACAGTAGTAACAATTCTAGTAACAAGACAAGTGTAGGAAAGACTCAGAGACGGTCAGGAGGAAGCAAAACGGGAGGAAAAGAAAAAGAAACCACAGGGGAGTCTTGCAAAGACCACTTTGCCCGAAAACAAACTCAGAGAGCACAAAGTGAGAATCTTGAGCTTCTCTCTTTGAAGAGACTGACATTAACTACCAGCCAATCTCTGCCTAAACCTTGTAGCCATGGTTTGGCTAAGACAGCTGCAACTGTATTCAGTAAATCCTTTGAACAAGTCAGTGGTGTCACAGTCCCACATAACCCATCATCTGCTGTTGGCTGTGGGCCTGGGACAGATGCCAATAGGTTTTCTGCTTGTAGTCTCCAAGAAGAAAAGCTTATTTACGTTTCTGAAAGGACTGAACTTCCAGTGAAGCATCCATCAGGTCAGCAGAGACCTCCTAGTATTAGCATTACCTTGTCTACAGATTAATTTGTAATAGTTTTCCCACCTAACTAGTGAATCTAGAAATACGACTCTGCTTCTTTATGAAAGCACCCATCGTCTTTCATCCCTGTCCCAGACGGGAGCCCTTGTGTCTTAAATTCTAAAGGCTACCTTGACCTTATGAAGGGAATAACGTGTAGGTTGTAATAAGGTCAAACGTGGTTCTGTTATTTCTTGGGTGTATTTTCCCCCCTTGATTTGAGTCTTTTTTTTTTCTTTCTTATTTGTTTCTATGGTCTAAGATGGTCAGTGTCACAATACATTTTGGCAAGTTGTCTGATCAAATTGGGGACATCTCATGTGAGGTTGTGAGTTCTTATTTTTTAATAACTCCTATTTTGGTAGTTGTATGTTTGGCCCTCAGCGTAAAAGGGAATCTCATGCATGGGAGCTGTTTTTGAAAGGAGGCAGAGTGTGCAACTCCAGGAATTCTGTCGCTGACTGCACAACAGGGCAGTCTGAAAATCAGGCATGTTAAAAAAACAAGAATGATGTGTATGAAAAGTGCCTGATAAAAATGTTTGTAATCAGATTGTCCTTAAGATTAGTGGAATCATTTATATAAAGCACTGGAAAAAGCCTCGTAACTCAGTACCTAGACTATTATGTAATTCCAGGGGAAGGGTAGAGGGATTTCTGTTGTTATCTTTGGAACATTTTTATATAAAAATCAGATTGCCAGTAGATGTGTCGTTTTGAAGTATTTGATCTGGATTTAGCAGGTGAAAATCCCTTTCAATTCCTAAAACGTAATCAGCCATGAAGCTGACTTACCCTGCTGCTTGACTTTGGAAATCCTAGGTAGTTTGGTTTCCTAGAATTCAAAGTATACATCATTGAAGTCTTCCTGGAAATCATCGTAAATCGTGCAACACAGCTCTCAAGACACCGGTGTCAACCATATAATATTGAATTGTTTGTCAGCAAATGAAGGAAATTAGGTAAATTTTTCATCTCTAAAATGTCATGAAAGAAAGCATAATGAAATATGGACAAAGGACATTTATGTAATTAATTTAGGTTTATTTATGTTTGTGCTCTTAAATTTAGAATTGTAAAATATGAAAGAAGTTAAATAATTTGTTTGTGAACAGGCCTAGTTTAAATGTTCTTGTCATGGTAGAAAGAATAATCAATGTAGTTGGCCCCAACCAAAAAATAAAAATAAAAAAGGCAATATGGCAGAAGCTAAACAAACTTGTATGTAGCTGTAGAGAACTGTGTGACCTCTAGATAGATGTAAAATGTGGTATTTGCTAGTGCTCGTCCTTTTAGCTGTGGTCAAGGCTCCCTGTAAATCAAATGTACGTAACTAATAATTCAGGGGGAGAGAAAGAAAGCAGGGCTGAGGATAAGGGTAAGTTGACTGGGAGGGAAGGCCTGTCTGTCCCCTCTTTGTCTCCTTCACTATTAATGCACACTGGTTTCCTTATTCACAGTCCCTAGCTGTAGTTGCACAGAAAATGTTAGTTTTCCTTTTGTGCCTGCTTATGCAGAGCTCAAATGTGAAAAATTTGTATGTCCTAAAGAGTGCTAAAGCATACGCTATGAATGCAGTTTTGATCATAACTGCTTTGGCTACCATTTTAAATTTAAATCTTCAAAAAGCATGAACTAGTTTTCATTCATTAATCTTGAATAGAATATGGCTTTTATTAGAAGTGAATTTGAGTTTTTTAGTTCCACTAATAGAAATGGAATAAGATCTATTGCCATAAACTGTAGTTTAAAAAAGAAAAAGAAAAAAAAAAGGTAAGACTAGACCATGAAACTTGATATTGTATTAATTTAACAGGAATCCTGTGTACAATTTAAAATATTTGTAAAATGTCACTGTGAATTTCCTTTTGTCTTTTTCTAATTCTTTAACAAAAAAATTCCCTCAGGCATATAGCTACTAACAATATTAATAGTCTTAAGAATTAATTTTAGAAGATTGGCCTTTTAAGCAAGTCAAGTGCTTAGGAAACATTGTAGAATAAATCTGAGGAAACAGCTGGCAGAAATGAGAGATCAGATTTTAATGATCAACTGCTGTAATGGAACCTCATTTTGGTATTATTCTAGATCATTGCTACTCCTACAGTCTGAGGACCAGTAAGTAGCATTGGCATCACTAGGCATCTTGTTAAAGATGTAGAATTTCAGAGCCACTTTTAATCTACCGAATCATAATCTGCCTTTTAACAAGATCCTTAAGTGATTTTTATGTGCATTAAAGTTTAAAAAGAGAGTATCAAAAGTACAAATTACCTACCTAATATTTGGAATTTTCAGTGGTCTCACAACACTAGATCAAATATGTTAGATACTAAATATTATAATCTTCATTGTTTTTAATAGCTTATAAATTTTTAATAGTGTCTATGACACTTATTAGATCCTTACTTCTAAATTTTTAATGATTTTCATTTATTTTTACAATAAAATTATAACATTTTATATTTTTCATATTAACTATAAATGGAATCAGAGCTGTAGATGCCTACCATTTTAAGTATGAAAGAGGTACCACCGTTTTTTACAATGCACAACAAATCTTCATGTGTATATTCTTTAAAGAACTCTGAAGGCTTACTTAGTGGAGTGGTTCTGAATTTTTGTTTCAAGTAATTTGCACGAGTTGATTTCCTGGAAGTTATGTTGACAGTAAAATTATTTAATAGCACCTTTGATACTATTTCAAATAAGGGTTATACATTTGAAAATTTTTATAGCAATTATAAATATTGGATAAATGCTAACTATGGTAACAACTAAAATTATCCCTCTTACTCAGCTTTCCAGATTTTAAAGTTGGGGTGACTTTTTTAGGTCATTTTTTCACAAAGATGCTAATGTAACCATTTGGTCACAGATCTCCTCTATATCTTTATCACAAAAAGGATTCTGCCCCAAATGGGAAATTGCACCCCATAGTTCAAAGGATCTGAACAAAAATGATAGTTCCATTCCACATTTTAAGCCATTAGGGAGTCTTAAAATTACCCAACCTCTCACTCTTCAACTACTCAACTACCTGGGGTATTCTAGTGAAGGTAGGTCCCAGCATTTGCCTTTGGAATTGAGTAGGGACTTGCCTTTGGAATCAAGTTCAAGGGAGTGTCCCCAGAGGACCTAGGACAGGTGAGCACCCTGGAACCCCTTGTACTCCACCATGGAACTTTTTGAGGCAGCTCTGTAGATTTGAAGGGTAGAAATTCTCAGTCCTTAAATGATGACAAAGTTTGTTTTGAAAAAGCAGTATTTTGTTGCCCTTTTCAATTATGAAGCAACTGCTTAATAAACAAAACAAAAAGTTAAAGGGAAATAGGTTTTTTGAACCAAAATAGATAAAAATGATACCAGTTTTAAGGGATTTTGCCTATTTTGGAAGACTCAAATTACAATGTTAAAACCTTTACATTTAAATTATAGAGAAAAAAATTGTACTCTGAGACATAATTTTAAATAGATATTTAAAATAAGACTTTAACATTTGACTCTATAGGCACAATAAATTTACACTTTGTTAAAGGGAAGCACATCAAGGAAATCTATATCATAAATAATATAACAAAAAATGTTTCTTAAAAAGCCATTAAAGAGAAGAATAATTTGATGGACACTTAAGTTAAGCATTGTAGATAGAAATAAATGTATAATAGTGTCTTCCCAGTCTTTGGATAAAAAATATAAACTCTCTAGTCCTTTACTTAGCATGAAATTTATATTTTTAGATTAGTTGCTTAGTAAAATTATACTCAGTACTTGAGTTATTCACATTTATGTTCAATATTGTTAAATTCTTTATCAGAGAACATAAATATGTTATCCTATGTATTTTGTAACTTGTGCATATCTAAAAAGACTAGCAGTGAACATTTTGGAAGATGTTTTTGTGTTTTTTTATAGCAGAGATCTAGAGTACCTGTGTCTTAATATGAAGTTTCTTTTAGTAAACTCAAGATCTTATTTTGCATACCTTTGCTTTCTCTTATGTAGGGTTTTTTGTGTACTGCTTATCTTTATTTCTAATCCTGTAGTGATACTAATCTTTTCATAGTAAATGTACTTGTTTCTAATTGTATTCCAGGAGTTTACATTCCTAAAGAATAAACTATGACTTTGCATATTTTTATGTGCTCTCTACATTTTTAAGGCTATGGAAATAAACTGGAGTTTAGTTTTTTGAAGTTTTGTATATTTGTGTAAATGTCCTTATGCAGTACTTTATACAGCAGTGTTGCCTCTTGTTTTATTGAAATAAAAACTGAAAAAATATGTTTTCCAGATCATTTTACTCATTAAAAATCATCATAAATTTTTGCAAAAGTCATGATGTGGAGGAAGAAAGTTAAAGGAGGAAGACTTAGGTGAGTTGAGCCATTGAGAACTTTTGGGAGTAAGCCATAGGACAATGACATCTCATTTCCAGCTGTATGTTTTACACAGCCCAAGGATAGGAAGTAAGTTCATTGGTGTCCATCCAAGAGAAAATGAGCTCCGTAGGTCATGTGCCATTGACTCATTATTTATCAAACCAGAAGCACAGGCAAATATAGATAATAAAACTTTGCCCTTTTATCTTTAATATGAGTCTTTATCTCTTGAGTACAGAGGTTTTATGCCCCTAGTTCTGAACATAGGACTTTTTGCATAGTGGGTATTGAGCCATTTAAGGAATGTGTGAGTTAGGTTGGGATTAGTTTTGGGAAAGAATGAAGGATGGAGTCTCTAATATATTATACTACTATAAAATTTTCGAATTTCATTTATTGGCTCTAGGAAATCTCTATGGCATTACTTGAATTGCTTTATTGTGTGTGCTTAGAAACAAGACTGTCTTAGAAACTTGAAAAGAAGTTCCTGGTGTGTAGTTGATTTGATTGTATATTTGGCTAATTCCATTTTAGCTAAAGAACTATGTAATTTGGGAAATGTTTCCTGAACTATTAGGAAAGTATTTGGAGAGAAGCACAACAGTGATGTTGTAAGCAGTATATTAGCCCTATGAAATATATATTCTCCTAGTGACTTTAGTAATCCCAATAAATCGTTGACTGATCTCAAAGAATCTGACTTTGGTAATACTGATATAATTATTTTGTAATTGTTAAGAAAGGCCTTTACAAACAATTCTAGTCATTTGCTAATTTCCCGTGCATTGTTATTGTGGCAGTGGTAATAGCTAATATATATAATTAAAATTATAATCTCATTTCATCTTCAAACCAATTCTACAAAATGAGTAGAATCCCCATTTTACAAAAGAGGAAACTGAAGCTCTCTAAAGGGCAGGTGACTTGCCCAAGGTCACATAGCTGCTGGGTGGGAAAGCTAGGGCTTGAACACAGCTCTATGACTCTCACTTTCCTTTTGTATTACTTGGTAAAAGGAGGTACTAAGTAAATACTACATAGTGGACATATATTTGAAATTCATTCATCCCATCTGTCTTACAGGTGAGAGAGTTAATTTTTAACATAAAAACAAAAGTTTTCCAAAAATAAATTGTGATATGTTTTGTAGAACTTTAGATAATTGTGTTTCGGTGGTAAACCAAGTGCTGATTATTCTGATGTTAAAAACATGGTAAAATGCAAATTAAGATTTTGTCATTTTTTTTTATGTGTCAGATAGATAAAAATGAGATTGACACTGGTATTGGTATAGGTGTGGGGAAAACAATCTTCGGCTAACTTACCACAGGAGTGTAAATTGATACAACTAAGTCATTGAGCAATTCAGCAGGATCTATCCAACTTTAAAATACATACACCCTCCCACCTAGCAATTCTACTCTTCTGTGTCTATTCCAGTCCTTATATTCTACAGAAATTTTAGCACAAATGTGTAAAGGTATTCATTGCAGCATTGCTTATAATAGCAAAAACAAAACAAAACAAAACAAAGCAACTAAATGACCAATAATAAAGAACTCGATAAATTATGGTACTTGCATATAGTGGAATATAATGTAGCTGTTAAAAACAAGGCAGATCTGTATGTGGTGATTCAGAAAGATTGTATTATATAATGTTCCCTGAAAAAAATCATGTCATACACACACACATATCATACGTGTGTGTGTGTGTGTGTGTGTGTGTGTGTGTGATCCCATTTTCATAAGAAGTGTGTGGAACATTTAATATGGGTGTTTTGTATGTATGGTAAGTTTCTATATACATATATAGCAAGTGTATAACGTGTATATATTATATATGTGTGTATATATACAATAATACATATACACATATGTTTGCTGGTATGCAGGGAGGAAAGCATTATTTTTCTAAGCATGATCTAAATATAGCATGCATTAGAAAAAACTTGTGGTTTTTAAAATACAGATTCTGGGGCCTTGTATTAATCCCCCTGAATCAAAACAACTGAAGTGTGAAGCATGGCAACCTATATTTCTTACAAGTTCCTCAGTTAATTCTTATACAAACTTAACATTTGGCCTAGTAGCTGAGAGAAATGAATTGATTATCTTTGTGTCTCTGGTAGTTGTTTGTAGAAAGATGAACTTCTTTTGGGGGAATCTGAATGGCTCAGTAAGTTAAGCGTCCAACTCTTGATCTTGGCTCAGGTCATGATCTCATGGTTTGTGAGTTCGAACCCTGCATCGGGCTCCCTGCTGACAATGCAGAGCCTGCTTGGGATTCTCTCTTTCCCTGTCCCTCTCCAACTTGTGCTTTCTCTCTTTCAAAATAAGTAAACTTAAGAAAAAAAAAAGACAAACTTTTTTTTTACATTTATTTATTTTTGAGAGACAGAGAGAGAGCGCCCGCGTGCATGAGCACAAGTGGGGGAGGGGCAGAGAGAGAAGGAGACAGAATCCAAAGCAGGATCCAGGCTCTGAGCTGTCAGCACAGAGTCCGACACGGGGCTCAAACTCAAACTGTGAGATCATGACCTGAGCCGAAGTTGGACGCCAAACTGACTGAGCCACCCAGGAGCCCTTAGACAAACTTCTTTATTTTTTTTTTTTATTTTTTTTAATTTTTTTTTTTTCAACATTTTTTAATTTTTTTTATTTTTGGGACAGAGAGAGACAGAGCATGAACGGGGGAGGGGCAGAGAGAGAGGGAGACACAGAATCGGAAACAGGCTCCAGGCTCCGAGCCATCAGCCCAGAGCCTGACGCGGGGCTCGAACTCACGGACCGCGAGATCGTGACCTGGCTGAAGTCGGACGCTTAACCGACTGCGCCACCCAGGCGCCCCACAAACTTCTTTTTAAAAAATAATTAATTGATAGATTAATTTTTAAGTTGAGGTATAATTGACATATAACATTATACTAGTTTCACGTGTACCATAATGATTAAATATTTGTATATATTGCAAAATAATCATCACAAATCTAGTTAATATCTGCCACCATACATAGTTACAGGATTTTTTTTTCTCTTGTGATGAGAACTTTTAAGATTACTCTGTTCACAACTTTCAAACATATAGTAGAATATTAATAACTTTTGGCATCATGCTGAACATTACATCCCCAGGGCTTATTTATTTTATAACTGGAAGTTTGTACCTTTTGATTCCCTTTACCCATTTTGCCTACCCTCTCTTATCCCCACCTTCTGACTTTATTTCACTTAGCATAATGTCCTCAGGGCCCATCCATGTTGTTGCAAATAGCAAGGTGTCCTTTTTTTTATGGCTGAATAATATTCTATTGTGTGTGTGTGTGTGTGTGTGTGTGTGTGTGTGTGTGTGTGTGTTATTCAGTTGACCCTTGAATAACACAGATTTGAACTGCATGGATCTACTATATGCAAATTTTTTCAATAAACATATTCTTTCTTTCCTATGATTTCTTTAATAACATTTTCTTTTTTCTAGCTTGCTTTATCTTAAGAATACAGTACATAATACATATACAAAATATGTGTTAATTGCCTGTTTATGTTATTGGTAAGATTTGTGGTCAACAGTAGTCTATTAGTAAATTTGGGGGAATTCAAAAGTGATATGTGGATTTTCGACTGCATGGGGAAGGTCAGCACTCCTAACCCCTTCATTGTTCAAGAGTTAGCTGTATACATTTTCTTCATCCATTCATCCATCAATGGACACTTAGGTTGTTGAGAAAGGACAAACTTCTTGAAGAGATCTTGTTAATTAAGTAAAACTAAGTATGAAAACTGACTGCAGTAAGAGAGTGCACTGCCTTGATGTGCATAGCTGTGCTTCAGAGCCAGAAAATTAGGTAATAGATAGAACTTGGGGATCTGTGCTCAAATGGTTTGAGGCATGTCTGTCAAGAGAGAAAACTGATTGGATTTGGCAAAGTTAATGAAATGGTTTAGGATTGGTGGACACAGCAAGCAAGAGCCTTGAAAAGTCTTGGTAAACTGTTGTTTGATAAGCCAGCTGTTTGTCCAGATAAGCAAATTATTGTCTCCATCCTATAGGAATTTCCTTATACAAACAAAAAATTAGGGACTGCTTCTCTTTGTTTTTTGTTTGCCTAGTTTACAATCCTGTCTTTCCTAGGCAAAGATTTCCTGGAATAAACAACTAAGTCCTGTTGACATAGGTGGGCTAAAGTCTTATCTGGGTCACATTGACACTGATGGTTTCAGATCTGTTTATCTCTCCCTATTCAAATTGTAAGTCAATATTATAAACACAGCATATTCATAATGTCCCTTAGTGACTTCTTATGGCTCTACTGAAGATATCAAAGATTTCTTTTGAAGCTTCTTGACTCCTATATCACACTTGGCTCATAGTTGGTGTGTGCTCCAACATAATCATCATCACAAGAATTATCTCTTCACACTCTTCCACACTAGGCCATTGCCCTGTGTGTTAGTTTAGTATAAACCTATTATATGATAGTAAATGAAGATTTGTTTTACTATATACTATGTGAATCCAATCCAGTAAATGGGTGGCAAATAGGAGATCTGTGTTACTTTTCTTCGATTCAAGAGAAGTATGTGAAACTCCTTTGTTTCATACATCCACACAGAGATAAAGGTGAAAGTTATAAAACTTGACTGCTTTGGTTTTTTAAAGTGTATCTGCATAAAAGTTCTTTGGGAAGCAAATTATGATACATTACACCATGGGTTTTTTACTTAAAGTAATGAATAGCATGAAGATATTTCTGGTCTAGCATTTGAAATTTATTTTTTTCTTCTATCAGATTCTTTTCTTTTCATCATGAAGGTGAATAGGGTGCACACAGATATACAACATAAAGACAGGTAAGGCAAATCTAAATCCAGATTCACATTGCCCATTTTATGAGGAATCTCATGTATATATGGTATCTGTGTATCTATGGTATCCATGAGTGATGTCTATACTTTTCAGAAAATTAAGTAGGGAAGACCTAACTTCAACACTATAAATCCTCACTTCTTATTTCACTTGCTTCCTTTTATAGAAGCTACAAGTATATTTAACTTTGTATCCCAGGTCCACTACTGCCTCATGAAGGCTCGTAGTTCATTTATCTTAAAACTTTTACTCTTCTCATTTAGCTGAGATGCTTCTACTTCTATCTTGCCCCCACACTATAATTTTTACTAACATTTTCTTCTCCAAATCTTGTAAAATATAACCCTAAGGAACAACATGTCACCACTTCCTCTTCTGTTCCAATTCTACTCTAGTGTAGAATCTTGTTTCAATATCCATATACAATCCATCAAGTTGAATTTAATGAGGCAGGATGCTTGAAAGGAGAAAAAAAAAAAAAAGAGCAAGCAAGCAAATCCATGAACTATACACTTATAATGCAAGAGAACACTATATTTCCCAGTTCACCAAGGAGGAAAAAATTGAGTCTGGTTATACAAGTGGTACTGCGCAGTATGCTAGTACTAGGTAGAAATAGACTGTGGTACTTCAACGTCAGTCAATGATGGTGTGGAGGACAGTAAGAAAAGGAACTCCTTACAGTGAGAATAAATGTGGGCAGTATTTTTTGTTGTCTGCTTTGCACAGAAGGTGAGATTTCTAGGTCTACACCATTTTATGACTCATGTTGACCAGGTGGTAAATTCCATGGTAGTAACCTTGGAAGATGAGTGATAAAATTTGGGCATGGTTGGACTAATTGTAAATGTAAACGTATGGTTGGACTTCTCAAAATGGGCTCATATGGTAAGAATAATCATTTCCCACATAAATACTAAGCAAAGGCCCTATTGTGAAGGAGATGCTTCATAAGCAGATGGTCAAGTTGATTCTGAAGATGTTGACAGTTTTTTGTTTTTTTTTAAATACCTCAATCCATGTTCAATCAGCTTATGAACAACGTGGCTATCCTGGAAAGATTGGGGCTATACATGGACTTCAACAATATGGCTCTTCTTTCATCAAGGCTACTCTGACGGCTGCTACTGCTAAAAGCCTAGTCTGAAAGCAGGAGGGACCAACCCTTAGATATCATGCCCTAGGGTGACCAAATAGTTGGTTAGTACCAGATTGATTTTAATTAAATCTCTTTTCTCATGGAGAGGTCGCTATTTTTCCTCATAAAATGGGCAGTGTGAATCTGGATTTGGATTTGCCTTACCTGTATGTTGTATATCTGTGTGCAGTGCTAAGCACCCTATTCACCTTCATGATTTTCCTCAAAATGTTGCATCTAAGGAGCTTATTACATAAGAAATAAGGTAGAGGGGGAATTCCACTTCCAGGAATGGCAAACCATGTAGTTAACATCAAAATTTCTATGGACAACCAGATAATCTGGAAAAAATCTTTTTAAAATATAAAAATCTAGAAAGGCAAGCCCATCATTAGGGCCATTTCTTACGTGGAAATATTCGCTGATTCTAGAGGGGGATAAACAGTGGTTTTACTACCTTTGGGAGGCTAGGAAGACAAATTTTGGATAGTGCCTACCAAGTTATGAGAGAGAACTTAGAAAACTCCCATGCTTGGGTTCTAGACCCCATAAAGCTCCATCAGAGAAGTAAAAGTGACTTGAAGTTACACTAACCCCCCCTACACACATACAAAGGGAATTCAGTGAAACCTCAAATCATAACAGCTCCCAAAATTGAATTAAAGTAATCCCCTAGGTGCCCAGTAATAAACAAATAAATACTCCCTGGTGGGAGGAAAAAACAAACAAACAAAGAAACCATCATCTTAAGCCTCAAGTTCTGTAAGTTTTCAAATTAAATGTCCAACAGAGAAGAAAAAATAACCAGACACTTGTACAGCACAGCAACATTCAATGATAACAAGTGACATGGGATAAAATTATTTTAAACCAGTGTTTGAAGCCATCTAAGAACTTTTAGGCAAACAAGACTCTAAGAACAAAAAGCTCAGAGAGAAGGTATGCAGAAAAGAATTAACACAGCAGGCCCAAGACACTATCCTTAGAAAGCCCTGCTTGCGAGGTTGGTCTTCGGCTAGCATCTGCGAATTTGGAATATGGGAATGTTCCTACCATTCTTTAACTGAGAAGGTAGCTTACTAAGTGTAAGCTATTTACACAAACAACATGGCTTATGCTGAACACCTACTTTCCTTCTGGGGGTCTGTAATTATGATACGTGCTAGGCAGAAGGTACCTATGACCAACTTCCAATACAAACCCTGGGCAACAAGTCTAACGAGTGTTCACGGCAGACAACAATTCACATATGTTATCACAATTCCACATCCTGTGTGATTCCACAGGGAAAGGATTCTTAGAAGCTTATGCCTGGTTTTCTCTGGACTTTACCCCATGCACTTTTCCCCTTTGCTGATTTTGCTTTGTATGTTTCTGCTATAATAAAGCATAGCCATGAGTAAGACCATATGCTGAGTCCTGTGAGTCCCTCTGAATCACTGAACCTGTGGGTTGTCCTGGAGATTTACAACACAGCAGAGAAGTGAGTAAACATTCTTCAGCTATGTCTTCCTTTATAGGATTGCCAGTTTTTTATTTTTTTATTTTTTTATTTTTTAATATATGAAATTTACTGTCAAATTGGTTTCCATACAACACCCAGTGCTCATCCCAAAAGGTGCCCTCCTCACTACCCATCACCCACCCTGCCCTCCCTCCCACCCCCCATCAACCCTCAGTTTGTTCTCAGTTTTTAACAGTCTCTTATGCTTTGGCTCTCTCCCACTCTAACCTCTTTTTTTTTTTTTTTTTTTCTTTCCTTCCCCTCCCCCATGGGTTTCTGTTATGTTTCTCAGGATCCACATAAGAGTGAAACCATATGGTATCTGTCTTTCTCTGTATGGCTTATTTCACTTAGCATCACACTCTCCAGTTCCATCCATGTTGCTACAAAAGGCCATATTTCATTTTTTCTCATTGCCACGTAGTATTCCATTGTGTATATAAACCACAATTTCTTTATCCATTCATCAGTTGATGGACATTTAGGCTCTTTCCATAATTTGGCTATTGTTGAGAGTGCCGCTATAAACATTGGGGTACAGGTGCCCCTATGCATCAGTACTCCTGTATCCCTTGGATAAATTCCTAGCAGTGCTATTGCTGGGTCATAGGGTAGGTCTATTTTTAATTTTCTGAGGAACCTCCACACTGCTTTCCAGAGCGGCTGCACCAATTTGCATTCCCACCAACAGTGCAAGAGGGTTCCTGTTTCTCCACATCCTCTCCAGCATCTATAGTCTCCTGATTTCTTCATTTTGGCCACTCTGACTGGCGTGAGGTGGTATCTGAGTGTGGTTTTGATTTGTATTTCCCTGACAAGGAGCGACGTTGAGCATCTTTTCATGTGCCTGTTGGCCATCCGGATGTCTTCTTTAGAGAAGTGTCTATTCATGTTTTCTGCCCATTTCTTCACTGGGTTATTTGTTTTTCGGGTGTGGAGTTTGATGAGCTCTTTATAGATTTTGGATACTAGCCCTTTGTCCGATATGTCATTTGCAAATATCTTTTCCCATTCCGTTGGCTGCCTTTTAGTTTTGTTGGTTGTTTCCTTTGCTGTGCAGAAGCTTTTTATCTTCATAAGGTCCCAGTAATTCACTTTTGCTTTTAATTCCCTTGCCTTTGGGGATGTGCCGAGTAAGAGATTGCTACGGCTGAGGTCAGAGAGGTCTTTTCCTGCTTTCTCCTCTAAGGTTTTGATGGTTTCCTGTCTCACATTCAGGTCCTTTATCCATTTTGAGTTTATTTTTGTGAATGGTGTGAGAAAGTGGTCTAGTTTCAGCCTTCTGCATGTTGCTGTCCAGTTCTCCCAGCACCATTTGTTAAAGAGACTGTCTTTTTTCCATTGGATGTTCTTTCCTGCTTTGTCAAAGATGAGTTGGCCATACATTTGTGGGTCTAGTTCTGGGGTTTCTATTCTATTCCATTGGTCTATGTGTCTGTTTTTATGCCAATACCATGCTGTCTTGATGATGACAGCTTTGTAGTAGAGGCTAAAGTCTGGGATTGTGATGCCTCCTGCTTTGGTCTTCTTCTTCAAAATTACTTTGGCTATTCGGGGCCTTTTGTGGTTCCATATGAATTTTAGGATTGCTTGTTCTAGTTTCGAGAAGAATGCTGGTGCAATTTTGATTGGGATTGCATTGAATGTGTAGATAGCTTTGGGTAGTATTGACATTTTGACAATATTTATTCTTCCAATCCATGAGCATGGAATGTCTCTCCATTTCTTTATATCTTCTTCAATTACCTGCATAAGCTTTCTATAGTTTTCAGCATACAGATCTTTTACATCTTTGGTTAGATTTATTCCTAGGTATTTTATGCTTCTTGGTGCAATTGTGAATGGGATCAGTTTCTTCATTTGTCTTTCTGTTGCTTCATTGTTAGTGTATAAGAATGCAACTGGTTTCTGCACATTGATTTTGTATCCTGCAACTTTGCTGAATTCATGTA
>NC_064816.1:110305873-110593526 GCF_023721935.1 Panthera uncia | reverse complement strand
TTTCTGCACATTGATTTTGTATCCTGCAACTTTGCTGAATTCATGTATCAGTTCTAGCAGACTTTTGGTGGAGTCTATCGGGTTTTCCATGTATAATATCATGTCATCTGCAAAAAGCGAAAGCTTGACTTCATCTTTGCCAATTTTGATGCCTTTGATTTCCTTTTGTTGTCTGATTGCTGATGCTAGAACTTCCAGCACTATATTGAACAACAGCGGTGAGAGTGGGCATCCCTGTCGTGTTCCTGATCTCAGGGAAAAAGCTCTCAGTTTTTCCCCGTTGAGGATGATGTTAGCTGTGGGCTTTTCATAAATGGCCTTTATGATCTTTAAGTATGTTCCTTCTATCCCGACTTTCTCAAGGGTTTTTATTAAGAAAGGGTGCTGGATTTTGTCAAAGGCCTTTTCTGCATCGATTGACAGGATCATATGGTTCTTCTCTTTTTTTTTGTTAATGTGATGTATCACGTTGATCGATTTGCGAATGTTGAACCAGCCCTGCATCCCAGGAATGAATCCCACTTGATCATGGTGAATAATTCTTTTTATATGCTGTTGAATTCGATTTGCTAGTATCTTATTAAGAATTTTTGCATCCATATTCATCAGGGATATTGGCCTGTAGTTCTCTTTTTTTACTGGGTCTCTGTCTGGTTTAGGTTTCAAAGTAATACTGGCTTCATAGAATGAGTCTGGAAGTTTTCCTTCCCTTTCTATTTCTTGGAATAGCTTGAGAAGGATAGGTATTATCTCTGCTTTAAATGTCTGGTAGAACTCCCCTGGGAAGCCATCTGGTCCTGGACTCTTATTTGTTGGGAGATTTTTGATAACCGATTCAATTTCTTCGCTGGTTATGGGTCTGTTCAAGCTTTCTATTTCCTCCTGATTGAGTTTTGGAAGAGTGTGGGTGTTTAGAAATTTGTCCATTTCTTCCAGGTTGTCCAATTTGCTGGCATATAATTTTTCATAGTATTCCCTGATAATTGTTTGTATCTCTGAGGGATTGGTTGTAATAATTCCATTTTCATTCATGATTTTATCTCTTTGGGTCATCTCCCTTTTCTTTTTGAGAAGCCTGGCTAGAGGTTTGTCAATTTTGTTTATTTTTCAAAAAACCAACTCTTGGTTTCGTTGATCTGCTCTACAGTTTTTTTAGATTCTATATTGTTTATTTCTGCTCTGATCTTTATTATTTCTCTTCTTCTGCTGGGTTTAGGCTGCCTTTGCTGTTCTGCTTCTATTTCCTTTAGGTGTGCTGTTAGGTTTTGTATTTGGGATTTTTCTTGTTTCTTGAGATAGGCCTGGATTGCAATGTATTTTCCTCTCAGGACTGCCTTCGCTGCATCCCAAAGCGTTTGGATTGTTGTATTTTCATTTTTGTTTGTTTCCATATATATTTTAATTTCTTCTCTAATTGCCTGGTTGACCCACTCATTCGTTAGTAGGGTGTTCTTTAACCTCCATGCTTTTGGAGGTTTTCCAGACTTTTTCCTGTGGTTGATTTCAAGCTTCATAGCATTGTGGTCTGAAAGTATGCATGGTATAATTTCAATTCTTGTAAACTTATGAAGGGCTGTTTTGTGACCCAGTATATGATCTATCTTGGAGAATGTTCCATGTGCACTCGAGAAGAAAGTATATTCTGTTGCTTTGGGATGCAGAGTTCTAAATATATCTGTCAAGTCCATCTGATCCAATGTATCATTCAGGGCCCTTGTTGCTTTATTGACTGTGTGTCTAGATGATCTATCCATTTCTGTAAGTGGGGTGTTAAAGTCCCCTGCAATGACCACATTCTTATCAATAAGGTTGCTTATGTTTATGAGTAATTGTTTTATATATCTGGGGGCTCGGGTATTTGGCACATAGACATTTATAATAGTTAGCTCTTCCTGGTGGATAGACCCTGTGATTATTATATAATGCCCTTCTTCATCTCTTGTTACAGCCTTTAATTTAAAGTCTAGTTTGTCTGATATAAGTATGGCTACTCCAGCTTTCTTTTGGCTTCCAGGAGCATGATAAATAGTTCTCCATCCCCTCACTCTCAATCTAAAGGTGTCCTCAGATCTAAGATGAGTCTCTTGTAGACAGCAAATAGATGGGTCTTGTTTTTTTATCCATTCTGATACCCTATGTCTTTTAGTTGGCGCATTTAATCCATTTACATTCAGTGTTATTATAGAAAGATATGGGTTTAGAGTCATTGTGATGTCTGTATGTTTTATGCTTGTAGTGATGTCTCTGGTACTTTGTCTCACAGGATCCCCCTTAGGATCTCTTGTAGGGCTGGTTTCGTGGTGACAAATTCTTTCAGTTTTTGTTTGTTTGGGAAGACCTTTATCTCTCCTTCTATTCTAAATGACAGACTTGCTGGATAAAGGATTCTCGGCTGCATATTTTTTCTGTTTAGCACACTGTAGATATCGTGCCAAGCCTTTCTGGCCTGCCAAGTTTCAAAGGAGAGATCAGTCACGAGTCTTATAGGTCTCCCTTTATATGTGAGGGCACGTTTATCCCTTGCTGCTTTCAGAATTTTCTCTTTATCCTTGTATTTTGCCAGTTTCACTATGATATGTCGTGCAGAAGATCGATTCAAGTTACGTCTGAAGGGAGCTCTCTGTGCCTCTTGGATTTCAATGCCTTTTTCCTTCCCCAGTTCAGGGAAGTTCTCAGCTATAATTTGTTCAAGTACCCCTTCAGCACCTTTCCCTCTCTCTTCCTCCTCTGGGATACCAATTATGCGTATATTATTTTTTTTTAGTGTATCACTTAGTTCTCTAATTTTCCCCTCATACTCCTGGATTTTTTTATCTCTCTTTCTTTCAGCTTCCTCTTTCTCCATAACTTTATCTTCTAGTTCACCTATTCTCTCCTCTGCCTCTTCAAGCCGAGCCATTGTGGTTTCCATTTTGTTTTGCATTTCGTTTAAAGCGTTTTTCAACTCCTCGTGACTGTTCCTTAGTCCCTCGATCTTTATGGCAAGAGATTCTCTGCTGTC
Organism: Panthera uncia; assembly: GCF_023721935.1. NCBI lineage: Eukaryota > Metazoa > Chordata > Mammalia > Carnivora > Felidae > Panthera > Panthera uncia. The sequence continues at coordinate 110,590,525 of NC_064816.1, read as the reverse complement.
CTGTATACTGTTTTCAAGCCCAGCGATTAATTTTATGACTATTATTCTAAATTCATTTTCTGTTATATTATTTAAATCCTTTTTGATCAGTTCATTAGCTGTTGTTATTTCCTGGAGATTCTTCTGAGGGGAATTCTTCCGTTTGGTCATTTTGGAGAGTCCCTGGCGTGGTGAGGACCTGCAGTGCACTTCCCCTGTGCTGTGGTGTATAACTGGAGTTAGTGGGCGGGGCCGCAGTCCGACCCGATGTCTGCCCCCAGCCCACTGCTGGGGCCACAGACTGGTGTGTGCCTTCTCTTCCCCTCTCCTAGGGGCGGGATTCACTGTGGGGTGGCGTGGCCCGTCTGGGCTACTTGCACACTGCCAGGCTTGTGGTGCTGGGGATCTGGCGTATTAGCTGGGGTGGGTAGGCAAGGTGCACGGGGGGTGGAGGGGCAGGCTTAGCTCGCTTCTCCTTAGGTGATCCACTTCAGGAGGAGCCCTGTGGCAGCGGGAGGGAGTCAGATCCGCTGCCGGAGGTTTGGCTCCGCAGAAGCACAGAGTTGGGTGTTTGCGCGGAGCGAGCAAGTTCCCTGGCAGGAACTGGTTCCCTTTGGGATTTTGGCTGGGGGATGGGCGGGGGAGATGGCGCTGGCGCCTTTGTTCCCCGCCAAGCTGAGCTCTGCCGTCCAGGGGCTCAGCAGCTCTCCCTCCCTTTGTCCTCCAGCCTTCCCGCTTTCCGCGCAGAGCTGTTAACTTATGACCTCCCAGACGCTAAGTCGCGCTTGCTGTCGGAACACAGTCCGTCCGGCCCCTCCGCTTTTGCCAGCCAGACTCGGGGGCTCTGCTTGGCCGGCGAGCCGCCCCTCCGCCCCAGCTCCCTCCCGCCAGTCCGTGGAGCGCGCACCGCCTCGCCGCCCTTCCTACCCTCTTCCGTGGGCCTCTAGTCTGCGCTTGACTCCGGAGACTCCCTTCTGCTAATCCTCTGGCGGTTTTCTGGGTTCTTTAGGCAGGTGTAGGTGGAATCTAAGTGATCGGCAGGACGCGTTGTGAGCCCCGCGTCCTCCTACGCCGCCATCTTCGGATTGCCAGTTTTTGATACAAATCTGGGTAGAAGGAAGAAAGTTACTGCTAAGAATCAGAGAAGCAAACAAACTATTGCAACCCCACAAGAGTGAAGAGATAAAAAGTTTAGGATAATTGAGCCAACCAGCACTTGGGAGACCTAAAATCCTCATAAAGCAGGAAGGTTCAGAGAAGTGAGTCTCACACTCTGCTGATTCCCTCCCTTGAGTATTTGCTGAATTCTTGGATTGGTCAGAGCAGAAGGATTTTTAAAAAAACAAAAAGGCAGAAACCTGAAGGCCAAAACAAAGATTTTTTAAAATGTATATTGCATCATGGTACTGATGAAGCAAAAATTACATTCTAGAACCCATCAACAGAGGCACTGGTGTCTACTCCAGAATCTCATATAAGAACTCTGAGAATTACACCTTAGGAACAGTAAAGAATCCAAGTAAAGTAAATTAAACCTTATAACATTGCAATCTAGTTTCACATTCACTGAATTATAGATTGGATTAATGTGATTTGCCTACACTGTCTTCCTACCAGGGAATAGAGTTATCCCCCTCTGTAGGAAGGTAACATCCAGAGACTGTACAGTATATCATATACAATACCTAATATTAAGTAAAAAATTACAAAGAATACCAAAGAGCAGAACCATGAGGAAAAATAGGCAATAAAACCAGATCCACAGATGATCCAGTTATTAGTGTTATCAGAGGCAGACTTAGAAGTAGCTTTGATTAATGAGTCAAGATGGAGAATTTCATGAGAACCAGTATCTTTTTTTAAAAAAATTGATTTGAAATTGTACAATTGAAAAATGCAAAGCCTAAAATTAAGAACTCAATATACATGTTTTGGGACACCTGGGTGGCTCAGTCAGTTAAGCGTCTGACTTCAGCTCAGGTCATGATCTTGCAGTTCATAAGTTCAAGCCCCGCATCAGGCTCTGTGCTGTCAGCTCAGAGCCTGGAGCCTGCTTCAGATTCTATGCCTTTCTTTGCACCCCCCACACCCCCCTCCCCGGCTCTCTCTTTTTCTCTCTCAAAAATAAACAAACATTAAAAAAAACTTAAAAAAAAAAGAACTCAATATATATGTGTAAACAGATTGGAGAATGGATTAAACAACCCATTCTAAACAAAAGAGACAGATTGTTAAACTGGATTAAATAAAACCATATGATGACTACAGAAGATATGCTTTAGATTCAAAAGCACAAAAATTTCAAAATAAAATGATCTAAAAAAGATATATCATGCAAACAGCAACCATAAGAAAGCCATAATGGTTACACTAATATCAAACCATTAGATGTTAAAACAACAAAATGTTACAAGAGACAAAGAAAGCATTTTATAATGACAAAAGTGTCAATCCATCATGAAGATGTAACAACTATAAACATATTCACTAAAAACAAACCCCCAAAATCTATGAGGTAAAAACTGGCAGAATTGAAGGGAGAAATAGACAATTCAATAAGAGTTTGTGCCTTCAATACCCCCGCTTTCTTGTTTATTTTAATTCAAGTATAATTAACGTACAATGTTATATTAGTTTCAGGTGTATTCAGTAGCCCACTTTCAACAATGGATATAACGATGAGGCAGAAGATCAACAAGAATTTGCCCTAGTAATTCAAGGTTGGTGTATTAATTTCCTAGAGCTGCTATAACAAATTCCAAAAATGTGGCTTAAAACAACAGAAATTTGACTTCCAGAGGACCCTGAGCTACCTTGTCTCACAGATATAACTAGACAACAATCACATCAGTGTAAATAATCCAGAAGACACCCGGAACTGGCAGAACAAATTCCACAACTAAATGTAGAGAAGAGGCCGCATCAAAGAGAGTAAGAGGGGTGGAGATGTGGTCAGGAGCTAAATAGCCAAAACTGCTGAGAGGGGAGAGAAACAGACCTTCACATTGGGGAGCCCCTGTGGGGAAGACAAATCCCCATAACATTTGGCTCTGAAAACCAGAGGGGCTGAATTTTGTGAGTTTTTACAACCAGGGGGACTTAAAGCGTGACTTTAAAAATCAGCTAGCTAGGTCCTGGGAGTGCCTGGAAGGTGATAGGAAAGTCCCCACCCTTAAAGAGACTGCACAACAAACAGCACGTAGAAAAACACCAGAGAAACAGCAATTTGAAAAAATGCCTGGGGCATAGGGGAGGGAGTTAGTTACTCCCCTCAGAGTGTGTCCCAGAGGAACAGAGATCTCTGGGAGACTCCTTTAGGAACAAAGTTGCCAGCAGGCACCGTTTCCCTCCCCTACCACCACGGTACACACACGGCCACCTGTGGGAACCAATCTGTGCCGGCATTCATTACCTAATTTGCTTACACTGTGTCCTGCCCTTCCTGCAGGGCTTACCTCAGTTGCTGCACTGTGCATCCCCTCCCCTAGAAGACAAGCACAAACTTTGCCAACACTACATCTCCTGACCGGATACTTTGTAGGGTCTTGGTCCTGGTGGTGGCCACCAGTCACCTCCCATGGAAGACCAGCCCTCATCTTGTCAAAACTGAGCACCCTGCTGCATGTGCATTGGCAGATCAGTCCCAGCTGGCTCCAATCTAGGCAAAGGCTGCATGTCTCCTGTGGAAGAGGAGCAGCATGCATCTTTTTAAAAATGTGCCCTGCCCACTAATTTCAAGAGCAGGAGATGCACCTGGCTCTCCAAACACACAGAAAAAGATGGAGAGTTAGACAAAAAGGTATAGAAAGAGGAGACAGAGGAATATTTCCAAAATGAAAGAATAGGACAAAACCACACCAGAAATATATATCTAATAGAGAATTTAAACTAATCATAAAGATACTCACTGGACTTGAGAAAAGAGTGGAGGACAACAGTGAGACCATTAACAGAGAGATAAAAAAGAATCAGAGATGAAGACACAATAATTGAAAATAAAAATACACTAGATGGAATAAATAGTGGATTAGAGAAGGCAGAAGAATAAATCAGTGATCTGGAGGACAGAGCAATGGAAAGTAATCAAGTTGAGCAGGTGAGAGAAAAAAAAAATACGTAAAATGAGAATAGACTTAGGGAAATCAGGGACTCTACCAATCAAAATAACATTCACGTTATAGGGATGCCAGAAGAAGAAGAGAGGGAAAGGGGACAGAAAATTTATTTGAAAAAATACCTGAAAACTTCTCAAATCTGGGGAAGGAAACAGAAATTCAGATACAGGAGGCACAGAGATCCCTTAACAATATCAACCCAAGGAGGTCCACACCAAGACATATAATAATTTCAATGGCAAAAAGTAGTGATTAAGAGAGATTTTTAAAAGCAAGAGAAAAGTAGACTGTTACATACAAGGGAAATCCCATAAGGCTATCAGTGGATTTTTCAACAAACTTTGCAGGCGAGAAGGTAATGGATGATACATTCAAAGTGCTAAAAGGAATAAAATCCACAGCCAAGAATACTCTGTTCAGCAAGCCTATCATAAAGATAAAGGCTATAATAAAGATAAGGAGTTTCCCAAACAAAATTTAAAGGCGTTCGTGACCACTAAATCAGCCCTACAAGAAATGTTAAAGAGGATTCTTTGAGTGGAAAGGAAAGACTGTAAGTAAAAGTACAAAAAGTAGGAAGCACAAGAGCAGTAAAAATAAGTATATCTGTAAAACTCCGTCAAGGGACTCACAAAATAAAAGGACAAAAAGCAGGACACCATGTACCTAAAACATGGGAAAGAGAGGAGTCAAGAATGGGTTCTAAACTAAGTGACTATCAACTTAATATAGACTGCTATATTCAGAAGATGCTATATACAAACCTAATGTTAACCACAAAAACCAGTAACAGACATGCAAAAAATAAAGAGGAAGAAATCCGAGTATATCACTAAAGAATGCCAATTTACAGTGAGAGAAGAGAGCAAGGGAAGAAAAGAACAGATAAGATCCACAAAAACAAACACAAAACAAATAAAAATGTCAATAAATACATATCAATAATTGCTTTGAATGTAAATGGACTAAATTCTCCAATCAAAAAATATAGGGTGATGGCGTTGATTTAAAAAAAAAAAAAAAAAGAGCCATCTATATGCTGCCTACAAGAGACTCACTTCAGACCTAAAGACACATGCAGGTTGAAAGTGAGGGGAAACATTTGTCATGCAAATGGATGTGAAAAGAAAGCCAGGGTAGCAATACTTTTAAACAAAGACTGTAACAAGAGACAAAGAAGGATTATATATAATTATATTATTATAACAAAGGGGACAAATGAATAAGAAAATATAACAATTTTAAATATTTATGTCCCCGACATGAAAGTACCCAAATACATAAAACAGTTAATAGCAAACATAATCGATAGTAATACAATAATAGTAGGGGACTGTAACATCCTACTTACACTAATGGACAAATAATCTAAACAGAAAATCAATACGGAAACAGTGACTTTGAATGACACACTAGACCAGATGGATTCAACAAATATATTCAGAACATTCTATCCTAAAACAGAAGAATAAACATTATTTTCAAGTGCACATGGGGCATTCTCCAGAATAGATCACATATTAGGTCATAAAACAAGTCTCAACAGTTCAAAAAGATTGAAATCATACCATGCATCTTTTCTGACCATGCTATGAACTTGAAATCTACCACAAGAAAAAAACCTGGAAAGAACACAAACACGTGGAAGTTAAATAAAATGCTACTAAGTAAATGGGTCGACCAAGAAATAAAAGAAGAAATAGAAAAATACATGGAGACTAATGGAAGTGAGAACACAAGTGTCCAAAATCTTTGCGATGCAGCAAAAGTGGTTCTAACAGGAAAGCTTATAGTAATACAGGCTTACCTCAAGAAGCAAGAAAATTCTCAAACAACCTAACCTTACACCTAAAGGAGCTAGAAAAAGAACAACAAACAAAACCCCAAACCAGCAGAAGGAAGGAAATAAAGATTAGAGCAGAAATAAATGATATGGAAACTAAAAAACAATAGAACAGATCAGTGAAACCAGGGACTGATTCTTTGAAAACCTCAACAAAATTCATAAACCTCCAGCCAGACTCATTAAAAAAGGGAGAGAGGGAGAGAGAGAGACAGAGAGAGAGAACACTCAAACAAAATCACAAATGAAAGGGGAGAAATAACAACCAACACCACAGAAATACAAAAGGTTATTAGAGAATATTATGACAAATGATATGCTAACAAATTGGGCAATCTAGAAGAAATGGATAAATTCCTAGATAAATTCCATATAACCTACCAAAACCGAAGCAGGAAGAAATAGAAAATTTGAACACACTAATTACCAGCAATGAAATTGAGTCAGTAATAAAAAAACTCCCAACGAATTAGGGTGCCTGGGTGGGTCAGTCTGTTAAGTGTCTGACTTCAGCTCAGGTCATGATCTTATGGTTCTTGAGTTCAAGTCATGCATCAGGCTCTCAGCTGTCAGCACAGAGCCCACTTTGGATCCTCTGTCCCCCTCTCTCTCTGCCCCTCCTCCACTTGTTCTCTCTCATTCTTTCTCAAAATAAAATAAATTTTTAAAAAAACTTAAAAAAAAACCCCAAAACTCCCAACAAACCAAAGTCCTGGACTAGATGGCTTCACAGGGGAATTCTACCAAATATTTAAAGAAGAGTTAATACTTATTCTTAAAATTTTCCAAAAAATAGAAGTAGGAAAACTTCCAAATTCATTTTATGAGGCCAGCATTACATTGAGGCCAACATTACACTGATACCAAAACCAGATAAAAACACCACAAAAAAAGAGAACTACAGGCAATATCTCCGATGAACATAGATGCAAAAATCCTCAACAAAATATTAGCAAACTGAATCCAACAATACATTTAAAAAATCACTCGCCATGATCAAGTAGGATTTATTCCTGGTTTGCAAGTGTGGTTCAAGATTTGCAAATCAGTGTGATACATCACAGTAATAAGAGAAAGGACAAAAATCATATGATCACTTGGATAGATGCATAAAAAGCATTTGAGAAAGTACAACAGCCATTCATGATGAAACCCTCAACAAAGTAGGTTTACAGGGAACATATTTCAACACAATAAAGGCCTTATATGGAAAGCCCACAGCGAACTGTAGGACCATGTCAGGGTCCCCAACTGTGGGTTTGACTTATCACATTGGGGTCACCAATTGTGGGTTCAGCTTTCAACATTGTCCAGCAAAGCCAAGGACGGCAGAAAGGATTACTCAAGACTCCATGCAAGTCAAGAGAGGTGAGAGGGAGGCTAAGGGAAGACTCTCTGAGTTGCATTCAAGCTCTTGTATTTATTAGTCATACATTATAGGGAAAACATTGTGCAATATGTCCGTGCCAGTAAGAACTATAGAAAGCACGCAAAAAACAAGGCATTCCCAAGAGTACAAAAGAGCAGATGCCGAAAGTAGGGTGAACAAGATAAGATATTCCATAGATAAGATGGTCTAAGGAATTTGTGAGCACAGGCAGGACCCAACCCTTAAATACGCATTAACTAGATACTTTCAGCAGGGCCAGAAAGCAGTGTAATGCCTTCTTTATAATCTCCTTAACCAGAACATAGCTATTAGATTACCCACAGCAAACATCACAGGCAATGGGGAAAAACTGAGAACTTTTCCCCTGAGGTCAGAAACAAGAGAAGGAAGTCCATTCTCACCACTTTTATTCAACATAGTCCTGGAAGTTTTAGCTACAGCAATCAGAAAACAAAAAGAAATAAAAGCACCTAAAGTGGTAAGGAAGAAGTACAACTTTCACTATTTGCAGATGACATGATTCTATATATAGAAAACCCTAAAGACTCCACCGAAAAACTACTACAAGTGACAAACGAATTCAGTAAGGTCGCAGGATACAGAATCAACGTACAGAACTCTGTTGCATTTCTATACATTAATAATGAAGCAGCAGAAAGAGAAATGAAGAAAACAATCCCATTTACAATTGCACCAAAAATAATAAAATACCTAGGAATAAACTTAACCAAGGAGGTAAAAGACCTGCACTCTGAAAACAATAAAACACTGATGAAAGAAATTGAAGACAACACAAAGAAATGGAAAGATACCCCACGCTCTTAGATCGGGAGGACAAATATTGTTAAAATGTCCATGCTGCCCAAGCAATCTACAGATGTAATACAATCCCTAACAAAATACCAATAGCATTTTTTCACAAAACTAGAACAAATAATCCTAAAATTTGTGTGGAACTACAAAAGACCCTGAATAGCCAGAGTGAACTTGAAAAAGAAAAATAAAGTTGGAAGTACACAATGCCAGATTTCAAGTTATACCGCAAAGTGATAGTAATCAAAACAGTATAGTACTGACATCAAATAGACATATAGATCAATGGAACTGAATAGAAATCCCAGAAATAAACCCATAATTATATGGTCAATTAATCTCGGACAAAGAAGGCAAGAATATGTGTATGCCAGATTATATCTCTGTATTTATCCTACTTGGAGTTTATTGAGTTTTGGATATGTAGATTAATATTTTTTCAACATATTTAGTACATTTTAGCCATTATTTCTTCGATTTTTTTCTCCTTTTACTTATTTCTCTCCTTAGTACTCTCATTACTTGAAAGTGTACTTAAAGGTGTCTCATACTTATTCTGAGACTCTTTTTTTCATGCTATTTTTCTCTCTGTTCCTCTGTACAATCTCTATCAATCTATCTTCAAGTGTACTGTTTCTTTGTTTTGCCGATTCAAATCTATCACTGAGTTTCTCTAATGGCTCTTTTTTAAAAACATTATTAATTTTGAGAGAAAGAGAGAGTACCCGTGCATGTGTGAGCTGGGGAGGGGCAGAGAGAAAGGGAGGGAGAGAATCCCAAGCAGGCTCCGCACTGTCAGTGCAGAGCCTGACTCAGGGCTCAGTCTCACGAACCATGAAATCATGGCCTGAGCCAAAATCAAGAGTCCGTATGCTTAACTGACTGAGCCACCCAGGTGACCCTCTAATGACTCTTCATTTCGGTTATTCCACTTTTTAATTCCAAAATTTCTGGGTTTTTTTCATAATTTCTATCTCTTTATTGATATTCTGTATTTGATGGGATATTGTCATCATAAATTCCTTTACTTCTTTATACATCATTTCCTTGAGTCCTTGGAATATATTTATAAGAGGTACTTTGAAGTCTTTGTCTGTTAATCTGACATCTCATCCCTCTTAGTTTCTTTTGTTCCCGTGTGTAGTCTGTACTTTCCTCTTTCTTTGCATGCATATCTCAATGTGTTTTCTGAAAACTGGACATTTTGGGTAATATTTTGTGGCTATGGATTCTGATTTCCCTCCTCTCCCTCCGGGGCCTATTTTTGTTCTTATTTATTTTTGGTGGTGGTGGTAGAGATTGGTGTGTGTATGAGAATTAGCTAGCTTGTTTTAGTAAGGTCTGTTTTCTCTCACTGTGTGGTATCAGTCTTTGGAGGGCACTTCCTTGGACATGCACACAGTCCCTCTGGAAGTCAGTGGGGCTGAAGCCTCGGCTCTTAATCACATTCTGAGACTATCCAGTGTGGTCCAAGGCACCCAGGTAGACAAAGACGCTTATTAGGCAGGGCATTTCAAGGGATTAGAGATCACCTTCCAGGAGCTCAGGGCAAAGGCCAGACCTTTTTCTGGGCAAGGTTAATTCTTTACTACACAAAGTGTGAAGATTTCCATGCTGGTGGGAGTGCGTTGTGTATTCACGAGTGTAAAGGTGGCTAGTGGCAGGTTAGAGAATTACTGATGAGGTGACAAATGAAGAAGGGATAAATGCCATTAACACATGACATAGATGAAAGACATGCATGGAATTAATCAGCTTTTTTTTATCATTACTTCCCTCAGTATAGTGTCAGGAAGACCACAATAGAGATATAATAAAACCAAAATCACAAGCAAAAGAAGAGCCAAGTTGTATCTCTGCTAGAGGATTGGGGTATGTGTTTTACAACAGTGCCATGACAGAATATCTAAACAAGGAAAGCTGCTTAAATTGAGCATAAAGGGAATTTATAGCAAAAAGTTACAGCAATGGGGCACCTATGTGGCTCGATCTAAGTGTCTGACTTCAGCTCAGGTCATGGTCTCATGGTTGGTGAGTTTGAGCCCCACATTGGGATCTCTGCTGTCAGACAGAGCCCACTTCGGATTCTCTATTCCCCTCTCTCTGCCCCTCCCTGCTGGTTCTCTCTCTCTCTCTCACTCTGTCTCAAAACAAAAAAATAAACTTAAAGGGGTGCCTGGGTGGCTCAGTCGGTTAAGTGTCTCACTTTGGCTCAGGTCATGATCTCGTGGTTCATGGGTTCGAGCCCTGTGTCAGGCTCAGTACTGACAGCTCAGAGCCTGGTGCCTGCCCTGGATTCTGTGTTCCTCTCTGTCCCTGCCTCTCCCCTGCTCACGTTCTCTCTTTCTCTCTCTCTCAGAAATAAACATCAAAGAGCTACAGCAATGGGCATCAAAGCTTTTGTTATGTGATAAAATGAAAAGCACCGAATCCTCCAAAAAAAATGTGTCAAATGGATCTTTGTGCTACTCCCTTGTACAGAAATACGTCTTACTCATTTCCTCATTTTTCATCTTAAGCTATTTATTTTATTTATTTATTTAATTTTTTAAAGTTTATTTATTTATTTTGAGAGCGAGAGTACAAGCAGGGGAGGAACAGAGAGAGAGGGAAAGAGAAAATCCCAAACAGGACCCGCACTGTCAGCACAGAGCTTGATGTGGGGCTCAAACTCATGAAATGTGAGATTATGACCTGAGCTGAGATCAAGGGTCGGACACTTAACTGACTGAGCCACCCAGGTGCCCCTTATTTTTTTATTTGAGATTGAGTGTAAGCAGGGGAGAGGGGCAGAGGGAGAGAGAAAGAGAGAGAGTGAAAGAGAATCTTAAGCAGTCTCCATGCTCACCATGGAGCATTATGTAGGACTTGATCCCACAACCCTGGGATCATGACCTGAGCTGAAATCAAGAGTTGGAAGCTCAACCAACTGTGCCACCTGGGCACCCCTCATCTTAAGCTATTTCTAAGTTACAAATTGTTAAAAACAAAATTTTAGACTCAGAAAATTTGGGAGCAAGAAAGGTCTTAAAGCTCCTTTAAGTCCAATTTTTATTTTAAAGCTGGCCCTCGAACTTCCTGTGTAAGAATCTTCTGGGCAGATTTCCCAGCTTCATCCACAGAGATTCTGGTTCAGCAGGTGAGAGGGGTTGGGGATGGAACACAGCAATCTCCATTTTCATAAGCATGCCACTCTCATTCTACCTATGTCTCCTTCAAAATATTTTATGCACACAATTACTTCCTCATGATGATTTGTTTAGACAAGCCTCAGGAAAGTATTTGTTTCAATGGAGTATCTGACACCTAGAAAGCCCTCAGTAAGTGTTTTCAGTTAACTCTCCTAACAGATCTAGATTCAAGGATTTAGACAGAAGGGTGGAGGGTTTCTGTATTGAGGTCACCTGGAGAGACTAAGGTAATGAACTAGCCTCAGTCTCTGCCTAGATGTCACCAGGTGGTGATACTCTTGTTACGTTTTACCTTTATTTCATCATAATAAGAGTTTATTTTTTACAAACCCAGGCATGTCTTACCTACTAAAGCGAGTAAGGAGATGAGGGAATTTTCCTCACTTCTCTTAGACACCCTTGTTCTTTGGTGGGAGCTTGGACCAGCCTTGGCCAGGTAATTGACTTGCAGACTAAATGTTGAGAAACATCGCTTTAGACCAACACATCATGTATAGTGAACACTGAGAGTTAAATGACTTGTCCAGGGTTATATCAATACTTTGTGAATACACTAGTTCAAATGATTACCTGCATAGTCCCCTAAATGGAATTACCAGCTTAAGGATATTAGCTCTTTTATGGTTTATTGCTAGGGTAGATTTTATGAAAACTAAAAAAATTGCATTGCTGCAAATTATCCATTACATCTATGTGTTAGCAACTATGCATTCCTCCTCTGCCCTCCAACCCCCCTTTTACCAACAAGTGCTTCCAATCTTAAGCTTTAACTTACTTTTAATATTTAATAGATATGTAATTGTGCCCTCAAATGTCCATTTCCTTATTAAAGAAACCCAGCAAGACTGCATTTTTCATTTTGGTAAGCTGATGTCTGCAAGTCTGCATGTGTAAATGGTTTGTCCATGTTGACTGTAAATCAGGTAGAGTAACGTACTGATCTTATACATTTGAGATTTTTGCTCAATAATTTGGATAGTAAACCTTTATCAATATTGTATTACACGTTTCTCTCTTTGACTGACTTTCTTTTAATATTCTATATTTTTACAAAAGTTATATATTTTAGGTATATCTGAAAATGGACTCCCATTTTGTCATGTTCTTCCAAAGCATAAATAAATACATCAGTCCATTTTCCCTTCTAGATTTAAAAATAATGTTCAATGTTTAATGCTAGACTACTTGGAATTATTTTCAGAGTTAGTACATCAAATTTTGATGTATTAAAAAATTTCTTATCCCTCTTCTTGAATTATTTCTGCCCTACACTTCCTCTTTGTTTTCAGTGGTATGCGAATTTTCTCTTCTTTACTAAGGAGACTGTGGAGATGGAAACATTAACTGATCTGAGTCAGTGAGTACCAATGTCTTTCTGGAAAAAAAGGATGCCAGCCTTAAGATTATGATGATAATATTGCTATTACCACTACTACTATGATTATTAATCATCATCATCATCAAATAATGGCACCATATGATAGTCTTGTTCACTATTCTTTCTAGATAAATTTCACTATTAATTTGTCAAGAGAATGGGCTGGAGACTGTAACTGGTATTTAATTTAATCTAACTTAAATTTAATCTAACATGTTAATATTCTACTTAGACTTCTTAGATAGGAAAAAGTCATACGTCTTCATAAATTTATCTGCCCTCCCTCTATTAGAGTTTTGCGTTTTCTTGTAAGTAAGTCCCTTCTATTAGATGGTGAAATAATCAGGTTAAAGAAGACTTTCATAACTTATGTATTTCATTTTTATCAAATAACATGTAGAAATTAAACATATTTGGTATCCTATGTGAAAAGCCAGAATACATAATGCTGTGTAAAAAATATATCTGCATTTTGGAAAAGGTTAGAAAGAATTATACAAAGTAAAGACTTAGGAGATTACAGTAATTTTTCCTTTTTGGCAAATTTTCTTTAATGATATTATTAAATTCTTATGAGAAGAAGTTGATTGATTCAGAAATGTTGATTCCTAGAATCAACGATTATTATTTATGTTCACTTTATGTATATTGCCCATTTAAATTATATTTCTCCTATTTTAACTCTCTTTTGTATTTGCTGTTTTCTCTCATTAATTTGTTCTTCAACAAATATTTAATAATGCAGAAGTTAGTTTCATTGATTCGATTTTCTTTTTCTTTTTTCATTATTTGAGTTAATAGGGTTTTTATTAAAATTTTTGGCAGAATCAGCTATTGGTGTTATTAATTTTATCTCTCCTCAAAATATGTTTATTCTTAGTTTTATTATTTCCCTTTTCCTACTTTCTCTTGGCTTGCTATTTAGTTTAGTTTAGTTTTGTTTTGTTTTCAAACTAAAGTAGAAACCCAGTTGATGTTTCTTTTTGTTTCTTAGTTCTGGAAACCTCTAGAGCAATACAATTTTCCATAATGTTCTGCTTTTGCAATAGTCCATAAATTTTGACATAATGCATTTGTATATCCTGTTATTCTGTAATTTAGCTAAACGTTAGGAAAGCGTATAGAAATATACTTCTATTTGGACACTTTTTAAGAAGATTTTATTTTTAAGTAATCTCCATACCCAGTATGGGGCTTGAACTCACAACCCCAAGATCAAGAGTCACATGCTCCACCAACTGAGCCAGCCAGGCACCCCTTCTATTTGAACACTTTTAACTTCTACTGTTGTTGTGTATCATTTTGTTGTGATTTGAGTATGTGGTTTGCAGATTTCTGCCTTTGTGCATTTCCTAGTTATATCATTGTTTCCCAAATATGGTTACTTTTTGTGGAAAAGCCTACAATAGCTTGGAAAAAATATGTTTTCTTGCCTTATCATTAAGGTTTTTTAAAGTGAATTGGACTATTACTACCTAATGTATTATTTTATTCAACTTTCTGTTTTTAAGAAAACATTTGTCTATGTGTTTTGTCTTGTCATATTTTTTCTCATAATGGAGTATTGAGTCTTTTAAGTATATTTTTATTCCTATTTCTTTTTGCACTTCAGGCACTTTCTAGTTTATGTATTTTATTACTATATTGTTTGAGATATGTAATATCAGTATTGTTAGGTTTTCTCTTTTTATTTTATTTTTTCCAGTTTTTATTTAAATTCTAGTTAGTTAACATATAGTGTAATATTAGTTTCAGGTGTGGAATTTAGTGACTCATCACTTCCATACAATACCCTCACAAGTGCCCATCACAAGTGCCCTCCTTAATCCCTATCACCTATTTGACCCACCCCCCTCCACCTCCCCTCCAGCGACCATCAGTTTGTTCTCTATAATTAAGAGTCTGTTTCTTGGTTTGCCTCTATTTTCCGCCTCCCTCCCTCAACTCTTTTTAATATACCTTATATAATTATATAAGGAGCTTGTTTACTTCATAATTCTTTTGGTAAGAAATCTACCCTATTCACTATCATGATAGTAATCCCTACTTTTCTTGTATCAAAAAAATTCAATTTTCTTCATCTTCAATTTAGATCATCCTAGTTTTTACTTCCTGTATGTATTTTGGTTTTTAAGATGCCCTTTGAAAGCATCAGATTTATTGGATTTCTTTTGAATCTAGATATTTATCTTTTTTTTCATGGAAGTATGACACACATGAAGTTGATACACAAGGTCACATTAGTTACAGGTGTTTAACATAGTGAACCAACAAGTCTATACATTATGCTATGTTCATCACAAGTGTAGCTACCATCTGTTGCCATACAATGCTATTACAATACCGTTGACTATATTCCCTACATTGTACCGTTTATCCCTCTGACTTATTCCATTACTGGAAGCCTGTATCTCACACTCTCCTTCACCCATTTTGCCCATCCTTCCTCCTCCTCCCCTCTGGCAACCATCAGTTTGTTTTCTGTATTTACAGGTCTGTTTCTGCTGTTTTTGTTTTTTTAGCTTCTGCATATAATGAAATCATATGGTATTTACCTTTCTCTGTCTGGTTTATTTCACTTAGCATAATAGTCTCTAGGTCCATCCATGTTCCAAATGGCCAGATCTTAGCCTTTTTATGGCTGAGTAATATTCCACTGTTTATATACATTACATCTTCTTTATCCATTTATCTATTGATGGACCCATAGGTTGTTTCATCTTGGCTATTGTAAATAATGCTGCAGTAAACATAGGGGTGTGAAATATTTATCTTTTTTAAAAGGAAGCTTAGCCAGGTGCGCCTGGGTGGCTCAGTTGGTTAAGTGTTCAACTTTTGATTTCGGCTCGGATCATGATCTCACGGTTCATGAGTTTGAAACCCACATCGGGTTCTGCGCTCACAGTGCAAAACCTGCTTGGGATTCTCTCTCTCCCTCTCTCTCTCTGTCCTTCCCTAGTTTGCTTTCTTTCTCTCTCAAAATAAATAAATAAACTTAAAATTTTTTTTAAAAAGGAACCTTAGCCAAACCACATTTTATTTTAATCAATTCCTTTGCATTCAGATTATTTAATTTCTACAAAAGCTTAAATATTGCTGCTACACTTTTTTTTTTCCTCAAAGGAAAACTAGATGAGTTTTCTTGTGCCTTTTTAAAATGTATTCCTTCTGGGGTGTCTGGCTGGCTCAGTCAGTAGAGCATGTGACTCTTAATCTTGGGGTTGTAAATTCAAACTCCATGTTGGATGTAGAGATTACTTAAAAATTAAAAAAAAAATCTTAAAAAAATATATTCCTTTGTCCAATTGCATCAAGAATCAATCACTGATCTACTTTCTGTCACTAAAGATAAGTTTCTATTTTCTAGAATTATATAAATGGAATCATAAAATGCATACTTTTCCTGGCATCTTTAATTCAGCATAATTGTTTTGGGATTCATCTATTTTATGGTGGGAATCATAGTTTATCCTTTTTGTAGGTAAGATAGCTAAATTGTATTCCAGTGTATGGATATATCACAATTTTTTTATCCATTCAGCTGTCAGTGGACATTTGGGTTGTTTCTAGTTTTTGAATATTACACATAAAGCTGATATGGATATTTGTATACAAGCTATTATGTGGATATATGTTTTCATTTCTCTTGGGTATATGCCTAGGAATGTGTCTTAGTCTGTTGGGGCTGCTATAAGAAAATACCACTGATTGAGATAAACAATAGAAATTTTTTTCTCATAGTCCTGGTGGCTGGACGTCTGAGATCAGGATGCCAGCATGTTAGGCGAGGGACTTCTTCAGGGTTGCAGACTTCTCATTGTGTCTTCCCATGGTGGAAGGGGATGGGGAATTCTGTGGCATTTCTTTTATAAGAACACTAATACTATTCCTGAGGGCTTCACCTTTATGACCTAACCACCTTCCAAAGGTCCCACCTCCTAATACCATCACATCAGGCATTAAGATTTCAACATATGAATTGGGGGTGGGGGGGGGGGCGATACACAAACATTTAGGCCATAGCTGAGTGCTGTTGCTGGGTTGTATGGTAACTTTATGATTAACCTTTTGAGAAATCAACAAGCTCTTCTACAATGAATGCACCATTTTACACACCCCCCAGTAGTTAGAAGAGTTGCAATTACTTCACCTTCTTAACAACACTTGTTATTGTCTGTTTTTTTTAAATTCTAGCCATGCTAGTATATATGAAGTGGTATCTTACTATGGTTTTGATTTGCATTTCCCTAATGACTAATGATATTGAGGATCTTTTTATGTACTTAATGGCCATTGATACATCTTCTTTGGTTGTTGAAGTACAATTTATTACTTTTCCCTTTATGATCCATGTTTTAGTATTCCTATCTAAGAAACACTGTTTATCCTTAGGTAAAAAAGATTTACTCCTTTGTTTCCTTCCAGAAGTTTTATAGATTTAGGTTTCACATTTAAGTTTGACTTGATTTTGTGTGTGATTTGAAGAAAGGGTCCATGTTTATTTCTCCCCATATAGATACACAACTATTCCAGCACCATTTGTTGAAAAGATTTTTCTTTCCTTTCCTTTCCTTTCCTTTTTTTTTTTTTTTTTTTTTTAATTTGAATGAGAGAGAGAGTGCAAGTGGGGAAGAGGAGCAGAGGAAGAGAGAGACAGAAAATCTTAAGCGGGCTCCACGCTGAGTGTGGAGCTGGTTGTGGGTCTTGATCCCATGACCCTGTGATCATGACCTGAGCTGAAATCAAGACTCGGACACTCACCCAAAGGAGCCACCCAGGAATCCCAAGATTTTCCTTTTCCCATTTACTTACTTTGGCACTCAAAAAAACAGCTGACCATATATGTATTATTCTCTTTATGGACTGTATTCTGTTGCATTGGTCTATATGACTACATCTTTGCCAATAACAAACTGTCTTGATTACTGTAGCTCAGAGCTTCTCAACCTCAGCTCTATTGAATTTTGGCTCCAATAATTCTTTGTGGGAGAGGCAAGAGCTATCCTGTACATTGTAGGGTGTTTAACAGAATTTCTGGCCTTTATCCAATGCTCTGCACCCACTGTAGACAGCATATAGATGGATCATGTTTTTTAATTCACTCTGCCAATCTTTGTCTTCTTCTTCTTCTTCTTCTTCTTCTTCTTCTTCTTCTTCTTTTAATGTTTATTTATCTTAGAGAGAGAGAGAGAGAGAAAGAGGGAGGGAGGGAGGGAGGGAGAGAAAGACAGAGCATGAGCAGGGGAAGGGCAGAGAGCAAGGGAGACACAGAATCCAAAGCATGCTCCAGGCTCTGAGCTGTCAGCACAGAGCCCAACGTGGAGCTTGAACCCACAAACCATGAGATCATGACCTGATGCAAAGTTGGACACTTAACTGACTGAGCCACCCAGTTGCCCCCCAATCTTTGTCTTCTAATTGGTATGTGTTACACCATTTACATTTACTGTAATTATTGATATGTTGTGGCTTAAGTCTGCCATTCTATTTGTTTTCTATCAGTTTCTTCTGTTTTTATTTATATTTATTTTTTTTACTTAGCCTGGGTTGCTTAAACATTATTTTAGAATTCATTCACATTTTTAAAAAATTCTATTTTCTTTTTTTTTTTTAATGTTTTTATTTATTTTTGAGACAGAGAGAGACAGAGCATTACCAGGGGAGGGGCAGAGAGAGAGGGAGACACAGAATCCGAAGCAGGCTCCAGGCTCTGAGCTGTCAGCACAGAGCCCGATGCGGGGCTTGAACTCACGAACTGTGAGATCATGACCTGAGCCGAAGTCGGATGCTTAACCAACTGAGCCACCCAAGTGCCCCTAAAAATTCTATTTTCTTTTAAACCTCTTTATAGCTTTTTGTTTAAAGTGTGCCTTTTGTAGGGAGCATATAGTTGAGTCTTGCTTTTTTATTCACTCTGCCAATCTTTACCTTTTATATGATGTGTTTAGATCATAAACCTGATGTAATTATTGACATGGTTAGAGTTAGATCTATCATTTTGTCATCTCATCATTTGTAGCCTGTTTTTTTGTTCTTCTGTTCTCAGATTTTTGCTTTTTAAAAATTTTTCTTAGTATTCCATTTTAATTTATCTGCTTGCATTTAGGCTGTACTCCTTTATGTTATTACTATTTTTAGTCGTTGCTCTTGGAATTAAAATATACATCCCTAATCAGAGTTTGTTTTAATACAGTGGATCAAAAGCTATCCTGGAAACCCACCTCAGATGTCTATTTATATCTCATTGACTAAAACTGGTTTTCATCTCTGCCCATTTATAAGCAATCATTGTCCACGGGTAGTGACTAGATTAGACAAATTAAAATTCATATTCTGAAGGGCAATCCATCTACACTGAAATTGAGGGGTCTCTACCTGCTACCTGAATAAACTGGTGTTTTCTAGCAGGAACGAAGGGGAGTGAATATAGGATAAACAAGAGTCAGCACCTGGCACAGTGATTAATCTTATATAATATACCTGATTTGCCAAATGTTTAATCTCAGTACATTTTAACACAATTCTTTTTTTGTTAATTTTTGTTATTAATAATTGTTTTACTAAGGAAAGCTATCCTCTTCAAAGTACTATACAAACTCTAGCTTTTAGTATTTGTTGGCACTATACTTCCTGTTCCCAGTGTTGTTTGTTTGGGTTAGGAGTGACATTTAGAACAAAGTGTGCCCAGGGGCGCCTGGGTGGCTCAGTTGGTTGAGCGTCTGACTTCGGCTCAGATCATGATCTCACAACTCCTGAGTTCGAGCCCGAGCCCACGTTGGGCTCTGTGCTGACATCTTGGAGCCTGGAGCCTGCTTCGGATTCTGTGTCTCCCTCTCTCTCTGCTCCTTCCCCACTCGCATTCTGTCTGTATCTCTCTCAAAAATAAATAAACATTAAAAAAAATTTTTTTTTGGAACAAAGTGTGCACAAAACTGGCCTATGGCAGACAATAATTATAATCTATTAATGAGTGAGTGAACGATGAATGGATGCATATAAACAGCTATTTTCTGACTATAAAAATAAATTTTGATAAAAGATCAAATTTATCCTAGTGGATCAGAATTTCTTCCAATGAGATTATTTTGTTATATAGGAGACAGTCATAGTTAAAACAAAAACAAAGCAGGAAAAAAGCTTAATTTGTGCCAGTGGGTGGTTTCCTTTCCCATTTTTAAAAGAAGGTAGGTGTTATAAACAGTGTTACTTGTAAGTAATAGTAAATAAGCTTAAATAAGTAAATAAGCTTAAATGGGGGGACAAAAGCATTGGCATTTGTAAAGTTTAATTAAATATAAAATGTTTCGCTTGTGAAAACCAGGCCTGTGATTTTGAAAACACATTTCCTACTTTCTTCTCTAATGGAAGCTTACAGCTCTTCATCAATGATGATTGAATTATAAATTATCTAGGGCAGAGACTGTATTTTCTATCTCATTAACAACTTATGCGTGCAGAGAGACAGGTTGTTGAGCCTCATGATGGTTTACAATTTAATAAATGCTTACACAGGCGTAATCTTATTGAATTTCCTTAACGTTCCAAGGAATTCTCCAACTTTATGGATAAGGAAGCTGAGGTCCAACAATGAATGAAAAATTTCAATTCACATGACTTGAATTGTTCAGGTTGAAACCGGAATTGGCTCTTCAACGCAATACTCTGTCCTCTACCCCAGCATCCTCAGGCCCCTCTCCCCTGCCTTTGCACAATCTTCCTTTGACCCAACACATATACCCTCTTGTTTGCAAGACTGCTCTAGGACACAGGAGGACATGATTAGAGGGAATAAAGGAGTATTTGAAATCCTTTAAGCAAAAGGAGTGCCAAAGTTTAGAAATGAAGCTACCAACTGGGTTAGAAGAATCACCCCCCAAATAATCATGATGATAACAACAATAATGCTAACATCGAGTTATTGCTATATAATAGGTGCTGTGGTAAGCCACTTACATATATTATCTGATTTCAGTCTCCCAACGGCACCATGTGGTTGTTGCTACAATTGTCCTCATGTTATAGAAGAGTGAGCTACCATCATCCCTTGCTGTAGCCATTACTATAACTTCCTTTCTGGTCTTTCTACTTCCATGGTTACTCCCATGTAGT
Source organism: Panthera uncia (assembly GCF_023721935.1). Taxonomy (NCBI): domain Eukaryota; kingdom Metazoa; phylum Chordata; class Mammalia; order Carnivora; family Felidae; genus Panthera; species Panthera uncia. Next base: position 110,569,707 of record NC_064816.1, on the reverse strand, counting down.
CCATTCTCCACAAAATCAATCTGAGCCATTTTTATCACATGAAATCAGATCATAATACTCCTTTGTTAAGACTCTCCAATTACTTCCTGTCACTGGATGAAATCTGAAGTTCCACCATGGCCCATGGGGCACACATACGCTGCCCCACACCCCTCCCTGTCTTCATCCTCTGATTCACATGGACCTCTCTGCAGCCACAACAGCTCCTTGCCCTACTTCAAAGCTTGTTCCTGTCTGATGTTCTTTCCCCAAGATAGGACACAGTCCTTTCATGTATTTAGCCTTTGACCCAACCTGACACCCGAGAGAGCCCTTTCCTGAAGGCTTCCTCTAAAATTGCCTCCCTTCTTCACTCTCTTCCCATCATCCTGTTTTACTTTTCTTCACAGCTTTTGGTGTCACTTGACGTTATAAAGACTGCTTCTTTATCCATCCGCTCATTGTTCCTCCTTTCATAAGAATGGGAATTTGGTAGGTGGGGGTTTTGTCTTGCTCACCCTTTAGAAAATTGCTTGGCATATAGTAACTCAATATTTGTTGAATACATGTGGCTTAGAGAAGTCAAGTTTATTGCCACATATTCGGAGCCAATAAGGGGTAGATTTGCCCTGTGAACTCCCAAGAATGTCAGAGAAGACTCTTCTTCAGGAAGAAAAAAAACTACAGATGGCAGAGAAGCTTAGGATGGGAGATAGGAACAGAACAAGGCCTTTCTTCTCCTCTCTCCAAGGGATGTCCAGAGGAACTCCTTATTTATTTATTGATTGATTGATTAATTGAGTCCATTCAACAAGAGAGACTTGTACAAAAGGCAAAACTAAAGTGAAGATACTTTCACAGACTTCAAGTCAGGAGTCTGCAGATAAACTAGAACTAAAGCCCATTTCTCTTTCTGGGCTGTGCACTTTGTTAGATAGCTGTATGCTTCAGCCTTGGTCCTTAATTGTTATATTAAAGGAGTTATTGCAACTGGGAGCTGTGTGCCCTTAAAATAGCTCTGTAGGGGTCATTTTGAACAAATTAATTCAGGCTTAGTTAAAAAATAACAAAACCAGAATTGCAGTCTGCCCATTTATCTTTGCTTTGTTCTATTGCTTTAGAGTTATATTCAATTTATGAATTTTCCCCTTTCAGTTCTTGGCATTGTATCTTTTTGTCCCTTTCTCCTTCCATACCATAATCCCTAGGGAGCCTAGCTAGCTCTATATTGAATACTTAATTTTTTTTAATTATATAAAATATTAAAATGGTTTATCTTGGGATGCCTGGGTGGGCTTAGTCAGTTAAGTGTCTGACTCTTGGTTTCAGCTCAGGTCGTGATCTCACAGTTTGTGGGTTTGAAACCTGTGTTGGGCTCTGCGCTGGCTCAGGAGTCTCTCTCTCTCCCTCTTTCTCTGCCCCTCTCCTGCTTGAGCTCTCTCTCCCTCCCTCTCTCTCAAAATAAATACAGAAAATTAAAATAAATAAATAAATAGAATGGTTTATTTTTTTCACCAGGGGGAAGCAAGGGAAGCCGACAGAATAGAGTCTCAAGTGATGTGGACCCAGTTTCTTGCTGGAATTTGCAAAGCCGATTTAAGCATGATCTTAGTTGTCAGAAGATTGCCTTTAAAATATAAAAATTAAAGAAGACAGCCTCTGCAAATGCAAATTTTGAAGAACTTGGAATCTTTTTCATTTCAAATATAATATTAACCACAGACCTCCTCTAGCTGGATATCACAGAGTGCACAACCTAAAGGAAATCAAAACAATAAAAACAGCCTCTCTACCTTGCTGGTGTTTGGTGATATCTTTGCCCTACACCGTCTCCCGCATGTTACTGTTTAGAAGAATAGCAGTGTGCACGAAAGATCTAAATCACAATGACTAGCTAAGAAGCAAGGACTGGATTTTATCCGATGCAATGTGAGGACTTGCAATATGGAAATGATGCTTCCAAAACTTTTCAGGGTTGTTTGCCTCACTGTTAGGGGCAAAAAAAAGTTTATGTGAGGGAAAAAAAAGGGGTGAGAATGCCTGAATGTCACATAGGGTTTAAGACAAAAATGCAAAGCAGTTCACAGGGAGGGTTAAAGGCATAAGGAAAGCCTTTGACTTGAGGTGGCCCACACACCTGTGGGATTCAGGGGTCTGGGCTTCCAGAAGGATGACGTGGTGGGCTTCAGCACTTGTTGGACTATTGGCAGAGCTTTTATGTTTCTGCAATTTCCCTCCAGCACCTCTGAAGATGTCTTGGCAAGATATCATTTCCATATAAATGCTTCAAATAGAACTAAATTTTAACAGAGAGCGGTACTGTAGAAAGGGTTGCAAGTGAATAAAAATGAGGAAGAAATCACATTAGACATTTATTCAGTTTCACATGCCCATCTTCCCACCATACTTAGAATGCTCTACTTAGTCACAGAGGAAATGAACTGCAATTCTAAAGAGATTATTAAATACACATGCACACCCATGCAATATAAACAGCATGCTTAACTATCCAAAATGAAATTTGTTTTCAATAATTCAAGCATTTTCACTTATAAAGAAAATATCAAGATTAAGCCAGTAAAAGCTTTTTCATGATAAATCATGAAAGGAATGATTTATCAGGAGTGCATTGTACATAAGCAATCTGTATGGAATATTTTTGAGAATTTCAGCCTAACACAGACACAGTAGTTTTAATGACTACTTTTTAAAATCCTGAGTATTTTTGCCAAAGCGTCCCTATAATCCAGTTTTAACTTGCTCACAATTAAGCTTTTCAGTTTACATAAAAGATCGTTTATAGCTTGCAGTCTATTCTATCTTGCTGAACTATAGGCATAGAGCAATTTCACTCCCTGATTTTAGCCCTCAAATTCTAAGGACAAAAAGAGATAGCAGGGAAATTTATAGAATAATTAATTTCCATTATTAGCAGGGTAAAATGGGGAGATTTGAAATGTTCCACCACCTAAAAAAACTTCAACCCCTTTTCACCCCATAGTGTTTGAAATATACAATTAAAGACAAAATTTTTAAAAACATTGTTGGCCTCCAAGGACCCTCTTCTACAGTGGCACTCCCTTGGGGGTATAGGGCAGGCCTCCATTCCCAAGGCTGGGAGATGAGAATACATGTTTGGGCCATCCTTTCTTGGTGGTCCAGACATGACCAAGGACTCTGGGAAGGGCCTGTGATGACTGGTGAGGCTCAGGGATCTTCTGCAGTGGGACAGCAGAGGCAAGTCACTGCAAGGGAAAGGGGGCTCCAAATCCATCCAGGCACGGGGCTACCTTATAATTTTACTCCAGACTAGCCTTGATCTCTGCAGCCTCTAAACTGTTGTGAATAGTGTGAGGAGGCTGGGGGGACGGTGGTGGGAGTTGGAGGAAGGGAAGGTTTGCTTAGGTTTTCATGAATTGATGTTTAGCATTATGTGGGGAAAAAAAAATGAGGGCTTATTCCAATGCCCACTTAACTGTAACTGCTTGATGTAAGGAGTCTAAAGGGTGGAGGCTAAGCAATGAATTCCTTAGTCAACTAGAGAACAAGATGGGGTTGACAGGTTCTGTGCTTTGTATCTCTAACTCCATAGACAAGGCTGATCCTGGGAATAAAGTAAGAAGTAAGTTCCACAGACCCCAGTCTTGGAGTTCTGGGACTACAGCTAGGGAGTGGGGACGTGGTTGGGGATGTGAGCTGGTCCAACAGAATATCAGAGGGGTTGGGGGGGCAAAGGAGCAGAACTTAGCTTCCCTGAGGGCTCAGCACCAGGCATTGTGGCACGGGTCATGCTAAGGACACCCCAAGTCTTTACAACCCACAGCAGTTCAGAGGATAAAGGGAAAAGGTAGGTGATGGTTTGCTGAGTCTTCCTCTCCAGCTCCTCTAACACAGTCTTCATATTCAACCTTCTCATGCACTCCAAATTCTATCACTGCCCATCCATGCCATAACAGGTTCTGGTTTTGTGTTTCCTAGTGAAATCATCTTTCTTTTTGGTGTCAATCATGATCATTTCTTTATATATCCCCGTAACACTCATAGTAATAAAATGGTTATTGTTAACCATCCCTCTCTACTGATTTAAACATCAATGGTGGGGTTGAAGGGAACCTCATTAAAAAGACATGCTGACAAACAGCAGTTAAGGTCTCATCTGAACAATCCAGCAGCAAAGTACCTTGGTGAAGGACTGGAAAGCCAGGAAAGTACTCCATAAGGCAGACACCCTTCAGGTGGGGAACAGGCATGGGCTAAGACTCTAGAAGCCAAAGGCTAACCATCTTCGTTCTTTGTTTTTAATCTCCTCACCACTGGACATAGTTGGTGTTCATTAAATGTTGACTAAATGCACAAACCTTTTTAGGGCACTCAGATCTCTCCCTTTTAGTACTCACTTCACCAAACCTTCCTTCTCACATCCTAATTCCATCCCCAATAACCAGCCTAGATGCACATATTTTCAACAAAATTCTACCAGACTAACTTATGTATCCATGACTACTCAAAAATATCTCAACTCTTGTAATATCAAACAAAGCCCATAAATAATCAAATATTATGCATACATTAAAAGAACGAGGGAAACCAGACTTTAGTTTAAGAATGGACCTAATTCTGTGGAAAGCATATACTTATTTGCAGGAAGAAACTCTTCAGAAATCATCAGCTTTTGCCCACCCCCACAACTTTCCTTATTCTGACACATTCTCCACAGCTGTGGAGAGACAGCTTTTCTGTCTCAGTACCCAAAACACTGATTATTGTAGCTGTGTTGGAAAATAGAACTCATGTATTTCAATTTTCTCATTTGGTAGATAAGGGACCTGAAATTCAGAGTGCTTTAATGATTATCTCAAGGTCTTACTTCTAGTTAGAAGTACTAGAACCAGGGCACGTGGGTGGCTCAGTTGGTTAAGCATCTGACTTCGGCTCAGGTCGTGATCTCACCATTCATGAGTTCGAGCCCCACATTGGACTCTGTGCTGACAATGCAGAGCCTGGAGCCTCTTCAGATTCTGAGTCTCTCCTTCTCTCTCAAAAATACATAAACATTTAAAAAAATAAACTCTTAAGAAAGTACTAGAATCAAAGAACAAATCTCCAGACTCTCGAGCTAGGGTCATGTCTCCCACAAAGAACAGACAGAAGGGGGCAAGAGATGGGCTGTCATCAAACCTGTTAAAGCAATCCATTCAGTTATTAGGGATAGATACACGCTGAGAAGAATGAAAACGGTAGAACTATTTATACATGCTAACATGGAAACACCTCTAGACATTATTGAATGAAAACAGCAGTTGCCAAATGTTACATAGAGTAGGAGTCCATTTAAGTGAACCAAAACGAGTAGTGTATTTTCTGTGGACAAAATCTGAAGGATGCATTCCATTCTGATAACAATAATTACCTCAGGGGAGAACTCTAGAAGTAGGGGATAGCGGTCAAAGGAAAGTTTGTCTTTCCTTATCTGTATTGTTTGAATTTTTCTGAGGAGTGACTATTTAGGGAGTAATTATTTAAGAATTAATTCCAAAGAGTAAAGCTGCATTGTTTTGCTATACCCCATGTCACCCTGATGGCTTTGTGTCTACCACCATGGATCATGCTCAGAGGGACTCACTCTGTTAACCTTTATCCCGGTGGAAGGCCTAGATTAATCCCAAAGTTTTTAAAATTTTTTTAATGTTTATTTTTTTCATTTTTGAGAGAGACAGAGCATGAGCGGGGGGGGGGGGGGGGGGGGGCGAGGAGCAGAGAGACAGGGCGACACAGAATCCGAGGCGGGCTCCAGGCTGTGGGCTGTCAGCACAGAGCCCGCCGCGGGGCTCAAACCCACGAACCGTGAGATCCTGACCTGAGCCAAAGTTGGACGCTTAACCCATTGAGCCACCCAGGCACCCTGATTAATCCCAAAGTTTTAGGGCTGATGGTCTGATATGGGGGGAAGTGAGAGAGTGTGAATTTTATTTTCCTCAGAACTACACGTTACTTTCCTCCTCATGATGGTTGCCCTTTCACACCTTTACCTCAGGTTTAGCCAAACTCCTTGAATATAATAATGATGATGATGATGGTAATTGAATATGCAAGTACTTATAATAATAAGTGACAATAGCTATGCTCTTATGAACACTAACTCTATCCTGGAAGCTATGCACCTTCATGCATTATCATTCTTTTTAAATCTTTATTAACATCACTCTGAGGTAAGTACTATTGTTATCCCCATTTTAGAGGCGAGAAACTGAGGCTTGAAGAGATCAGGGAACCTGACTGCAGACACCTGGCTGGTGAGTGGAAGAGGCTGGGCCAGAACCCAGACAGTTTGACTTGAGTCCGTGCTCAGGCACAGGTGTTAGCCTTCTTGTGCTTGGAGAAACGCCCACCGCCAGCATCTTGTGGGAGGAGTGCCTCCAGGTTGGAAAATTTACTTGGTCTGAATTAGAATGTGCCTGCCTTTGGAGAGACCTTCTGTGTAGTCTGATTTTCCACTGCTTCCTCCTTGTGCTCCTTTGAGCCTTTTAATTTAAGGTTTCAATTGGCGCTGTGTTACTACATCAAGTGAATAATTCTATCAGGCAATGCATAATGAGGGGAAAAATAGTCTCCTTTGGAGAGTAAAATGTCATCTACTATCATATACAAGCCTCACAATTTCTCCATTGCCAACTCCTCTTACCTAAAACAGCAGCAACAAAAAAACAGCTTTGAAAAGAGAGAAGGGCTAATTTCCTGGGGCGGGGGGACAGGGAGGGGTCAGTGAATAACTGCTTTCCTTTTTTTTTTTTTTAAATATTGACTCTATTTATATCAGTTTTGTTCCTTAAAGGTATGAAAAGCCATCAAGTGGTAAGTTTTGAAGTGATTTTTATAGTTTATGTAGAGAAAGGTACTCTTCAGGTAGCTGGTCGTCTTATGCCAAATAAGGAACCGTTTTCTCCCCGCCCCCACTCTTGTCCAAACGTTGGGAATTATTTCATTATTTCTCTATTTGTGACCAAAGCATTTCTAATTCATCATAGACAATTTGAGGTAAATCACAGGAATCTTTGTTTAAATACACATGAATACACTTATGTGCATGCTATGTATGTATATTGCTATTGTATTACACTTGTGAATACGGCAAATGGGCTTTTTTTTTAATTTTTTTAATGTTTTATTTATTTTTTGAGAGGGAGACACAGAGGGTGAGTGGGGGAGGGGCAGAGAGCGAGGGAGACACAGAATCCGAAGCAGGCTCCAGGCTCTGACCTGTCAGCACAGAGCCCGATGCGGGGCTCGAACCCACAAACTGTGAGATCATGACCTGAGCCGAAGTCTGACGCTTAACTGACAAGCCACCCAGGCGCCCCATGGGCTCATTTTTTAAAAAATGTTTATTTTTGAAAGAGAGAGAGCAGGGGCAGAGAGAGGAGGAGAGAAGATCTGAAGCAGGCTTCGCACTAACAGCAGAGAGCCCGATGTGAGAATCAAACTCATGAACTGTGAAATCATGACCTGAGCTGAAGTCAGACGCTTAACTGACCTGGCCACCCAGGCGCCCCTGAGCTCGTTTCTTGAGTGCCTGCTCTGTGCCTGGCCCTGAGCCTGGGACCTGAGAAAGGGTGGGGAGTTCAGTGGGTGTGAGCCCTGCCCTCATGGGGTTTAGGTCACACCCTGCCAGGCTGCAGGACTTTCAGCTAGCCGAGCTTTCCAGTGGCCAGGACTACAGCACTTTCAGACGGCTGCAGAGCTCTGACAAATGTGTGGTACCATACACATTTCTACAAGCAAAGCCATTTATTTTAGGCTGAAGCATTTGCAGCAAAATTTAAATAATTTATCTGGAATTTGTCAGATTGAATGTTTTAAGATATCTTTTTGGCATCCTTTGGTAGAAGCTTTATAAAGTAAAAGCTTTGTTATCTTGGATTTCTCAACCAACTGTCTGCCATTAACTGCAAACAAGATGTATGGACTAAACATGGAGGCGGGCTCGAGAATCTGAGCCTGAGAGAAGTATTTTAGCTCGTTACCGAAGTAAATCAGAACTTCAAGTCTACCCAGTGCTCTAAGGTCTTGGGACTGAAAAAAACACACAAAAAGATTTTGTTGGGCCACAGCTGCAACTGAATGTTACTCATTACATTATAAACCAAAGAATCAGAAACCTCCCCAATCCTACCCTTCTCCACCCAAAAGAAAAGCCTGATTCCTGAAATGCTCATTAAAAAATGGAATCCTTTTGGTTAGGTTGGCATTGCTGTTGGAAAGAGGGTGAGTCAACCTAGGAGGACCAGCCCCAAACTTATGCTTGGCATTAACCTTTATTGGATTGATCTGTGCAGGGCCTGGCCAGCAGTTTGCTGAGGGAAAGAGGCACCACAGATGGGCATCAATGCTTCAAAGCCTGGAGGGAGAAAGGTGTGGGGGGCCAGAGCCCTGAGGGGCATTCTCTAGCATGGAGGCAATCTGCAGACCTGTTGCCACTGAACTCTGCAGAGGGCCAGCTCTTGTTTGCCTCTAAGCGATTTATGACCTATTTTAAAGTGCAATACAAAACTTTGTTAAGAATCTTAATGGGTGTTAGTGCATCTTATCCCAGGTTCCTGCATGTGTCCATGGGAATGTTTTGGGCATCTCTTGTCCTTGTCCAAGCTGAGGCAAGAGACGTGGTGTGTCTGCTTCTCCCAATGAGGGGACCCAGAAGGGCCCCTGCCAGAGCATATCGTGCTGCAAGGTCACAGGTGGCAGAAACTTCCGGCCTCCCTTTCAACAGCCCGCAGGGAACGTTTGCACCTCCAGCACGTTCGTGCTCAAAGTGGTCCACAGTAGCTATGCCCATGTGGAATCAGAAGCTCTTCCCACAGTGCTTTGTAATTCACCTTTTTATAACGCCGTGGGGAGTCCACTGAAGGATCCAAACCTTCCTGCTGTCTCTGTTTGGTAAGCAAAATGTTGAAGTTTTAGAAATTCCTTTCTTTTTAAAACTCTCGTTAGAAGTAAAATAGTCATTTTCAGAAGCAAGCGTTTGCTCTTGGGGATATATGATCGTGAAAATGTATCAAAGCATTTATTAATGATTTGCATTAGTTATACCAAGCTTAATAAATTTGCCCTTTTGAAAAATTAAAGTTGGAAAACTAACATGTTAAAGGAGCACAAATTATTTACACCATTGTTCTTGAGTTGAATGGCAACACAGATAATTTAGTTAAACATAGCTTTAACCGTGTGTGTGTGTGATAAGTTTGAGTCTCTGATTATAGTTGGCTGAATGTTTCCCCTCAAATAATTGGTTTTGAACATTAATAATAAGCTTCTGTCAAGAGCAGTTGCTGACTTTTTTCGTATGCAATAAAGCCCTAATAGATTACACAGTTAACTCTCTGCCATTGAAATAAATGAAATATTAATGGTTTTAGAGGAATCCAATTGGAAGTAAGTTAAAGCACATTAACTTCTTCCAGTTTATGACCATAGTACAGTAGTTTAAATGTATTTTTCAATATTTGAAATCTTTTTCTTGCAGTACATAGTAATGGAGAATTAAACGACACTGAAAGCTCTAGAGATGAGAGGAAGCTGACTAAATATGCAAGCCCCTGAGGAATGAAAAGAGAGGAGAGTCATTTGGGTAAGTCTCTGGTTAGGCATCCCCTTAGCTCTGCTTGAGAAAGGGGTCACATCGCCTCTGTGGGGGTCGGGGGACACTGTTGCATTCACATCATCAATCTGAAATTGCATACTTCTTCTGAGCAGAGTGGTTTCAATTAAAATGGGAGGTTAAGAAAATCAGCAAAGGTAATCAAGCAACATTTGTCCTTTTACATAACAGTGTTCTACAAAAATCTCAATTGATTTCACTAATTTAAATGTCACAAAACAATTAGCTTTGTTTTCTCATCTGTCTCTTCCAGAGTGTGGGTGAATCTTAATTTTATCTAATTATGTTTTTAGAGTGTTGATAGTTCAACTACACAATTAATGTTGTTATTACCACCGTTGTGGGTAAAAAATGTCATCTCCTGTCCATTTTTTTAGTTATATGTGAGTTGTGGAGTGGATGTGTAGGGCCATCAGGGGGAGGGGGGGTAGGAGGGCCTAAAGTTAGGTCCCCAAACTAGAGCAGCTTTGCCTCAGAAAGAGGACGTTTTACTCCACACTAAATGTCCGAGTCTTTTGCCTCACCAATTGACAAGAACATTAGTTCACCAGGAACTCAATCTGAAATAAGCTTCCAAATGGGAATTCTTAATGCACCTTTGGCTGAGGCTTTTAGGTGATTGGTTATAGTCTCCAAAGCTTTATTCACATCTTCTCAGGGACTCTCCTGGTCTTGGAAGCCATAATGGGCTGGAGAGTGAAACTTAGTTTTTACAAGGGGAAGGGAGTGGTAAATCTTTTTTATTCAAAGAAGAAGAAAAAGTAAAACAAAATCTCAGGTTGCACTTGTACCATTTAAATGGAAGTTTTCTCCAACTACAAGAAGATGTTTGGGAGGAAATGGGGGAAACCGAATATGAATTAGCTCTCAGAGCATTGGTATTATTTTTAGGAGACATAGCATTGTGGCCATGAAGGAAAATGTGGTTATTTTCAGGAGACGTGTACTGAAGTGTTAAAGTGTTATGATCTATGACAACTTATTTTCAGCATATATTGAAGATACACATACACACAGAGATAAAACAAATGTGGTAAATATTAGTAATAGTTAAATTTTGATACCAGGTATGTGGGCAGTCATGGAACCTGCAATTGAAGGTCTGTGTATCATTTGGAAATGTTTCTGGCTGCAAGTAAAAGAAAACGCAACTGACAGAGACTTCAAGAACATTTAATTACTTACTACATAAGAAGTCCTGAAGCCTTCCCTTCAGGGGTGGCCGAGCAACTCAGTGATGCCAGCAAGATCCCAGCTGCCAGGCTGCCTTGTCACTGTCAGCCGATTGGTTTCTGAGACTGTCAGTGCATGACTGCAAGGCAGCTGCTGCAGCTCTAAGCATCATAGCCACAGTCTAAGGCCTCTTGCATTTGCCTCTTTTATCAGAACACAGAATCTCTCCCAGAAGCCCCCCCTGCACCCTCCACCCCCCAAAACTTCTGCTTACACTTCAGTAGCTAGAACAGAGACCAATCCTAGCTACAGGGAGTCTAGGAAATAGCATCACAGTGAATAACACGGTCCGTTGTGATTCATCCCCTTGGCTATGGATGCGCTGTCTCCCTGAACAAAGTTGATGTTCTCCTAACAAGAAAAAGGGAAAATGGCAGCTACTTTCCATTTGTTGAACAGATGCCCCTTTTCTCTAGAGGGGAAATGGTTCTTTTTTCTAGGGAACAGAAATGATTTTAGATGAAAGTAAAACTAAAACTCACTCTTCATCATGTTGCTGTTTAAGAGAAAGATGAATGGTATCTAAAAAAAGACTTTAGGTTTCTTGTCTTTCTGCTCACGGTCTTTTCAGCCCAGTGCAATAGAAACGTTTTAACCATACATGAAAACTATCTTTTGTTTCACTTTCAAGTTTGGTAATAAATTTCAATGTACAGTCTACTTTTAAAGGTTGTTCTCCTTGTGAAGGACATTATACAGCAGAATAGAATACATACTGCCTTATTATATCACAAGCTGGAGTTGATCCAGTGTCCTCTATATGCAAGGCCCTATAGTAGGTGGGCCACATGTTCTCTTGTTCGTGCAGGAAAGATGTGTCTGCCTGTTATGAAAAGCCTCAATTCAGTCTGAGTTATCAGGCTTAATCAGGAAAGAGAAAACTGAAAGCTTTCAGTAACTGCTCTAGTTTCTACTTTCTCCTAACCTGCATGAGGCCGATATGATAGGATACTCTTGACCTCTGGACTCTTCAATTGGAAGCCTATTTATTGACCATAGCAAGTAATAGTCCTAACTAGAGTTCCCTCCTGTCCCCTCCCCCATCCCTTCGTACAAAAGTAAGCTCTCTTTTTAGAAGGAATGGGCACACTCACGGTAGATGTGTGGGAATGAATTCCCAGACCAACGATAGCCACCTAGCCGTGACTGGGATCAATTGCCATGTGTCCTTGGAAGGCACAGAATTGTATGGCCTGGGCTCGGAAGGTCTTTTAGTGTCCAGGAGTCCCTCACCACTATAATGGCTTGTTTGATAATTTAGCATTTGATACTAATGGCTGGCATTGTGCTCAAGTATACCATAGCTGGCTCTCCCCTGTTTCTGGGTAACCTCTGGCGTGTGACTGTGACATTGACCACTACATGGGGGTTCTGCTGCAGGGCCTACCAGGCTTCCTGACTCAAGTGTCCTGTTGGATCTGCACCTGTAGCCTATGACGTGTCTGTCTCCCTTCAGTGGCCCCTTGGAGCTGTCCCGTCCCTGATGGAAACCATGTGACTCCTCTACCTCCAAACTTAGATTTAACCCTTAGGATAAATATTTCAAGTGATTTTACCCTATCTTTTATATGAAATATTTCCTTTTAAAAAAATTTTTTTTTAACATTTATTTATTTTTGAGACAGAGAGAGACAGAGCATGAACGGGGGAGGGTCAGAGAGAGGGAGACACAGAATCTGAAACAGGCTCCAGGCTTTGAGCTGTCAGCACAAAGCCTGACGTGGGGCTTGAACTCACGGACCGCGAGATCATGACCTGAGCCGAAGTCGGCCACTTAACCGACTGAGCCACCCAGGCGCCCCTGAAATATTTCCTTTTAATTTAACCTTAATATAATAAGGAGACATCACTTTTTAAAAAGGGGGTATATGTCCTAGAGAGGGTAGAGAGTTGTGGTGAGGAGTTGACTTTTCTAGGAGCAGACAGGAGCCCATAGGAACAGGAAGGAAGGTAGATCACAGGTGTGGGCAGGTGTGGTGATGGGAATAAGGAAGTCCTCTTCCATTGCTTTTGTATTTTTTTTAAAAAGATGTTTATTCATTTTTGAGAGAGAGAGAGAGAGAGAGAGAGCAAGCGAGCATGAGCGGAGGAGGGGCAGATTGAGAAGGAGACAGAATCCAAAGCAGGCTCCTGGCTCCAAGCCGTCAGCACAGAGCCCAACACAGGGCTCAAACCCACGAACTGCTAGATCATGACCTGAGCTGAAGCCAGACGCTTAACCGACTGAGCCACCCAGGAGCCCCTGCTTTTGTATCTAATGGCATAGGAAACAAGGTCACCAGCACAGTAAGGGTGGGAAAGATTTCAGGAAAAAGGAGAAGTCGGGAGAGTGGGAAAGTAAATGCACAAGAGAAATGCCATATGAGGGTGGGGCAGCTGGAGGAGCACTTATGGTTAGTGATTTGAATTCGAAGTGAGATCAGCCAGGCAGAGGTAATCTACCACTGCCCAGACGCTGTCTCCCGGAATGGGCCAAATGGAAGACCTGGAAACATTCCAGAGAATTCCTAATGTGAGAGGTCAGCTTCTAAGAAGTTCTTGCTACCAGCTAGGGGCCAGTGGGGCTGGCCTGGGAACAGGCCACAGGGCTAGTGGTCTCTAAGATGCGAAGGACCAAGGTAGTAGTCTTCCAGCTTTAGGGTGGGTTGCTGGGTAGTGATTCTGTGTCAGGAGATGGTGTGTTCAACTTTAACGTCCTTCCTCAGTGCCTTATGCTGCCGTTGGGTTCCAGAGGACCTCTTAAGTGACCTTCCGTAATTCCTCCAAGATTGGCTTATGGGGTGACTGTATAGCACCCAGCCCCATCTCACATGAAACTCATCATAGTGGGTTATAACTCATTGTCTAAAGTCTGTTAGCGCTAAATAACAGAAGAGTTAAGAACTCGTCTAACTTTTGACCACTTTATCCCCAGTGCCTGGCAAAACACCTGAAAGATAGTAGATGCTCATTAAATTTTGAATGCATGAATACATAAAAGAGGGTGGGTAGGCAAGCAGGCAGGCAGGATTAGACATGGAATCCCTGCTGCTATACCAGGGATATTCTGGGGGAGGGTGGCAAAGATGGATCTGAACTCGTGTTAGCATCTATAGAAAATAATGCAACGCGGGGCACCTGAGTGGCTCAGTTAAGCTTCGGACTTCACCTCAGGTCATGATCTCACCATTCAGAGTTCAAGTTCCACATTGGGCTCTGTGCTGACAGTTCAGAACCTGGAGTCTGCTTCAGATTGTGTGTCCCCCTGTCTCTCTGCTCCTTCCCTGCTGGCTCTGTCTGTCTCTCAAAAATAAACATTAAAAAAGAAAGAAAGAAAATATAGCAATGCAAGCAGGGAGAGAGTAGTGGGAGCAGATGAACAGGGCTTTCAACAGAGCTGCTAAAACAAAGAAGACACACTGGGGGTTGCAGGAGGAGACCAGGAAGCCTGGGCTGTCCGTGGCTGCCATAGATGGGGATGAGGTGCCAATTTAGTGAGAATGTCAGAAGGGCAAGAATGAGGAAGGGTGGTCAGGAAAGAAGAGGAGAGGATTCCTGTGTTAACAGCTGAGGCAGGCTCTGGCTCACAGCTCTGCAGGGATAGGGTCCCTGCTGCTGGGAATCCACAGAGGGGCACAGCTGATGACCCACCTCCCCTCCCGGTTCCTTCTGGGAAAGAGGGAACCTCCCTTTGGACTTGCTTCAGCCTCCCTACTTCCCACTCTAACTTTTGCACTTTGCAACCTCTGCGTTTTCTTACTTGCAGCTATGCTTTCTCTTTCCTCCTGGCCTTTGTGCCCATGAGTCTCCCAACTTAGAAAGCTATCTCTACCCTTGAACCTCCTTATGAGTTCAACTCCCTCTTGGTACTCAGATTTTGCTCAAGGGTGACATCCACTGTATGCTGCTGTTCTGGCTTCCCAGCTTGAGTTGCCGTTGTTTCCATATTACTCCATTACACTCCAGTTTACTTCCTTTAAATCATGGATTGCAATGTAACCCCTTGCTCCTTTCTCTGCCTCTATCGCTGGACTAGAGAAATGGGATATGGTTGGACATTTCCCTAGTGGTCACTCAGGGGAATGAAGACTGCTTTGAATCAAAGAAAAACAGAGAGGGAGGCAAACTGTAAGAGACTCTTAAATACAGTGAATAAACAGATTGCTGGAGGAGAGGTGGGTGGGGAGATGGGTTAAATGGGTGATGGGCATTAAGTAGGACACTTTTCATATGAGCACTAGGTGTCATATGTAACAGATAAATCACAGGGTTCTACTCCTGAAGCCAAGACTACACTGTATGTTAACTAACTTGAATAATAAAAAAAAAGAAACAGACTGTAAACTATAAAAAGCATACTGATGGTTCCCAGAGGGGAGGAAGGTGGAGGGATGGGGGAGGGGGGTAAGGGATGGGGATTAAAGTATGCACTTACCATAATGAAAAATAAAGTAATTAAAAACAAAACAAAACAAAACAAAAACAAGATAGAAGCCCTGAGAATCCCCTAACGTGTTTAATAAAACCACGTGCTTCTCTGTTGCCTGTATTTTTAGTTAGCAAATTCACATCAAGCAGGATTTTACTCGCTCTGAGTTAACTGCCATATTTTCTTTAAAGAAATATATACACATATATTTTACTACTTAATAACATTTATCACTTGGATACATGTGTTTTAGGAGCAACTTTGATCTACCTCTTGAGTCTAAGATTTTTGATTTATGTAAGCTGTGCCTTATCGATATGAGTAAGATCACTCAAATTGAAACTGATGTGTTTTGAATGGTTAAGAGAACTGTAATAGACAATTAGAATGTCTCAAAATATCTGATATAAAGTCCCTGTAGATTTTGTTAAAAAGTGTTTTGAATTACCAGCTATAGTACATAGAGAGGAAAGTGCATAAAACACATATGTATGAGGAATGCTTATAACAAATAATTATAAAGCGAATCCATGAAACCACCCCGTCATATAAAGAAGAGAAAACCATAAGAAGTAGCCAGCACCTAAGAAGTCCCTCAGGGAGCCCTTCCCAATCACACTCCCTCCTCCCCAATGAGAAGGAGCCAGGACCCTCACTTTTCCTTGCTTTTCTGTGTGGTTCTACCACTGGTGTAGGCATCCCTAAATGATATGGTTGAGTTTAGTTCAAATTGAATTTGAATGTTGGAGAAATGCAATCCTACCATATATACTCTATTGTGTCTTCAGTTCAGCATTATTTTTGTAATAACCATGTTGTTCAATTAGCCCTGGGGTTGGTGACTTTCATTGCTGTTTGGTATTTCACTGTATAATAAACCACAAGTTATTTCTCCAAACAGCCAAATTTTGGCTTTATGAAGCCTTTTGACTGTATCTTCATTTTTCTAGCTCATTAATTACTGTTCTTACCTTTAGTATTACTTTTCATCTATTTTCTTTGGGTTTAATTTGCTGTTCCTTTCCTAACTTCTTAATATAGATAACTTAGCTCATTAAACTCAGCCTTTCTTTTCTAATATCTGTATTTAAGAGTATAAATTTCTCTTTAAGCAGTATTTTAGCTGCATCTAACAAATTATGGTATGCTTTGTTTAAAAATATTTCATAATGTCTTTTGAGATTGCTGGTTTGACCAGTAGATTATTTATAAACATATTTTAAAATTTACAAACATATAAGGAATTTCTGATTTTTTTCTTGTTGAGTTTTAGCTTAATTGCCTTGAGGTCAGAGAATATCCTCTGTGCGGTTCAATACTTTGAAAGTAAGATTTGCCATATGATCCTTTACCTAGCCAGTTCCTACAAATGTTTCATGTGCTTAAAAAAGTATGTGTATTTTGATATTGATGGGTACCGTGTCTTTTATGTAATCTTTAGGTAGAATACATGTACACACATACTATCTATGTATCGATTGATCTATCTCATGGATTGACCCTTTGTCCTTATGAAATAGGTCCTGTTTTACTTTAAGTAATGCTCTTTTGTTTTTCTTTAAACTCTATTTTGTCTGATAGTAGTTTAGTGACAGGAATTCTTTTTGGTTAGTGTTGGCATAGTATATCCTTATCCATCCTTTTAAAACATTTTTTTAATGTTTATTTTTTATTTTTTTTGAGAGAGACAAAACTCTTTTTAAGGTTTTAAAATATATTCTGTCCAGCTTTTAAGGTATAACTACAATGCATTTTAAAAATATTATAGCTGTACTGCATTAAGTGAGCGGGGGAGGGGCAGAGAGAGAGGGAGACACAGAATCCAAAGCAGGCGCCAGGCTCTGAGCTTTCAGCACAGAGCCCGACAGGGAGCTCGAACTCACAAACTCGTGATCTGAGCTGAAGTTGGACACTTAACCAACTGAGCCACCCAAACACCCTTTTAATCTTTATCCTTTAACTGGAATATTTAATTCATTTATATTTAATGATAACTAATTTTATATTTAGGTTAAACAAACCATGATGTTTTGTGTTTTCTATTTGTCTGGCTCATTATGGCTTTCTCTTCTTTTTCATCTTCTGTTCTTACCATTAAAAAAGTGTTTATTTTGAGATAGAGCACACTCATGCATGTGCACGTGAGCAGGGGAGGGGCAGAGAGAGGGAGAGAGAGAGACAGAATGAATGAATTCCTGGCAGGTTCCATGCTGTCGGTGCAGAGCCTGACACCAGGCTTGATCCCACTACTGTGAGATCGTGACCTGATCCGAAATCAAGACTTGGATCCTTGATCAACTGAACCACCCAGGAGTCCCCTGTTTTTACCACTTTTTCCCTCAATTTGTCTTTCTGTGTTGTATTGTGGATTTCTCTTCACAGATATCTATAGTCAACTGATTTTTCTTTAGTTATAATGTGCTGTATAGAACCTATCAATTGCATTTTTAATTTCTATTGTTACATTTTTCTGGTTCTAGAATTTCTATGTAGTTCTTTTTCAAACTGGCTATGTCACTTTTTATAGTTTCCAATTCCCTGTTCAGATTTTCAGACCTGGGATTTATTTCTTTAAATATAATAATCATTATTTTTTTTACAGCCTATGTCTGATAAGTTAAATGTCTGAAGTCTCAATAGGTCTGTTTCTATGGTCTGTCTATTCTATTTATGTAGATCTTGCTCATGGTGCTTCATTTCCTTGTATGACTGGTTATATTTGATTATGCACTGGGCATTGTATTTAAAAATTATCGTAGGAGTATTTTGAAGCCTAAGGTGATAGTATCTTTCTTTAGAGAGTATTTTAATTGGCTTTTACCTGATACATGGTGGGCACTAGCCATTTGGGCCAGTTTAACCCAAGTTCAAGGCTTGTGATTTCCTGGACCATCCAGATAAGGTAAGGCCTGCACTACAAGTCCAGGAATGAGCTGGTTTTCTTGTAGTTTACCCTTTCTTACCTTTAGGGTAGAGTTATATGGGATCTCAGTTTAAAGCAGAAATTATTTTGTCTTTGTCTCATCTTTGGTGGGCATGGGTTTCTATAACCTGACCTTCTGATATCACCCAAACTGCACTTGCATTTTATAGCATTCTTTTGAATAAGCAGATACCTTAGGGTGACCTGGGCTTCCTTCTTGGGGCTCTCATCTTCTCAGAAGAGTTTATCTGATATTTTCTCATGGGGTTCTTGGCTCTTTTTAAGGTTTTAAAAATAATCTGTCCAGCTTTTTAAGGTATAATCTAAAAGTACATTATAGCTGTACTGCATAAAAGTATAATTTTGATATTCTGATTTTATATCCTGCATGTTACATGTCCTTTAGGAGAAATGCATCTTTCTGGATTTTAAGTTTGTTCCATCTTTTAGGTTCAATAATTAAGACATGATTTGCTTCATTGCCTTGCAAAGAGACCAAATGTGGCACTTTGCCATTTCTGTGTTCCTGATAGAATTATATGGACATAATCTTCTTCTAATAGTATTGTTTGACTTAGTGGTGGCTAGCTCTCTATTAATATTTGGGGTCTTAATTGGTGATTAGATCAACAGGAAACCAAGAAACAAAGGTAATACTTTCAACTATGATGTATAATGATGAGGTAAGTTATGATCTCACTAGCTTTTTTGGTTTATTTAGTGAAATAAAATACAGATATCAACTTAAGAGAAAGAGAGCATAACTTTTAAAAACTAGAAGAAGAGTTATACATGTTTGTATAGTCTCTGATATTATGTTTAAAATATTTTATTGGAGTTCTTAGATTCTTGCCCATCACAGATTTTTAATATCAAACTCCTGGAAAACAAGCTTTCTTTTTAACACTCTGGTACTACCTATGTATAATATACTTGTGTTACTATTTTTTTTTTTTTATTAAAGGCAGTGTCCATGTGTAAAAAGTATCTTTCATACCTAGTAATCTGTCTAAATTAGGACTTAATATCTGGAGACTTAGTCATTCAAATGTAGATTTACTTTTAATTTTGGGCCCTAATAGCTCGTTAACCCTCCTTTACCAAGGAAGAATGTAGGATTTTTAAAGTTTTTCCTATTCTTTTGATTACTAGTGGACATGAGTATTTCCATTCTGGCTAGGAGGCTTGGAAAGGCATTCTCTGAAGCCATGCTGTTGGAAAAGTTAATTTATTTCAAGTTGGTCCTTTGGCCATTTTGATAACTTCAGTCACAAATTAAAGTATGATGTATCAATAGAAAAACTTTATGTTCTTTTTTTTAAATGTTCTTTGATGTATCTAGTATCTTGCTTTTTATATAATTCTTCTCTCAAAGTATGTTTTCATTTACTTATAAAGCTCAGTTTTTGTTTTGTTTTGTTTTGTTTTCCTTTGGTTGCAAAGGCTTTGCCTTTAGTGAGCATATCAGCCTGCTCTTTGCCTCCTACTCAAACCCTTGATTACTGATGAAAACAATAACTCTGGTTGGCCCAGAGATTTGGCCAAATGTAGTTACTCTGCATTAAATGATGAGGTAGCCCCGACCTGTCTCTTAAAACCAAGTTGCTCACACCTTGCTCTTCACTCAGAATGCCTCTTTTATGGCCTGCTGTGTCGTCCTGATGTTTGTGCTCTCCTACAGAAGGGAGAAGGAGCAAGTCTGGCCTGGCCAGCTCACTGTGCATGCTGTGCAGTAAGAGTGAGTGTCAGAGACAAGCCCTGAATACCCTTCAGTGAGTCGTCTCCGTATGGTCCCGCTGACTGGTTTTGGATCTGGCTAATCTTTAGTCAGTGTTCTTCTTACCCCTAATTTGTGAGTCAGAGCCTAAATCCCACAGACATGAAGGCAATAGAACAGCAGAGTCTTTGTCTGCAGGGTACAAATTAGCATCAGATCTGGTGCTAATGGAGATGGGAAGAAGAAAATGAGTAGAAACAACACATAACACTTGGCTTCAAACCTACATTGAACTTTCTCCCAAAGATCTTTTTTTTTTTTAATTTTTTTAACGTTTTTTATTTATTTTTGAGACAGGGAAAGACAGAGCATGAACAGGGGAGGGTCAGAGAGAGGGAGATACAGAATCCGAAACAGGCTCCAGGCTCTGAGCTGTCAGCACAGAGCCCGACGCAGGGCTCAAACTCACAGACGGCGAGATCATGACCTGAGCCGAAGTCGGACGCTTAACCGACAGAGCCACCCAGGCGCCCCCCTCCCAAAGATCTTTATGTTCATTGTAGATGTACTTGAGCTGTCAGATAAATAACTGTGGAGTGTATCACAATGGGCTGATTCCAAACTCCCTTTACCACCCTTCTGTAGGTGGCCTGCTATGTGGCTGTGATACCCATGGTGGCCTTGGCCACCTGGCCAGGACAGCACTGACCATCACCATTCAGAGGGCCTGGATTGTGAGCCTCACAGGTGACAACAGAGGCCACCTGGCTGGTGAGCTGGGTCACCCTGGGCATCACGGTCCTCTAATCAGTTGAGAAATAGACCTGGCTTAGTGAACAGAATTGATGAGTCAGTTAGGGCTCTGAGAGGGGCAGTAAGTAGCCCTTAACAGAAATGTATCTAGAGACAAACAGACCTAGATTTGAGTCCAGGTAAAACCAACTATGACTCTTACCAGCTGCATTTACTTAGCTTCTCCAGACTCTACTTTCCTCATGTGTAGAATGGGAGAAATAGACCTGATGCCCACATCCCCTGCCTGCTCGGTTTGGAGAAGAATTCTGTGAGATAAAGGATTTGTAAGGCACTTAGTAGTATATCTGCGCACCGGAAGAAATGGTAACATTGTTATTACTAAAAAGATATATAAACTGTACTTTCAGGAAGGAGAGAAGCCCCTCAGAATACATAACAGAAGTTCCATGGCAATTTTAGACATGGAAAATAAGTGAATTAAAATTTTTCTTAATTCTGGCCAGTGATAAGCTTCTACTCCCGCCCCCAGAAAAATTCATCCCCAAATCTGACTGTTGATTATCACTTATCACTGACAGTGAGAGGTAGAATTTTTTTCAACAATGGAGCTAAATGGAAGAATCTGGCATCATCTTTGTTTTTTCTTCCGTTTATAAAACTTGGATCATTCACATTGTGATATATTCAAATTGCCAACTTAAAGCTGGAGATCTTGTCCAACCCTCTATTTGTGTGATTGGTACGCTCTGCTAAAAAACGTTTGGAGTTGGTAGCCAAGATAAAGGAAGCTCTCATGGAGAAGTCTATTAAAATATACTCCTTACAAAGAGTAGAAGCCCCTTAAATCATGTCTTCGTGGATGTACTGCGGCTTCAATAACACCACGCAAAACACAACGGCTATGTGGATAAAAGCCAGGTGACATGGTGTTGAAATTGCCCTCTGTCTCCGGGGAAGAGAAAATCTTCCTAGCCTCTGTTAATTAATTTCAAAGAAATCTAAAGTAAAACGCAGATTGCGGCTCAAGGTTCACTATGATTTTTTAAGCAATCCCGCGAATATGTTCTTCAGTGGTGGTGGAAGAGTTAAGAGAGTAAGTTTTGGAGTCAGACTGCCTGGGTTTGACTCTGAGCTCCCCTACTCACCTTCTCTGTGACCCTGAGCAAATAAGCTCACGTCTTTGCACCCCTACTTCCTAATTTGTGGACGGCAGCTATTGTCGACCTCTTAGGGTTGTTGTGAGGGTTACGCGAGCCGGATGTCTGGAGAAGGCTTAGAACTAGGCACTGAGAAGCTTTAGTCATTCTGTCCTTCGTCCTCCTCTCCTCGTTAGCATGTTGTCGTAATAACATTACGACTAGTTAATATTGTTGGGGTTAAGATGGCAGGATGTGATAGAAAAGAGAAGACAGGAGACAGGAGTTGGAATAATTAGCTCTGAGTAACCTTGTCCTCAGCTTATTCATCTATTAACTGTTCAAATTCAATAGGACTGATCTTGAAGGTTTTTTTTTTTTTTTTTCAGGTTGAAAATCCTATGATTAAAAAAAAAAAAAAAAAAGAAAATCCCATGGTGAATTCATTGTTAGACTGAAAGGGATCTTTTCTGTTTTGACCACAGTTCACCCAGGGCAAGGCTGACATATCTAGCAAATGCACGACATTACGTTCACCAGGAGGAAGGACTCTGCCACTGAGTCGCAATGTTCCTTTCCCCTCACTTACAGGGATGAATGCAGTGGTCTGGTGGCTGGACCAGATCATCAATATATTTGTTCTCCTGTCCGTGGGCCAGGTGATGACATGGGCATCTCATGTGATCAATTGAGGTTTCATTCTTGGATGGAACTTGCTTTCACTTCTTGTGGAGTTTCTATTTCGGTCCAGGATTTATCACCTAGTTCCCCATTTGGTTGTAAAAACCCAGCGACAAGCAGAGGGGCGCTTCCAAAAAAGGCAACAGGAAGCTGTGAATATTCAAGGTAATATAAACTCAGAGACAGCTCTCGTTCTTTTTTTCTCCTTTATGTCAGTGTTTCATTTCTTCTTTCCAGAACTTATGTCTGATTATAATCTCCACATTCTGTCTGCAAATGTGTCTAGAAACAGTGAAAAAATGAGAAGGTTCCAACTGTGCCATTGGTCATATAGTTCATATGGCTGATTTCATTGGTGGGGCAGGTGGGGCTGTCAGGTGCAGTTACACAGGTTTTACACTGCCCAATTCCAGGAGCTGTTTTTAGAGAGACTCCAATGTGAGTAGCACTCCCATGGGACTGTGGGGTATTCAACCTGCACAACCTGTTTCATGGTCCTGGGGGCAAATTACTTCTCCCTTTCTCACTCATAATCTTCCTTAAAGATGCTAAGTTTGAAAGACAACCATCTCAGTGAGTATGGACTGGTCTTTGGGTCAAAAGAATATAATGAATCAACCACCTCTGCTATCAGCAGTGTTTTTTCAATCACAGGTTCCCTAACATTAGGGTGAGGATGCGAGGAAGGAGACCTGCCAATAAATATGACCTCAAGATAAGAACTCTCCTGCCTGCTGACAGTGTTACCCATTTGCCTGTCATAACACCAGGCCTTACTTCTGACATCAGTTTCTTTTTCTGCACCTTTTCTCTCAAGTTGTTTTGCAATTGAAGCCCACCAGATCTCACTGTCTGAATAAAATATATGTATTTA
This sequence comes from Panthera uncia, assembly GCF_023721935.1. Classification (NCBI taxonomy): domain Eukaryota; kingdom Metazoa; phylum Chordata; class Mammalia; order Carnivora; family Felidae; genus Panthera; species Panthera uncia. The sequence goes on along the minus strand of NC_064816.1, from coordinate 110,546,348 downwards.
TAGAGGTATATACACAAATAGATAGATATACACAAATAGGTAAATAGTACGGCATCTTTCCATCTGTCACTTTTAGCTGTGTAACCATGCAGAGTCATTCTACTCAGACTCCCTGTCTCACTATCTGTACAGTAAGGATAACAATAGCAGAACTGATTGCAGGAATGCTGTGACAGAAAGATTGCCTATGCAAAGCCCCGTTTTGCTCCCTAGCATCTAGTAAAACAAGTTGATAGCTGTTTTTCATCATTGTTATTATTATTATTAGTTTTTTTTTTCAAAGCTGCTCTGGCAATAATTTCTTTTCTATAACCAAGAGCTTCCCCCTCCCCATAGTTCTTGGGCTAGAATGGATTGGCCTGACCCTCTCTCCTTCCTTCACAGACCTATTTGACTTCTGTTGTGTTTCTTTCCTTTTCTTTCCTTTCCTTTTCTTTTCTTTCCTTTCCTTTTTTCTTCTCTTTCTTTTTTCTTTTTTCTTTTTTTTTTTTTTTCAGAGCTTGTCTTAATTTGTGCTAAACACCTCTCAGGATAATGTCTTTTCAATCTGCTTATAGTCATTGCCTGTTCCATCCTGGAAGACTGAAAGCTGTTATCATTTGCTTTTTCTAAGTATTTGTTTCTTCAGAAAAATAACCAAAGAAAATATCCATCGCTGTTTTTAAGAGTTTATTACCATGTTTCAAGCATGTGAAAATGTGTCTTTCATGCTTTGCTATAATTTCTCTCCTGTCAGTGGCTACCTTCCTGACTTCACTGTGTGTCTTGATTTGGGTTCTTTCAAAAGCAATTATTGAGAGGAGGAACTCGGGGTGGAAAGTAATCTTTTTGGAAGGTGACCCTAGGAAGCATGGAGGGGGGATGGGAAATGAGACAGGGAAGGGAAGAGAGCTGATAAAGAATGTGTTGATGGACAGGTTACTGCCACTGGGGCTCAGTCTTGTTCGGGTCCTGGGACACACTGTGTAGGATTTACCTCAGGATTGTCCCACCAAGGGCCAGGGAAACTGGTGTGTTTCTCCAAGTGGTGTCATTTATTAGTGGAGGGTTGTTCCCAGAGGTATTATGTCTGGGCACCTACAGCCTGCCCTTGTGTTCCTGAGGCTGGAGAGAGACTCTCCACTAGAAAGACATGAGTGCTTGGGATAGGAAGCCATTGTTGCACATAGGAATTGCCCAACAAGGAAGCAGATGTGGTTCCTCGGACGGGCCGAGGGCATTTGGGCAGGGCACCGATGTAAAGCTTATTGGATTTTATTTTGGGTAAAAAAGACTCTTGGGAAATCACTGATCGATTCATCAACAAGCCCAAAACTTTGGGAACACTGAAAGACCACGAGCCTACCCCTGCAGGACAACAGGCCTCAACTACCGGCTTTCCTCTCTGCCTCCAAAACTGCCGTGCATGTGCCAGGAGGGATGGGACGCATACTGCAGGCGGACTGTCTTCTTGGCTGGCTTGGGCTTGGACTTCCTCCACATGACGGTGCTGGGATTCAACTGCATCACCACCGGCTATGTCTACACCCAAGGGATTGGAGACTCCCTGCTTAGCATCCTCAGGGCCCTTTCAGCTTTATCCGGCCTGCCGGGCACAATGCTCTTCAGCAGGTTCAGGGGCCCTATGGCTTGATCAGCACAAGAATCACATCCAGCTGGCCCCAGGTAGGCTGTCTGACACTGCGTCTTCTTTGTCTTTGCTACTGGAAGTCCTTTAGGTCTGACTGTTTTCTCACTTGCACTAAGCCAGAATTCTTCTTCCAACCACGAGTTGCTAAAAGAGGATGAGGTACATGTTTATTTCTTTGGAAGAAACATGAACCAGCCTATCCTTCTGGACTGCTCCTCCATCCGTTGAACCAAATCACATTTCTGTCTGAAGGCAACCAGGACCTGGAGCTCCGAGTCTTACATCTCCACCATGTCGTTACTCTAGGGTATGATCCTGGCAAGAATCGGTGAGTATGGATCATGTGTGACATGGGATTCTGCAGACTGTGATGATGTTGAGGAATCTTAGAGGCATTTGGTGGTTTCACCACTGTGCACTGTAAGTCTTTATCATTCATGCACCTAGAACATGTTACATGGAAAGAGCTGTCCTAGACACTGGGGATACTAGAGTGGTTTCATCAGACAAAGTCTTAGCCCCACGGAGCATACACTCTGGATGGGAGGCCATTGAGTAAATAGTTAACTACAGTCAACAATATGAAGTGATCGGAGCTATGTTGGGGGGAGGGCAGAAGATTGAGGACATGTGGGAGGGACACCAAACCTGGTCTTTGGAGTTAGAGAAGCCTTCCTAGAGGGAGGCACAATTGAGAGATCCCTGAAGAACAAGCTGGACAGGTGACATGGAGAAGAAAGAGTGCTCTAGACCAGACAGGCAGTTGTACAGTTGTACAAAGGCTTTTTGAAATGTGAAGACATGGAAATTTGGGGAAGTGAAAGTAGCTATTTCCTAGCTGTCAAGCACATAAATGCTCCAGATGGCATCTACATGAAAGGAGGATTTTGATCTGGATCCTTCTCCATGGAGCTGGGGTGGAGGGACAGGAAAGAGGGCAGCTTGGTGGAGTTCAAACCTTCCTTAGCTGCCTAGGGGAATGGAGGGGAATCCTTTCCCAGGACAAGGTGCCTAACTTTGAGGCTCTACAAGCTTGCCTGCTCTAAGAAGCTGGTCTTGGAACTTTGCCACCAACCACATGCTGTTCATATGTGGCAGTGAGAACTTACCTAATTTGGTAAGGGTGTTTAGATTAAAAAAAATTTTTTTTTAATGTTTATTCATTTTTGAGAGACAGAGAGAGACAGACCATGAGTGGGGAAGAGGCAGAGAGGGAGACACAGAATCCGAAGCAGGGTCCAGGGTCTGAGCTGTCAGCACAGAGCCCAATGTGGGACTCTAACTCATGAACTGTGAGATCGTGACCTGAGCCAAAGTTGGACACTCAACCGACTAAGCCTCCCAGGCGCCCCTAAATTTTTATTAAAGTTTGATCTGTTGATGCATGGTGACTCCATCAGTGACACGTTGGGATCAGCAGTGATGGCAATGGAAACAGCTTAACAGCATAAGGTGTTTAGACCCAGCGATTAGACCTGCAGATTCCCAGCCTGGGCAGAATCTGGGCCTTGCTCTTAGACATGGGATCCCTGTTTCCACCCAAACCTTGTTCTATCCCCCAAATCCATAGTCATCACCTTCAAAGCCCCTCCCTGAGGTTGCAGCCCAGAAACAGTGGATTCCTCAAGCAGGTCAGAAATGCAAGGAGTGGAACGTGTGGTAGTGGGTGGTGGAAGGTGTGGATCAAAAACCAAATCTATCTTCATTCATTCAACAAACCTCATCTGCTAACTCTAGGTCCTAGGTTTCGGGAAGGTCCCTGACCTCTAGGGACTCAGAGCTTTACCTTCTCACCTCTGGAGCCATAGTGGAGTGAGAGCATGGGGCTGGGGGATATTTTCATTATTTTTGCCAGGGAGACCCAGAAACCCTTGGTCCACAGAAGCTTTGGAGCATTGGGAGAGGGGAAATGAGGTTTTTGTAGATCAGATTCAAGAGACTATAGAACCATGGGCTAGCCTGGAAACCTCATTCCTCTGATGTAAAATATGTGTGTGAGAAAGAAATTGTGTTCCTAATTCTAAATGACTGATTAGAAACCTGTTCATTCATCTGGAGTTTACCTAACCTCTAAAATATTTTAAAGGGGACAGTGCCTGAGCAGCTCAGTCAAGTTAACTGTCTGACTTTGGCTCAGGTCATGATCTCATGGTTCGCGGGTTCAAGCCCATGTTAGGCTCTGTGCTGATAGCTCAGAGCCTGGAGCCTGCTTCAGATTCTGTGTCTCCCTCTCTCTCTGCCCCTCCCCTCCTCACACTGTCTCTCTCTGTCTCAAAAATAAACATTAAATTTTTTTTTTAAAAAGATATTTTAAGTGAAGTACCTGACAAGTAGATTATTTTTTTTAGTAGGGCATTTGGCTTGCACTTTTAGCCTTTAATTGCATGAACTACTGAAAGCAGATTGGCCATTTAAGATTTAGGCAATTCACATTGTGAAAATAAACTAGTTCGAAGGGGGGGGGGGGGGGGGGAAGTCCACTTGACTCTTCCTGAATCAAAGGAAATGATCACATTTGGAGAATGTGAAATATAATCAGAAATGACTGTAATCTAGAGAGGCAGCATGACAGAAGCTTCCGGCTTTTCTCTACTGCAATAGTGGTTCTTTTTTTTAAAATTTTTTAATGTTTATTTTCGAGAGAGAGAGACAGAGTGTGAGTGGGGGAGGAGCAGAGAGAGAGACACACACACAAACAGAATCTGAAGCAGGCTCCAGGCTCTGAGCTGTCAGCAAAGAGGCCAACGCGGGGCTTGAACTCACGAACTGTGAGATCGTGACTTGATCTGAAGTCAGATACCCAACCAACAGAGCCACCCAGGCACCCTCACAATAGCAGTTCTTCTTTGCTAGCCCTTGATGAGGATTCCAGAGGCACAGAACGCTCTTGACACTCATGAAGGAGACAGCTCAGGACTTGAAGCCAGCCTGCCTGATGATGTTGGAAGTCGCCTACGTTCCCTGTGTCACCATTTCCTTCTCCGTCAGACGGGGTGGTAATGAGAGTGCCTACCTGTCAGGGAAGTGACAAGCAGAGGAGCTACTTATTAGAATGAATATGAGGTCTCATCTTCAGTCGTCATCATTACTCTATTTTGGCTGTAATTCTGGTGCTTTCACAAGCGTTGCTGTGTAAGGGTGGGTGTGGTCTGGGCTGTGAGACGGAACCACGATGCTGAGTGAAATGGGTGCTGTGTGGTTCCTGCACACTCACTGCCCACACAGGTGCCCTTGACATTTATTCCTAGCAGAATCACAAATGACCTTGGGGTTGTGTGCTGTTGAAACTGCACACGTGAAAAGCACCAGTGCCCAAAAGTATATCTTGCTTGTGTGTGGGTTGGCATGGTCAGAATGGTCAGGTCTCTGTGGTGACTGGTTCTCTCACCAGGACGGGTGGCCTGTGGCCTGCCTTGGCATTCGACTGGGTATCCCCAGGCCAGGTTCATCCGAGGCATTTGTTCAGTAAATACTTGTTTCCATTCTGATGGAAACTAAGTTACAGAACTCTGGCTACAAGAAGACTGGGCACATTGCCCAAAAGTCACTTTGCTTTTTAAAATCTAGGAACTGTAACTCTTTATGCCTTCACTGTAGAAATAATTCTGTCAGTGCATAATTAGCTCTCACTTCTGTGGGCGCTTCCCATTGTACCACCGGGGCATTTTACAAATGCTTTCTACCTCTGTAAGCACTGCTTGCTAAGGGCTGGGGCTGGGGATTTGACTGGTAAGTTCTAGGTCAGAGTCTAGGGCAGGGCAAGGCCTTTGGCGGTCCACACCCCCAGAGACTGAGAGGCCATGCTGGGTGGTCAGTGTATCCCTGAGGCTGGGGGGCTGGCCACAGCCAGGTGGGGGCCACAGCAGGATGGCAAGGGCAGTGCAGGAGGACAGAAGGTCTGGCCAGGGCTTTGCAAAGGCAGGTACTGAAGGACACAAGCATATTCAATCCAAATAATTCTTGAGTTCAGAGCTAAGTCCAGGAATCAGGGCAGGGCAACCAGGAGGCCTCTATAGAGTCAAGGCTGGGTCTCTGGGAGAATCTAGAAGGCCAGCTGACTGGAAGACCTACCAGACAGACAGCAGCTGTGACAGTGCCCGTGCAGGCAGGGGTGAGAACCCCTAGCGTCGTCACTCACAGACAGCAGTGGTTAAAAGTGTGGTTGAAAGTGGGGGTACAAGGAGAGTGGAGACTAATCCTTGCTGTGCTAAACCAGGAGCAATGAGGGAAAGTCTGGAATTGGAACTAGGTTGGAAGGTGAAGACGTTGCTCTCTGTCCTAACCATTTTTGGAATGGAGGCATCAGTATATACACCCCACATGAAATTATATTGCGAGGTAGTGATGACGTGGTGATGGTGATTTAAAAAAATACTTACAACACCACAAATTATGACAGTAACATGCGAAATGGCCAGGCATGATGCTACACACTTCACAATACCGTTTCATATAATCCTCCAGTGAGATAGTGCTCTAAACGTTCCCATTTCACAGATGAGGAAATAGAGCCACAGAAAGCTTCATTTATCCACAAGACAATACCATTCAGTGTCAGAGCTGAAATTCTCTCCGCGGTCTCTGATACCTGTTTACACTTACTCTCCCCCAACACTGCGTTCCTGTGGGTGTCTGGTCCTTTGACCTCACTGTGACCCAGCTTCTGCAGGAGAACATTCCAGAAGCAGAGCGAGGGGCTGTGAATGGTGGGCAGTGCTCCCTGAACTACCTCACGGACCCCATTCACTTTGTCCCTGTCGTATTGGTCCCACGGCCTCAGCAGTTTGGCGCACTGGGGTTGCTATTTGTAACCATGGGGCACGTGCTGTACTTTTTTTTTTATGCGAGGAAGTATAATGTTACAAATGGCTATTCTCAGAAGACAGCGAAGAAGGGCACTTCAGTCTGACAGGTAGGCAGCACCTCTGAGTGCTCAGAGCTCCGGTAACCCTGGCCCCGTCTCATTCTGAGCGTTTGCAGTGATGTCCCCGCCTTGCTGCCGGGGACCTGCCTTGTTCTGACCCATCAGAGAGCACCCGCATCAAATGCACCTTTGCAGCGATGGGGAGTTGGAAATGGGTCTGACTCACCACATGCCTGTTAACTGAACCGAGATTCCACTCCAGACAGCTGGGAGGGGCTTGTTTTACTTTTGCCAACAGAGTAACTCAGTGTTCCCAGGTTTTTATTGTTCTTTGGGTTCTAAAATTAGTCAAAGTCTTTTGGACAATCCTAAAACTAGAGAGAGAGTGGAGCATGTTTGGTCTCAATTCCTTGGATATGGGGTTTTATTTAAAAATTTTTTTTAAATGTTTGTTTATTTTTGAGACAGAGACAGAGCATGAATGGGGGAGGAGCAGAGACAGGGAGACAGAATCTGAAGCATGCTCCAGGCTCCGAGCTGTCTGCACAGAGCCAGATGCAGGGCTTGAACCCATGAACTGTGAGATCATGACCTGAGCTGAAGTCAGACACTTAACTGAGTGAGCTACCCAGGTGCCCCTAATACGAGTTTTTTGTTTTACAGGTGGATTGAGAATGTTCTTTGATGTGGTAGGGGCTCCTCATGAGGCCTGAAGCTATTTATTGAAGAAGTAGATCATTGTAACAATCTAACTAGGGATACAAACTAGGGATCTGATGGTACCCCAGCAGACTTGGGCAGGTTCGGCCTCAGTGAGCAAGCTAAGACTTCCGGTTCGGCCAACTCTGGCTAAGAAAAGCACAAATTTGTGATGAGCAAATTTTGAATTTCTGGCTGCTTACAATCAACAGTAAAACTAGCTTTTGAGAGGCTTAAAAGAAAAAAAAAATATATATATATACTTAAAATAACACTGAATTGCTGTTTTGTAAGTGTTGTACCATACAAGTTCACCTAGAAGTGAAAACAAGGAAGCTGGCAAATAAGCCTCTACAGGCCTGTATGTCTATCTGAGAAGCTTTGTGCGTGTGGGGTCTGGCCTGTAGCACACTCAGTAGCACCTGAGCGGGCCGGTATTGTTGGGAATGACATGTTCTTTTCTTTTTTTTAAAGTTTATTTTGAGAGATAGGGGGGAGGGGGACGGGAGCAGGGGAGGGGCACAGTGAGAGAAGGGGGAGAGAATCCCAAGCAGGCTCCGCACTGTCAGCACAGAGCCTGATGCGTGGTTTGAACTCACCAACTCTGAGATCATGACCTGAGCTGAAATCAAGAGTCAGATGCTCAACCGACTGAGCCACCCCGGGAATGACATTTTCTAAGACAGGGTTTCTTGGCCTCTGCACTATTGACATTCTGGTGCAGACAGTCCTTTGGGGTCTGTCCTGCACATTATAGGATATTTTGCAGCATCTCTGGCCTCTGCTCACAAGGAGCACCCCTCACCCACACAATTGTGAGAGTCAAAAGTGTCTTCAGACAATACAAAGGTCTCCATCCCAATACAAAGGAGGGTGAAAATGTCTTTCCCCATCCCATCTCCTCTAAAGAATCACTCCTTTTTTTTAAATTTTTTGTAATGTTTATTTATTTTTGAGGGAGAGAGACAGAGTGTGAGTGGCGGAGGGGCAGAGAAAGAGGGAGACACAGAATCCCAAGCGGGCTCCAGGCTCTTAGCTGTCAGCACAATGCCTGATGTGGGGCTTGAGCTCACAAACTGTGAGATCATGACCCGAGCTAAAGTCGGATAACTGACTGAGCCACCCAGGCGCCCCCCCCCACCCCTTTTTAAGCTTATTTGTTTATTTTGAGATAGAGATGGAGAACCAGCGGGGAAGGGGCAGAGAGAGAGGGGGGAGACAGAGGATCCAAAGTGGGCTCAGTGCTTGACAGCAGAATCAAGAGTTATGTCTGCTTAAGAGTAATGTCTCAAGGGAAGAATCCACTTATTGTTAAGAGACAAATGATAAAAAGTCATTGTTACCAGTAAGGAAACTACGAAAGGGGATTTTACACACAGATCTGCTTTTTAGACCTAAGTGAAATGAGGGAAGGGGAGAATTTTGTGGAACATTTTGCTTAACCTAAGGTAGTTTTTAAAAACTGTACTTTATGTAAAGTTCTGGTAATAGTTATGATGTCACCTCCCCCGCCCAGTCTTGACTCTTCCATTAAAAGTGAAAGATTACTACAGATACAAGCACGTGCACGCACACACACACACACATACACACACACAAGCCCCAAACTAAGTAGGTCAAGAAACCAGAAACATACAGACCTAGAAATCCATATGTCCTTCATATGGATTCTTCATTAAGGAAGTTTTATTTTGTGGACCTGTAGCACACCAAGTCCCTGGATGATTCTAATGAACACACAAGTACTTGCCCATAGTCTTAGAACAAAAGTATTTAATAAATACATCCTGAAGCCTTTTATTTACAGTCCCCAGAAGTGCTAGCAGCCTGAGGGTAGAATTGATGTCAAGTCTTGTAAGTGGCACTGGCTCCCTCCTCCTGCACCCTGGAAAGAATAGCTGCCTACCTATTGTCAGTTCTGTGTTGTAAGTGGTAATTTTGCTCTTGCTTTTCCGCCAGGTCCTGTAATAGGATGGCAACATCCTTCTCTCTATTGGATTGTGGAACCACTATCCCTGTGGTTCCCATGAATGTTTTGATTCATGTTTAAGAAACAGAAATATAATGCAAATAGCATTTATATAATTTTCATAATACAGTTCCTTTAACCCAGCATCCAAAATATCATTTATAGTCAATATAAAATTGAGATATTTTACATTCTTTTTTTAATGTGAATTCTCCCAAAGCTGATGTTTTTTAGACCTCAGTGCATGTGAGTTTGGAGTAGTCATGTTTCAAGTACTCGGTAGTGACATGTGGCCAGTGCCTACTGTATTAGACTGCAGTTTGGACTCTATGATGATTCCCAAAGTTCCACATATTTCTCCAGCACAGAAGGTCTATAAATGATACAGTGTGCTTTACTCTGCCTTAAAGAGTGGGGGTAACATGCCAGGGCATTTGTTCAACTGGGAAACCAATGGTATGAGGCTCCGATCCATTAACTGCACCATTCTGCTCTGCTCCCAGAAACAAATCATTGTGACGTCCATCAGCCTGATTTGACTGGATTTAGCCTCTATCTCTGAAACAGATTGATGTGGAGCTGTCCTTCTGGAAATGCAGATGGCGATGGTGGGGAGTACCTCAAGAAATTAGCCCCTCACAATACAGATAAACTCCACTAGGGGGCCCTCTAGTCAATGGTTGCATAGTCCCGGATTGGGATAAATCACAATTTTATAACAATATATCTAAATCAGGACTTTTCAGTTCATGAATACGCAGTAAATTTTGGAAAGGGAAACTTCATGAGTGCAAAATAAAAATAAGCCTTTCAAATACATATCTGGCTGTTTGTTTACACAATCTCAACTTGGCTTTTCTCCGAAGAGGTGTTATCCCTTTGGCTTGGCAAGGAGCTGGGGTCACTGGCCGACTGACCTCACAACTCAGATCCATCAGTCTCTACTATCTCTGTATCCTTGTTTAGTCATGCATACACCTTTTCTGTTCTACTTTGTTCAAGGTACTTGAGATCATGAGGGGAAAAAAGCATTAGGTTTTTTAGGTTTAGGTTCCAGGTTCCAGGGAGCCTAGAATGCAAATGACCCCACTCCCTCCTCCTTTTCCATTTTAAATTTATATTTAAGTGCCAAATAACAAATTTGCCAACTGGCTCTTTTCTCCAGCTCCTAGGAGGCTCAGAGCCAAGCTGGCAGGAGACTAATGCAGGAGGTCTAATGGCTTGGCTTTATAATCCTGCTCTTCCTGCTGAGCTTTTATCCCCTTTTCTAATTATTGTATTGTTTGCTGTTTATTTAGAAACCACCCTAACATTCAGGGAATGTGGTAGTGATGGGGGGGGGCGGGTAAAAATAGATATAATCATCTCTTCATAGCTTGTCCCAACAACTGAATCTTTCAGCTATTGACTCAGATACTAAGTGAAATTTTTCCTTCTAACAGAAGTTAACGGGGGCACATTCTAACTGGCTTCATCTGACATAGTGATGTGGCTAAGTCATACCATGAAAGCACCATAAAACAGGAATCATCTATCACAGGGCTTAACCAACACACAAGAGAAACACAATAAATATTTGCCAAATTGTGAAAATATTTTAGGTTTCACAAACCTCAAAAGTACTTGAGTTTGGAACACTCACTTGAACTACAAACAGTTGGTTTTTCTTTTAAGAACCCAAAATTACTGGTAGTAAGTAACACTATAGAGTGTCTAGGTCAAAAATGGGATATGCCCATTCTTGAAATCAAATTATGGGGCCCTACCTACCTGAACCAACAAGAACAACAGAGTAACTGTGATATTGGGCAAGTAATATCTGAGGATAGCGACTGGAGTTCTTAAGATACTGCATTTTCAGTGAAAGCATAACGATTGGCATAAAGTTATATTTCAATCCCATCTTCTTTTGTAGTCATAAGGGAAGATTCTCTTCAAGCCCAGCCTCCTCCCTTGGAGTTAATAAGCCCTCTTTGAAAACATTTCATTCAACTCCAGACTTGCTTCACTTCTCAGAGCACTTGAGCACAAACTGGCTGGAAGAACGGTCCTATTGGCCTCGGCTCGTCTTAGCTGTGCTCAACACGCAGGTGTGTGCTGTGCCAAGGAGGGCAAGGTGACTCTGCAGGACTGTGGGGTAGGCTTCAGCTCCTCAGCCCATCTTCTTTGCGGTTTACTAGACTTATTTAGCCAAGGTATTGGGCAACTGTGTTGTCATCATGGAGGGGGTTTGGGGGAAACAGAGCAGGGAATGTTCTCAAGCCTGGCCATCTGAAGAGCATTGCTGGCTCTTCCTGCAGGCAACACAGCACAGCAACAGCTGTCAGAAGTCCACGTGGTCTCAGGGCAGGGTGCAACAGGCTCTGAGATTACACCTCCTTGTTACCTACAGTAAAGAACAATGACTCACAACCAATACCTGGCCCATCCTTCCTTTCAAAAGCGTCCTTGAACATCCGCAGAGAAAAAGGGAGAGCGCAGACTGGTTTTTTCCAGGAGTAAACCGCGTGACTTAGGTATTAAGCTTTGAGATCAACCCAAGCCCAATAACTTGGCCGCTAGAACCTCACTTCATTTCCCAAATCCCTTGGCTAGTCATTTATCAGTCAAGGCCATTCTAAATTTTCTTGGAATGGGAAGTTGCCAGTGTGGAAAGCAAGGCTATCAGGAACCTGAAATGATGCCGAGCAGGTTACAGGGCAAATACAGGGTAGCAATTTCCACACTCCATGTGGGCCACTAAGAATGGACAGTCCAGAGACTGAAGGCAAAGTGCCATGACAGACCCAATGAGACTGAAAATGCAGCTGTTAAGACAAGGAATGTGTTGTCTGGAATATCCATAAGGAGAAATTGTATATCCTTGACAGGTGAACCAACATATACCTTTTGATTTTCTCACGTATTATATTGTGTGCACAAGTCACTTATGTGACTTACACCCCAAAATGTTTTGATGTTTTTGCCACTTTTAACACCTCCCTAAATCATTCAAGTGCTGACCCAAGACCATCTTTTCATAGATTTCACTGGAAATGTCATTAAGATGCCAGAAAAGTTAAGTTTTAAAAATCACATTTATTGAAGTGTAGTTTACATTTAGTAAAACACACCCCTGAAATTTGACAAACGCGAGTGCCACCATAATCAAGATATAAAACACTTCCGGGGCTCCTGGGTGGCTCAGTTGGTTAAGTGTCCGACTTCAGGTGAGATCATGATCTCAACGTTTGTGGGTTCGAGCCCTGCATTGGGCTCTGTGCTGACAGCTCAGAGCATGGAGCCTGCTTGGGATTCTGTCTCTCTCACTCTGTGCCCCTCCCCCGCTCACACTCTGTCTCTCTCTCTCAAAAATAAATATTTTTAAAAAAGATATAAAACACTTCTTCAAAACTCACTCATTCCCCTTTGCAACCTACCCTTGCCGATCGTTACTAAGCCATTTATCTGTTTTCTGTCAAAAGGATCAAATTTAATTGTTGAAATAATGTATTATGGAAAAATTTGTATGCATATAAAATTATTTTTATTAAAAAAACTTTTTTAAACATTTATTTATTTTTGAGACAGTGTGAGTGGGGGAGGTGCAGATAGAGAGGGAGAGACAGAATCTGAAGCAGGCTCCAGGCTCTGAGCTGTCAGCACAGAACCCAACGTGGGGCTCGAACCCACGAACTATGAAATCATGACCTGAGCTGAAGTTGGATGTTTAATTGAAAGAGCCACCTAGGCACCCCTAAAACTGTATTTTTAAAAGGATGCTTTGAAATGTATCTTTAGGGCAGTCAAAGGAATAGGATTTAAAAATAATCTTTGCAAATTAAGGCACAAGTGACAGTGTTGTTAAGACAGTTGTAGAATAGTCTAGTTACTATGTCAAGCTTCAGGCTAGGGCTGGTTGGCAGAAAGGCTAAATAATAGAACAGAATTCTACAAAATTCTCTATGGTGCTGGTAGATATATGTTCTTACAGATATTTGGCACCTTCTCAAAATTCACCCCTGCTACTACCATGAAAGGGACAAAGAGAGCAAAAGCCTCTATTCAATCGCCATATGTTCAAATACACTGTATCTACTTGAAAAGCTTCTTTCAAACACCACGATTGTCTTTCGAGCACCAGACCTGTAAAAGAAGTATCACAACACGTAGTTAGATCGGCAATTATGAAATAAGATGTGCTATTAAGAAAATAAACAGTGGTTTCTAGACCATGTTTACAAAAGCTGTGCAGCAGGTAAGTTAATAGAATTCCCCAACATACTACACATTTTCAACTCAGACTTAGTAATGTTCTCATATAAAAGTGAATTTTTAACTCAAACCCTATCTTACTAAAAGCTCAAAATGGTCACCATAGGGAAAGATACTTTGAAAGATTAAATGCCAATTACTTAAAAATCCATTAAAAATAACCTTTTCTTGGCATAATAAAGTATTGCCTATTTATTACAGGCTTTGCCCCCTTCATATCTAAAACATACTTTCTAAAGGGAGGAGGGATGTGACTGCAGGTAACCAATTCCTATGAAGTTGGCCTCAGGTAAATCCTTTAACCCATCAGAGAAGCATATCCGATCAGATTAAGAGTTCTCATCCTTGGCCAAGAATTCAATTCAGCTATTTAATAACAAATTATCTCCATTTGGTCCATACCTGAAGCTCATCAGCATCTTAAACTGGACTGTGCCTGATAGAAAAGTGAGAAGAACAACGTTAAGAATATCAATGAACTCTTTATGATTTGGGGTTTTTTTGTTCGTTTGTTATGTAAAGAGCATCTTTTATTGTGGTTACCTACTAGTTACCTCAAAGACTAAAAAGCTACCTTTGAATAGAATTCCCATATAAAGGCTTTCTCCAAATTTCCTCACACTTGGGAAATCTCCTTGGTAATTTCCAGCCAGGAGTAAAATAGAACAGTGAATTAAGTTCCTATCATCTGGAATTCTATGTAATATAATGTCAGCACCCACGACCTGTCCAACTTGACCTTTACATTAGCATGGAACAGTATCAATTTTAGAAAAAAAACAAAACCAAACCTGAAATGTTACTGGCAACAGTTTGTACCTAGGAAACACTAAAACAAGCTCTCAACAGATTTAAAAACCAAAGGAAGCCTGAAACTTGTTGACCAAGCAGAAGCAGACAGAGCCCAGCAAGTTGAGAACAGTTCTCGGCACTTGCTGAGTTTCCACTACCCTTAAATAGACACTGGCTCAAGCTGCTGTTTCCTCGTCATGGTGCCTGGCTCCCTCAGCCCGTGTTTCTCTCTCACATGGAACTGTTGAAACAGTTTGGCTCAAGAGGACCCCCCCCCCCCCCAATAAAGCAATTGTAAACCAAAGCCTGACCATTACATTTCCCCGTGTTGCAGTGCTAGTCACCAGACTGAGGGACTCAGGACAGGGAAATCTGTCCCTGTGCTCTGGGGTAATAGATATGGCTGGAAAAGGGATGCCTACAGCACAGCTTGCTCCCCCCGCCCCTTTAAAAGCACGGTAAAATGGATGTCCCATTCAGTTTCCTGGTCAGTAATATCAGTTATTTCCTAAGAGGTAAAAAGGTCTTTCATAACTCTACGGGCAAACATGTAACCCCCAGAAGCCTCACATTTCAAGAGATTGCTAAGTGATACTTAGGATATCTACAAAGATTCCTTCATTCACTCTACTCTAAATTTAGATCTTTACAAAGTTTACTAAATCTGGAGAACAACCGTTTCTATAGCATGGGTGCCAGCGTCTTGGTGGACACAAATCAGAATCCCAATGGTTCATTTTTTCCCGGGACAGAAAACCATGACGGGCTTCGCACCCTGAAAATGTTGGAAGAGGGTCCTGCGCTGCATACGGTACTGGTCGCTCCAGAAAAGGTGAATCTGGGGCAGAAAACTGCAGGCAGGACTCACAGCAGTTATCAGCCCCCGCAAGACGAACCCCAGACCTTTCAAAAAGCCAAACCACCCTGCAAAGTGGCAACTGAAAGGCATTTGTGGGGAGTGGCTGTCAGAGCGCAATTGCCGCCGTTTGTTGCTAGCACACTAATTAAGCTGCTCCGCACGCAAAGTTAAAGCGCTCAGATCCACGATCTGGCTCATTTTCCAAACTGGTTACGTCGGGGTCATGGTAACACCAGGCAGGCGGGAGCCCGGAGCGAGCCAAGAGCGCCCACTCCGACCCGGTTGGGCGCCTTCCGCCCCGCAGCTGCATTCTCCAAATGTTATTTTTTCTTTGAAAAGGGCACTTGAAACTCCCGGTGGCTTGGAACCCTGGAGCATCGAGGCCACAGGCACCAGGGATGAGGGGACCGGGGGCGCGGTAGGCTGGGGGCCGGGGGAAGGCGCCACAAGGGTGCTTCCCAGGAAGTAAGGGTCCCCGACTCCACGAGGACGTCCTCACCCCAGAGGAGCCCTCACGGGGGCACCTTCCCCGGGATCGGGGGCCTCTCCCGAGGGGGCGCCAAGCTGAGGCCGAACCCGCGTCATGGACGCCCGGGCGAGGCGGGCACAGGGACCCAGAGAGAGACCCCAGACCACGTGGCCGGTTCCGGCGTCGGGCCGGTCCGAAGACACTTACCGAGTCGCACACCACGTCGGAAAAGGGAGGGCGCTGGAGAGACGAAGTTTAAAAGGGGCTTGGGCGGTCGGCACCCTGAGACAACCAACCAAAAATTACCCCCAGCGCCCCTCCCGGCCTAGTAACCGCCCCGCCTGCGCTGCCCATAGGCTCGCGCGCGCCCCCTGCCGGCGACTCACGTTCCCCAGCCCTGGCTTTGGAGCCGGGGGACTCAGCACGCTTGCCTGAACACCTCTCTGTGTGGGTGTTCATTTATACTACGCTGCAGGTTTGATGAAGCTCCTGGCATCAAATCAAATAATGTTAGGTATGTAACCGCCCGCCCCGCCCCGAATTCCATGCCTTCCCCCAGGGTGGTCTGCAAGTCAAGAAGGCACTGCCGGACAGGACCCGCAGTCTCCAGCCTTGTGCTTACGTTGAGTTTTATCCTTAATTTGTTTTTCGAATTTTGAGATTTGAGGCTTCCTAAACTGGGGCACTTGAGATTATTTTGGTTGGAGGGACTGTTTAGTATGACAGGTATGTTTTGAGTGTTTACTGTGCCAGGCAATGTGATTGGTGCTGGGGGGTATAGAGTGGAATGAGAAACTGCACCTGCCCTCAGAAAACATAGAGTGACGTTCAATTGTTGATAGAAGCCCACCCACTGTGCCCATGGCACAGCACAGACCACTGAGCCCAGCCTGCTAAGGGGTCAGGGAGGGCACCTTGGAGGAGGGGTACTGATGGTGCGTCTAGCATCTCGGAATCTGACTGCACCTCGAATATTGAAGAATATTTGGTAAAAATCAAAGAGGCCAAGAGAATTAAAGAGGACGTATAGAGTAGAAGGGACTTAATAAGTCAGCTAGAGTTTTCTCTAGTGGAGTAGAGCCAGCCTTAGGGTGATCTCCAGAAGCAGAGTTGTCATGATGGTGGAATGTAAGGTCCATGAGGACTCCGTTTCCTTCTCTGCTGGCTCCCCAGAACTGAGCACAGTGCCTGGAATATACTTGGGTCAGGAGGAAATTACTCCAGGAAAAGACATTCGCCATTTATCCCCCCAAATAGTTGAGTATTCATGCTATCAAACTCTTGAAGGCTCATAACGGTGGTAGTGATGGGGTCTTATCCTAGGCTGTAACTTTCCTGGGTCACCTTGAATGTGAATTTATCTCTGCATTTCCAGTACATGGCCAAGGGCTTGGTGTGCTGTAAGGGCTTGATAAAACATGCTGAATTTCCTTTCCTGGCATGTATTTGGCCTGTCGTTCAAACACACTTATAGAGAAGGTATCCTGGGGCCTCCGGAGGTGTTGGGCATTTCTCTGGCTAGTTTTGCTGCTGCTAGAGGGGAACCTTATCCCCACCACCGCCATGATTCTCTGTGGAGAAACTTCTGCTGGATAATGCCACAAACCTCTACCTATCCTTTTCTCATTCCTTTTCAGAACAAGAAGGAATTTCAATAAAATCCAGTGTTAATATGAATTTTGAGAGCATGCAAATTAGGGTAGTCTTGTTAACTTTCATTCTCTACCTGTCCTCTGTTCTCAATGGAAGAGTCTAAGATTCTTCTCTGATGGGAGGGGAAACAGGGCGTAAGAAGTGACCATTGGAAGCCATTGAGGGTTTTCTTGGTTCAGTATACAGTCAATTGGGTACATTGTAAGTGTCATTACCTTTACCTCTGTGCTTTCTTTATAGTCCTAACTAAATGAAAGGTAGTATTTCTCGTAACCATGCAGTAATGATCCTGCATTTTACACATTTAAAATTTTTGGCTCCCAAGTATGTCATGGCAGATAACATCCAGTGGCTCATTCTCTTCAAGGAAGAGCAAATCCATTAGAAGGCTATAAACTGAAGATTCGTGTTTTTTCTTCCCTCACTGTCCAGGATCGGTGTAAGGGAATGGTGACTCAAGGTCTAGACTGGGACCCTGAGAAGAACAGACTAAACTCTGAAGAACTAACACTAGTAAATATTAGTAGTAAAGCCAACACTTCAATTTCCATTCTATGTTTTATTCTGTGTTGGTTCTGGATGCAGAAGGGGCAGAAAGCAACTTATTTATCACCCTCTTCAAACCCTGCAATTGCCTGATCCTATCCCCAGGAGATCCCAAGTCTTACTTGCTCGCAATGAACTGACATCAGACACAGATCTAGGGCATTTGCTTTCACAAATTAATTGGCCCATTCATTTACTTTCATCTTTGTGTTGAATGCACATTTTATTGTGTTGGAGAGTCAGGAGATAAAGCAATTGCAGACATTATTTATGATTTGAATGATTACTCTAGTTGGGTAACATTTTAATTGGCATCATTGGGCCAGTTGCCACATGCAGGTCTCTGCCTATCAGCCTACCTTTTCCAAGCAGCTGTAGGCTTGTTTTCAAGCCAAGAGAGAATGTCTGCCCCCACTGAAGTTTATTGGTTTCATCTGCCTAAATAAACTTGTGTGGCTGATTTTGGCAATTAAAAGGTGTACTTGTACATGTCCTGGAAGCACTGAGATATAGATGCACTTGTTTCTTTCCCCACATGGGTACAAAACAGACTATTAAAAAAAAAAAACAAAACCCTTTTACGCTGGATGGCGCCATGCAGAAGAATAAAACTGGACCACTTTCTTACACCATACACAAAAATAAATTCAAAATGGATGAAAGACATATGTGTGAGACAGGAAACCATCAAAATCCTAGAAAAGAACACAGGCAGCAACTTCTTTGACGTTGGCCATAGCACTTCTTACTAGACACATCTCCGGAGGCAAGGGAAACAAAAGCAAAAATGAACCATTGGGGCTTCATCAAAATAAAACAAAACTTCTGCACAGTGAAGGAAGCAATTAAAACTAAAAGGCAATCTACAGAATGGGAGAAGATATTTACAAATGACATATCTGATAAAGGGCTAATATCCAAAGTCTATAAAGAACTTTTCAAACTCAACACCCCAAAAATAAATAATCCAGTTAAGAAATGGGCAGAAGACATGAACAGACATTTCTCCAAAGAAGACATCCATATGGCTAACAGACACGTGAAAAGATGCTCAACATCACTCCTCATCAGGGAAATACAAATCAAAACCACAATGAGGTGCCACCTTACACCTGTCGGAATGGCTAAAATTAACCACTCAGGAAACAACAGATGTTGGTTGGCAAGGATGTAGAGAAAGGGGAACCCTCTTACACTGTTGGTAGGAATGCAAACTGGTGCAGGCACTGCGGAAAACAGTATGGATTAAAAATAGAACCACCCTGGGACCCAACAATTGCACTACTGGGTATTTAACCAAAGGATAAAAAAATACTGATTCAAAGGGGGCACATGCACCATGATGTCTATAGCAGCACTATCGACAATAGCCAAATCATGGAAAGAACCCAAATGTCTATCAACTGATAAATGGATAAAGAAGATATATCTTGTGATACACACACACACACACACACACACACACACAATGGAATATTACTCAGCCATCAAAAAATGAAATCTTGCCGTTTGCAACAGCATGGTTAAAACTAGAATGTATTATGCTAAGCAAAATAAATCAGTCAGAGAAAGGCAAATATATGATCTCACTAATAGGTAGAATTTAATAGTTCTAATCCACTAATAGGTGGATGAATATAGGGGAAGGGACAGAAAAATAAGATAACAACAGAGAGGGAGGCAAGCTATAAGAGAGTCTTAGCAATAGAGAACAAACTGGGGGCTGCTGGAGGGGAGATACGTGGGGGGATGGGCTAAATGGGTGATGGGCAGTAAGGAGGGCACTTGTTGGGATGAGCCCTAGGTGTTATATGTAAGTGATGAATCACTGAATTGTACTCCCAAAACCAATACTATATTACATGCTAACGAACTTGAATTTAAATAAAATCTTGGAAGGAAAGCAAAATCCCCTTTCAGGTGTGTTACTTACAAACTTTGGCATTGTTCACAATACTTCTAAGAAGTACATGAATAAACGTATAAAATAGAGTTCTACTTGTTTACATTTCAACATATCCAATGTATTACCTTTATTGCTAAGAATGATCTGGTTTGTTGTAAAGCAAAGAAAATAAAAACATTCTTTACTTTAACTCCACATACTTCTATAGGTCTTTGTTTCTTTTTATAGTGCAGCTCCTCAAAAGTGTTATCTATATTGGTCTTTAATTTGTCTCCTCCTTTCATTTCTCAATCTAATTATATTGGTCAGCCTCTGAGATGGTCTCCAATTGCCTCATCTCCTGTTATTCATGCCCTTGTATAGTCCCCTCCCCTTCAGCGTGGTCTGGACCTAGTGAATTTCTTCCATTGAATAGAATTGAACATAAGTTATAGGTCGGCATGTGGAGAGATGCCCCACACCATATGTCATTAGGGAATTGCAAATTAAAACAATGAGATATCATTATGTATCTACTGGAATGGCTAAATTCCAGACGGTGACAATATCAAATGTTGGTGAGGATGTAGAACATCAATAACTCTCACTACTGGTGGAAATGCAAAAAGACATAGCAATTTTGAAGGGCAGTTTGGCAGTCCTTACAAAGCTAAACATACTCTTACCATATGATCCAACAATCATACTCATTGGCATTTCCCAAAAGGAGCTGAAAAAACTTGTATCTGCAAAATAACCTGTACATGGATGTTTATCATAACTTTATTCATAATTGCCAAAGCTTGGAAGCAACCAAGATGTCTTTCAACAGGTGAATGGAATGTGGTACATACAGACAATGGAATATTATTCTGCACTAAAAAGAAATGAACTATCAAGCCATGAAAATACATGGAAGAAACTTAAATGCAAATCTGAAAAGTTTATCTACTATATAATCCCAACTATATGGCATTTTGGAAAAGACAGAACTATGGAATCTATGAACAGATCAATGGGTGCCAGAGGTTTGGGGGAGGGAGGATAACTAGCTGGAGTACAGTGGATTCTTAGGGCAGTGAAACTGTTCTATATGATATTATAAAGGTTGATACGTGTTATTATGTATTTGTCAGAGCCCATAGAATGTACGACACAGAGTGAATCCTAATGTAATGGACTTAGGTTGATAATGATGTGTCAGTGTTGGTTCATCAACTGTAAAAACTGTTTTGCACTGGTGGGGAATGTTGGTAGTGTAGTGGGAAATCTCTCTAGTTTCTGCTCAATTTTTCTGTGAATCTAAAACTGCTCTGAAAAATAAAGTCTTTTTTAAAAACTGATGGGATGTCACTTCAGAGATTGTGTTACAAAAGACTGGAGCTACCATCTTGGGCTGCTGTCTCTTACCTTTTCTCTCTTAGAGTCTTTGCTCTAGGGGAAGCAGGCTGCCATGTTGGGAGCTGCTTTATGGAGAGAACTAATTGGCAAGGAATAGATGTCTTAGGCTAATAGCCAACAAGGATCTGAGGCCTGCCAGTAGCCACGTGAGCAAGCTTGGTAGTGAATCCTGTCACATCAGACCTTGAGAAGACTCCAGTCCTAGCCAATGTCTTGACTGCAGCCTTGTGGGAGACCCTGAGCCAGAGGCAACCAGGAAGCCACACCCAGATTCATGACCCACTGATGCTGTTTGATAACATGTGCTTATTGCTTTAAACAGCTAAAGTTTGTTGTAATTTGTTATGTGGCACCGGATAACTGATGCATCAATCCATGACTCCATGGAAACAACTCTTTTCAAGGGCCAAGGTGCTTTTAGTCTTGACCTTAGTTGTCTTTTCAGTCAAGTGTGATCATTCTTTTCTTGAAACATTTCTCTTTTGTCTTCCAGGTCACCATACTTTGTTTTTGTTTGTTTTTCCCAACCTCATGGCTGCTTCTTTTCAGTCCCTGTTACTGGATCCTTTCTATTTGCCCACCTTTACTGTGCGGAGTTCTCCAGGGCTTAGTCCTCAGATCTCAACTCTCCTTGATCTACTCCTATCTAGGTAATGATGTCATCTAGATGTACAGTTTTAAATACTGTTTTGACTTTGCTTTGTGACTCAAATTTCTCTTCTTTTTTTCTTAAACAATAGAATTTTGTATTCTCACAGTTCTGAAGGCCAGAAGTCCAACATGAAGGTGTCAGAAAGGTTGGTTCCTTCCAGAGGCTCTGAGGGAGAATCTTTGTTTCTTCCAAGTTTCTGGTGGTGATGATCGATCCTTGGCCTTCAGCTGCATTATTGCCCCAGACTCTGCATTTGTCATCACATGGCATTCTTCTGTGTGTCTCTGTGTAACTGTCTTCTTCTGACCTTCTTATAAGAACAATAGTCATAGGATGTAGGGTGCCCTAATCCAGTATTACCTAATCTTAACTTTGTTACATTTTTAAAAATCCTATTTCCAAATAAATCCCCATCATAGGTGCTGGGGTTAGAACGTCAGTGTAACTTCTTACACCCACAACACAAAGCAGTGCTCTTTTTGTCCCTTTTCTCTCATGCTTGAAGGTTACTGGAAGTGGTTTTTGGACTCAAAATTTCACTTTTCTCTCAAACTTTTCCATACTGTGTGGTAGAATTGACAGGGCATGGTAACTAATTTGAAAAAGATAGAGATAAGAAATGAAGAGTCACATGACTTCAAGTTATGGTGACCACCTTGAAAGCCCACCAATCCTTGGTGATAGGCTTGAAAAAGTGACTGTATGCAGGGCACATAACTGAGGTACTCTACCTAGTGACCCTCCATTCAAGCAAGGCATTGTTCTAGGACCATGTATTCCTGTTTTCCTTTTTTCAATTACTATATTCTACAACTACCTAAATGAGTTACCCCTACCGACCTCTCCATACTCACTTCCTGTGACAGATTTCTTGTCATATAAACTATACAGCTCCTTTTTATTCTTTTTTTAAAAAATAATTTCTTTATTTTTAAATTTACATCCAAGTTAGTTAGCATATAGTGCAACAATGATTTCAGAAGTAGATTCCTTAATGCCCCTTACCCATTTAGCCCATCCCCCCTCCCACAACCCCTCCAGCAACCCTCTGTTTGTTCTCTATATTTAAGAGTCTCTTCTGTTTTGTCCCCCCTCCCTGTTTTTGTATTATTTCTGCTTCCCTTCCCTTATGTTCCTCTGTTTTGTATCTTAAAGTCCTCATATGTTTTGTGACTCAAATTTGTCACAGGCTTAGACCATTCCCTGACTTACAGTCTTATATGTCCAATTGCACACTGAAGGTTTGCACTTGGGTTTCTAAAAGGCATCTTGAAATGAATGTGCCTGAAACTCAACTCTTGATATTTCATCACTTACAAGTGATCATGCCACCATTAATCCACTGGTGTATATAGCAGTTTTATTCTTCTAGTGCTTATGGCAAAAATCTTGGAGGTGTCCCAAACTCCTCTCTTCTCTTGCGCATTTACACACATCGATCCACAGCAAATCCCATCATCTCTGCCTCAAATCTGACCACTTCTCAACCATCCTAGTCCAAGCTCCATTATCTCTCTCCTGGTTATTTTAACAGGCTTCTAGCTGATGTTTTGCTTCCGTCTTTGCACTTATAGTCTGTTCTCCACACAATGACCAGAGGGAACTCTTTAAAACATTAGGAAGATCATGTTGCTTGTTTGCACAGACCTCTTGAGTGGCTGGCCCCTCCTTTCTTTCAGTGTAAAAGGAAAGTTTTTCAATAGTCTACAAGGCTATACAGGATGTAGCCTCCATTTCTTTTCTGTCTTCCCCCCTGACAGTCTCCCCCTGCAGCTGCACTGGCTTCCTCACTGCCCCTCCAACATGCCAAACATACTCTGCCACAGGGCTTAGCACTTGCTGTTCCTCTGCCTGAAATGCTCTTCCCCCAGGTTTCCTTTTGGCCTTCACTGTCTCTTCCTTTAGGTTTCTGTTCATAAGCCCCTTGTTATAGCTGAATTGTGTTCCCCTAAAATTCATGTTGAAGCCCAAATCCCCCATTGTGATTATATTTGCAGATAGGGCCTTTAGGGAGATAATTAAGTTAAGGGAGGTCATGAGGATGACGCCGTAATCCAGCAAGACTAGTGTCCTTATAAGAAAAGAGAAAGTCACCAGATCTCTCTGTCTCTCTCTCTCTCTCTCTCTCTCTCTCTCTCTCTCTCTCTCTCTTTGTGTCCACATCAACAGAGGCAAGGCCATGTGAGGACACAGCAAGAAGATGCTGTCTATAAGTCAGGAAGAGAGGGCTTACTGGAAATTAACTCTGACGACACTTTGATCTTGGACTTCTAGCCTCCGGCACTGTGAGAAAATGAATGTCTGTTTAAGTCCCCCAGTCTGTGGTATTTGATTATGGCAGCCCAAGCCAATTAACACATCCCCCCTAGAAGTGAGGCGTGTTCTGACCACCCTGTGGAAAGTGCCAGTATCCCTCCTATCACCCAGCAGGCCTATCCCCCTGACCCTGTTTTTTCTTTGCAGGGCTTTAACCTCCTTTTCTTGTTTGTTTATTGTTCCTCTCTCCTGAATAGAGTATCAGTGCTGTGAATGCAGAGACTTGTGCCCACCAGCACCCAGTACTTTGTGTGGCACATCTTAGAGTCTCACTAAATGGTTGTTAAATGCTCCAGGTTGAACTGGGACAAAATCCTCCGTATGCTGAAATTGCTCCAGTTTCCTTGGACAACTACCAGTGCTCAGAGGGAAGAAAATCCTATCAAAAAGTGGCCTTTAATCACAATGGACCCCTAACTTATACAGCCTCACCTGTGTAATTCTTAGAATCAATCAGGGATTGTATATGGCTGCATATGCTAAATAAATATACTAGGGCTCAACTAAATGGCAATGTTATTTTCCTCACATAACAATTCAGAACTGGTGCAAAGGGACCCTGTTTCTTTCTGTCTTTTTGTTTAGCCATCTGTAGGATATAACTTTGGCTCTTCAGTCACAAGATGGCTGCTGCATATCCAGCATCTCATCCACATCCCAGGCAAGATGACTGGGAAGGGCCAAACAATCAACCAACCAACCAAACAAACAAACAAACAAATGACTGGGAAGGGTAAAGGGCAAAGGCAAATGCCAACAGAGGTAGTTCTTTTAAAAAGCACTTTCCCAGAAGCCTTATTTGGTGACTTCCACTTATATCTCATTGGCTAGAAATATATCACATGTCCTCCTCTAGCTGCAAATGCTACTAGGAAATACATTAAAAAAAAAAAGCTGGGCATATTACCACCCTGAAGAAAAGTGGGGTGCTTTTGTAGAAAAGAAGTGACAGAGTAATGGAAATTGTGTATGTATCCAACAGTGTGAGCCTCTTTTTTTGCACAAGAAAACCAATTTCCTCAATTTTCAATCCTGAAAGAATGTAGCCCCAAACACCATGTTCCGTGTTTCTACTTTAATCTGGACGGAGTTTTCTGTAGTGAGAACAGCACATACAGAACTCCTGAATGGACGGTGAGAGCACGGACTGCCACAGAGCATGAACATGTGGGACAGAGAATAATTGCAGATGAGTTTTGTTCAGTTGTCTATTTACGTGATTGTTCAAATCAACATTGCCAAGCTGAAATTTCAAGAGGGTAGGGATTGTGACTGCTTAATTTCTCTATATAAAACCCAGGCTGCCTGCACCTTGAGCAGGCAGTTGCTAGTAAGTGCTTTTCATAGAAATGATGATAAATATGTGAAGCTGCCTGATTGCATTGTCCTTTTTGATTAACGTGTCTTTGTGACCCACATTTGGAAGCCCAGAAATAGCTGCGAGGCTCGTCCAAATTTGTTCTGGGTAATTGAATGCAGCAATGTCACAAATGACTTCTCCTAAATCATGCTTTGAGCTTTTAAAAAACTATAATGAAACAATGAATAATCCTTTTGTTCTCTCCAGAGATGCACATAGTACGTGTGTTTCATTCCTCACCCTTGATGTGACTGACCATCTGTGCCACTGTAACTGTTCCGCCTGGAAGGGAAAAGACAGGAACTGTTTCACTTCTCTTGCGATCACCCTGTGTCCTTTCTTCTCTGCTCGCCAAATGTAGCCTTCATGGTGGGGCAGTGGCATCACAAATGTTGTATCTCAAGACCCCGTGTTCTGCTAGACAGGGAGTGAGGTGCCTAGAGGGCTTTGTGTTTAGTGAGTCAAGACAATTTATTCAGGTTCGGTAATGTACACGAGCCTTTGAGGTAAACATGTAGTCTGTTTTTGTAAAAGGCCCAGCCTTTCAGGTTTCTGCTCCCCTTCCCTTCTCCATGACATCTGGTGTGTGTACATGGGGGGTACTTAGGGCATGACACTAATAGTCTGCATTCCAGCTGGTCTCTGCTGCAGTGGGGGCTGTCCTCGGATAGTGACCACTGAGATGTGACTGTTCCCAGTCCTGGCTCTTTGGGGTTTGTGACTGAAACCTGGGGCCTGGCGACTCATAGTCCCATCTGCTCTTGAGTTGGGCAGGCCTCAGGAACCTGCTCTGGACAACTGCAGTGTCATCTGCCCTGGCCACCCTATCCACCCCCACCCCATTGCTTTCCTTATAGCACTTATTTATGCAACCATCTACCGGTGTCGACTGGCTTTCTCTACTAAAACTTTAAGTCCCTTTCAAGATACTTTACTTCTGTCCCTTGGAAATGTGAACAGTTACATCCTTCTCTATTACTGTCTGCGTCTCTATGCCCGTCTCCATGCCTGTGCCCATATGCACGCTAATCTATATCAATTAAGAACATGGACTCTAAGGGTCACCTGGGAGGCTCAGTCGGTTAAGCGTCCGACTCATGGCTCAGGTGGTGATCTCACAGTTCATGGGTTCAAGCCCTGTATGGGCTCCATGGTGACAGTGTGGAGCCTGCTTGGGATTCTCTCTCTCCCTCTCTCTCTTCTCCACCCCTGCTCACACACACTCCCCCATCTCTCAAAAATAAATAAATAAACTTAAAAAAAATAAAAGAATACGGACTCTAAATTTCACCTTCCTGGGGTCAAATCCTTGTTCTGTTACTGTTAGCTGTACACATCTGGCAAGTTAGTCAGCCCACCTATGCCTCACGCTCCTTATTTGTAAAATGAGGATAACGGTAGCTACTGCATAGGTTGCAGTAAACATATGAGCTCCTACCTGGAAAGGGTTCAGCAGAGGGCCTGACACACGGAAGGCTCCACGGAAGTATTTGCCACTATTTATTACCGACTGTCTTTCCTGCTAGAATGCGAAGTCCACAAAGGCAGAAGCTTTGCCTGCCTCTTTTATTGTTATATCTCCTCATCCTTACGTAACAGGGAGGCCCTCAGTTACCATTTGTCAGATGAATGAATAAATGAATGGATCACGAAATGAAAAGAACACAACATATTCCAAAAACTATTATCACCCTTTCACACTCCGTCTGGTAAGATTTATGTCGCGCTCAAGATGATTTGCTCCTGTTTAGTGTTCTCCTAGCCTCTAGGAAGGCGAGAACTAGATTTTAGTCATTAATGAATTCTTCTATCCCCAAACTACCCATCCCAGGGCTTCCGAGCTCGCTGGGCAGCCTGGTCCTGGGGGAAGTCCTACCCCTTGGTACTCGGGAGTCCTACTCTTTCCTCACTGAGTTTGGCTGCTTCCTCACACTGACATGAACACTGTTCTCTCCCACTCCGAGGGGAGTGGGAGGGGGTGCTTCAAGTGTCCTGTTTTTTTGTGTGCATCTGTGTCTGTGTGTGTATGAGTGAGGGAAGGCAGATGACAATGAGCAGCTCTCACAGCTTATCAGCAGCCATCTTCCCAGCCATGCCTCCTTTCCTCCTTCTACAGATGGTCTCTTCCTGGTTTCTGGCCTTACCTGTCTGGGCTGCAGAGAGATTTGGTCCTGGTGGAGCTAGCTCTCCCCAGGGCTCTGTGGCACTAGCCACTGTGCCTTCTGGACTTCCTAGCTAGTACTCTTGTTCCAGATATGCCCCAGGTCACCCCATTAGTGGTAGGAGTTGCTGCTTAGGCAAATGAACTTCCTTTTTGTTGAGGGGCTTAGAACCCCAAGCAATCACATTGAAGTTGAACCAAATTTGAATTGTGATGAATCCTTTGTCCTCTTTCTGCTGGCTTTCCTCTCTTTGCCTCCATGGGACGTGGCACAGCCCTCTGCAGGATTCCTTGGATGGGGGCACCTGGGTGGCTCAGTCAGCTGAACATCCCCCTTTGGCTTAGGTCATGATCTCACAGTCTGTGAGTTCATGTCCCACATCAGGCTCTCTGCTGTCAGTGCAGAGCCAGCTTTGGATCCTCTGTTCCTCTCTCCCTACCCTCCCCGCATTGGGCTCTCTCAAAAATAAGTTAAAACATTTAGAAAAATGTTTAAAATTGCATGGATGTAATTTTTTTAATGTTTATTTATTTTGAGAAAGAGAGCGAGCAGGGTTTTTTGTTTTTTTTTTTTTTTTTTTTTTTAGGGACAGAGAGAGAGGGAGAGAGAGAACCCTAGGCAGGCTCTGTGCTGTCAGTGCAGCACAAACCCGAACTGTGAGATCGTGACCTGACCTGAGCCGAAATCAAGAGTCAGATGCTTAACTGACCGAGCCCCCCAGGTGCCCCACCTTGATGTAATTTTTATAGTAGGAGTTTGTAACCAGCCCACGGGACACGGAAGTGGCCCCCACATGTAGAAAGGGAGGGTTTGACCACTGTGTGGTCCCACCTAAATGAAGTGTTAGGGCTCCATCGCTTTGGGCGTTAAGGGTCCTGATTCTGTTCGGGGGTGTCCTGGGGCACCAAAGTTGAGTTCCCATGTGGAAGTTAGGTACGGATCAGCAAAGTATTGAGGTATAAGAGGTTTTCTTCTGCTGGAAAAACCACAGGCATCCTGCCAGCCCCTGTTGACAGAAGGTTCTCACCCCACAGCAAAGACAGAAATGATTAAATCGACTTTTCCGTCCATGGGCACAGGCTGGTCTTTAGATGTTGGCTTAGTGTTTAGGTTCATGTAGCCAGAGATGGAGAGAGCCCCTCTTCTCATTACCAGAGTTTTATACTATTAATTACTTGTTTCTTTTTAAAAGACAGTGAGAGATGGATTCTCTCTGGGAGAAAGATGTATAAAATTTTCTGCAATCAAAGAAAAATGGTTATTGGGGCACCTGGGTGGCTCAGTCAGTTAAGTGTCCAACTTGGGGTCAGGTCATGATCTTGCAGTTTCTGAGTTCGAACCCCGCGTTGGGCTCTGTGCTGACAGCTTAGAGCCTGGAGCCTGCTTCAGATTCTGTGTCTCCCTCTCTCTCTGCCCCTCCCCTGCTTGGACTCTGTCTCTTCTCTCTCAAAAATAAACAAACATTTAAAAAATAGTTGTTAAAAAATAAAAATAAAATAAATATTAAAAATTAAAAAAATGTGTTTTTTTTTTCCTGAGGGACTATGCATCCCTGCTACTGTGAAATATTTCTATTAGAAATTAGAATAATGGTTATTTAGAAGATGTTAACAACACTGGTGCTTTGCCCTCTGCTGAGTTGTTTTTTGTTGTTTTTTTTTTTTTAAAGCCTGTACGGTGGAGAATCCCTGTTCTCCATCAGACTCCTGTCAAGAAGCAAACGGAAGGTCTTCCATGGGGAGCTCTGTGGATGTGACCTGGCCACTGTTTCCAAAAGGACGAGGTGACCCTACCTTCTCTTTAAAAACCAAAGTTCCCGTCTGCAATGACATCTAATTTCAACTTTTCTTTCTTCATTTGGGGTCCTGAAAGGGGAAATTCTGCCTTCCTGTAGAAACATTACCCTGTAGCAAGCTTGCAAAATTCCTCAGAAGAGAGAAAAATGTGTAAGTGATATTATAGAACCTGTCATATTTTTGTTGCTTTCTCATATCTTTTTTGTTAGGAATAGAAAATAAGATCGTAGGAACTCTGGTGGTCACGGATCCCCTGATGTGTTCTGTATGCGTTAGGAAGGTAAGTAAAATCAGGGAAATGGAACAGAGATAGATGGGAGAAGGGACTTCTTATTTTAGACAGGATGGTCAGCTATGAGCAGCTGATCTTCCTGAGGAGATCTGAAGGCAGTGCGGGACTGAGCCATGGGAAACCGGACAGAGGGGTGTAAAGGCAAAGGCCCTGAGGTAGGGAGGTGAGAGCATGGTGATCTCTGGATATGATTCCCCCAAGCTGGGGCTCTGAAGCAGGCCCTCCTCTCTCCAAATCAGGGGTCCTGGCCCCCATCTCTGACCTCTTTTCTTACTCCCGTGCCCTCCCCCAAGTCTCGTGGAAGCAGGGGTCTCTTCCTCTTCTTCTCTCTTCCAGACTCCATTGCTTTGGTATTAGCTCTGTACCTTGATCCTCCCTCCTCCCCACCCCTAAAATTTTAATTCATAAGGCCACTTATAGAAGTTGTTTTAAAAGATGAAATTGTTTCTATATCTTTTCATTTCAGCTATACCAATCCTGCTTCTCTGAGATAGTGTGAATGCCTCCAGCTGGCTATCTATAGTCACATACAAGGCAAAGGCTGGGAGAGTGGGACACAGAGAATAATAGCATACTGCCTTGACTTTTCCTGCTCCCAGCCCCCAGTCACTGGAGATATGGTCTGCATACCTTTAATTTGTCAGATTTGCCTTCCAGAATCATGACCTGTGACTCAACCTTTTCCCAAAGCAATGGCTTTGTTCTTAGTCCTCATCCTACATGATTTATCTGCAGGATCTGACACGATGAGCCACGTAATGCTTCCAGACACTGACTACCTCACAACTAACTCACTCATTGATTCAAAGCGCATACACTGAGCCCCAACCATGGAGAGGTGCCTATGCAGATGCTGAGTATGGAGGAGAGTCGCACACACACATTCTGTTCTAGGAGGAGTCACAGTCCAGTGGGGATGGCAGCTGAGGCTCAGGGGGAGCTAAGAGAGAGTGCAGGAGGCTTCCCCGCCTGGCCTGTGGTTGCTGGGAAGGTTTCCCTGGACCTCTGAGTGTGAGCGTGCTCTGCTTCTAATTTCAAGCAGCATTGGTCCTCCTGCCCATCCTTTCCGGGCCACCTGCCCATCTCTGCCATCTTGTCCTACTCTCTTGACTGGGCCCTTTATGTGACAGCATTCCTGGCCACATTATCTCTCCATATTGTCTCCCTCACAGATTTTATCTTTTCTTCTGCTTCTACCATAGATAAATCCCTATCCCTGTCTCCAGTCTCTCTTTGGCTCCAGAGTCAGCCCTTGACTCACCTTGTCCCTCCAGCTCCTTACTTTTGAACTTTTGGAATCTCCTTCCTTTTGACCTAGTTCAGCCTCATTT
Organism: Panthera uncia; assembly: GCF_023721935.1. Lineage (NCBI taxonomy): Eukaryota > Metazoa > Chordata > Mammalia > Carnivora > Felidae > Panthera > Panthera uncia. The sequence continues at coordinate 110,515,418 of NC_064816.1, read as the reverse complement.
TTGAATTGATCTTGACTAAAGTTTCCCTCCTGCTTTCAAAGTGCTGTTGGGAGAGACAGTCTAGCATAGGCATGGAGCATCCCTGCACGTTCCTTCTGAGTGTGTCAAGAATGCAAGGCCCTGATGGTTCTTCACCCAGGCCATCATTCAGGGTTATGTTTGCAGCAGGCAGCCATAAGGGAGGCTCCCAGACAGAGACCAGGCTTGTTTCTGCTCACTATAAAAACAGTGAATTCCCCAGCTCAGTGTTCCTCTCCCTTAACAGTGTTCTGCATGTACAGGCATCTTGGATGGGTCAGTTGTGTCATCATTATGGACTTTAGGGGCATAGGGAATGCCTGCAAATCAACACAAAGCACTGGCTACTTCTTTTGCCATATGTAATAAAATCTTTGGTCTCCGACCCAAAGGTCTCATGCCTTTTGCCAGCATCCATGGAAAACTAATTTGCAAGCTTGTGAGTACGGTAAAATTTCAGACCTGCACAGTTCTTAGCAGGTGTCACCTCTAAGATCCTAACTCCAGTGTACCTTCTGGTATTGCTAGGCAACCAGGTTGCTTCTTATTCCCTGAATGGCTTTTGAGCACTGGTTTTTCTCCATTATACCCTTTCTCACCATTGTTGGTCTGCTGCAACTCTCCTCTGGGTTTAATAGGAGTGTTCCCCACTCATTTCCTGTCTTGGCATTTTGTCCTTTCTCATTATTCCTGTGTAGCACACCTTCTGATGGCCATTAAGGACTAGATTAGAGAACAGAAGGGCCCAGAGAGTCATTCTATTTTAAATGAAAAATCACATGGATTAGGATACAGCTCTCTGAAACTCAAGCTGAGGTTGAATTTGCCATGAGAGAACTCCTACCTCTTTTTTTTTTATTTCTTTTTTAATGTTTATTTATTTTTGAGAGAGAGAAAGAAAGAGAGAGACAGAGAGAGAGAGTGTGAGCCAGGGGAGAGGCAGAGAGAGAGGGAGACACAGAATCCAAAGCAGGCTCCAGGCTCTGAGCTGTCATCACAGAGCCCAATGTGGGGCTCGAACTCACAGACCCTGAGATCATGACCTGAGCTGAAGTCAGATGTTCAACTGACTGAGCCACCCAGGCACCCCAAGAAAACTTCTGGTTGTGATTGTAGACAGAGGATTATGATCTAGGCTCTAGGGAATAGTCATACTTGCCAAACCTTTTATTTGCACAATGGATTTTATGTAAGTAGTATTCCACCCATTATCTCCTCTCACCCTCAAGAAACTTGGGAGGTAATCAGGACAGGTAATCCCAATGTTGTTTTGAAGAGAACCATGACTGGAGGATTAAGTGACCTGCTCAAGGTCACACCACTAGTGAGCAGCAGGACTAGGAGGAGGGCCGGGCGTTTCTGATGCCTGACTGGGCCTTGCCTACGGAATCTTTATGACGGTTACATCATTTGGTGTATAGACCACTCTTTTTTTTTTTTCTAACATTTATTTATTTTTGAGACAGAGAGAGACAGAGCATGCACGGGGGGAGGGCCAGAGAGAGAGGGAGACACAGGATCCGAGGCAGGCTCCAGGCTCTGAGCTGTCAGCACAGAGCCCAACGCAGGGCTGGAACTCACGGAGTGGGAGATCATGACCTGAGCCAAAGTCAGACGCTTAACTGACTGAGTCACCCAGGCGCCCCGGTGTATAGACCACTCGTAACCACAGAGTCAAAGACTGTGCACACTCAGATGGATACTATTAGTGTTTGTTAATTATAAGGAAATCTGAAGTATTTTGCCTACCTAGGGGCAAGTGAAATAAATTATTTTTCTTTACTTAAAAAATTTTTTTTAATTTTTTTTTTTTTTTTTGAAGGAGAGAGATGGAGCATGAGCAGGGGAGGAGCAGAGAGAGAGGCAGACACAGAATTCGAAGCAGGCTCCAGGCTCTAAGCTGTCAGCACAGAGCCCGATGCGGGGCTCAAGCCCACAAACTGTGAGATCATGACCTGAGCCGAAGCCAGACACTAAGCCAACTGAGCCACCCAGGTGCCCTGTGAAATTATTAAAAGTGATACTATGCATCTATAAAAAGGGAAGGCATTTATGTATTGATATGGAATGACCACTAAGAAATATTCCCTTTTTTTAAGATTATTTATTTTGAGAGAGAGAGAGAGAGAGAGAAAGAGAGAGAAAGAACATGTGTGTGAGGGGTAGGGGCAGAAGAGAGAGAGGGAGAAAGAGAATCCCAAGCACAGAGCCTGACATGAGGCTTGATCTCACACGAGATCATGACCTCAGCCAAAATCAAGAGTTGGACAGTTAACCGTCTGAGCCACCCAGGTCACCCAGGTGCTCTTCTTTTTTTTTTTCTTAAAGACACATTTATTCAGCGTCATGATCATACAATTACAGTTAGTAATCAACAGCATGGGTACAAAAACCAAAAAAATCTACATTAAAACCCTTTGTTGGAGTGCATTACACTTTCCACAGAACAGAAACTAAAATAAACTGTTATATAATTAGTCATGAATATAGTCCTCGGGTTTTAGCCCATACACGTGAATATTGTCTAAAACATGACTCCTTTGTGGCAGCTAGGCCCTGCCACCACCGTGCTTGGCTGAGCTCACAAACCTGTTGTAACCTGTAGCTTCCCTGTCACTTCTCTGGCTCTCCTCTCCTGCTAAGCTTCGTTTCCCGACAGTAATTAAAACCTTCTGCCACTGCCATAGCTACTGCTGCTGCTGGAACTGCCACAGCCACCTTGGTTTCTGGTTTGACAAAGTATTGGCCTCCACCACCATAGGGCACAGAGCTTCTGCCTCCAAACTTCCCTCCTTGCAGGGGTCCAAAATTTGAAGATTGATTGTTGTAATTGCCAAAATCATTATAGCTTCCGCCACCTCCAAAATTGCTTCCATCATTACCAAATCCGTTACAGCCGTCCCCACTGCCACCACGTCCACCACCACGATTGCCACCAAAGCCACCTCGCCTGCCACCAAAGCCACCTCGCCCACTGAAGTTTCCCCCACGACCAGAGTTGTCATTCCCACCACAACCACCACCAAAGTTTCCAGGACCACTTTGACCTCTCTGGCTGGATGAAGCACCAGCCATCTCCTGCTTAAATAGGGTTCTCCTCACTTCCAAGCGTGGCCATTCACAGTATGGTATTTTTGAATGACAATCTTGTCTACAGAGTCATGATCATTAAATGTTACAAAAGCAAAATTCTCTTCTTGCCACTACCTTGGTCAGCCATGATTTCAGTCACTTCAGTTTTCCCATTCTGTTCAAAATAATTTCTAGGATGTGTGCTTCAGGGTCTTCTTTAAGGCCACCGACAGAAATCGTTTTCACAGTTAAGCGGGCACCAGGTCTTTGAGACTCGTCTCTTGAGACAGCCCTCTCTGGTTCTACAACTCTTCCATCCACGTTGTGTGGCCTTGCATTCATGGCTGCGTCCACCTCTTCCACAATGGCGTATGTGACAAACCCAAAGTCTCTGGAGCGCTTCGTGTTGGATCTCTCATTACCACACAGTCTGTAAGCGTTCCCCCATTACTCAAAATGGCTCCTCAGACTCTCATCGGTTGGTTCAAAGCCCAAACCTCCGATGAAAAGCTTCTGCAGCTGTTCAGGCCCTTTGGGAGATTCTGACTTAGACATGACAGTCGTTGAGGGGAGATTTAAAGATGATTACTTAGCAGCATCCACAGGCAGAAAGGAGTAATCTGATGAACATAGCTCAGAAATATTCTTAATACTTATTATTTTGACATATTTTAAGACTAAAAAAGTTTCGAAATTTGTACAGAGTTCCTGTCTGCCAGGAACTCTCTGTCTTTACCCAGCTCCCCCAATAATAGCATTGTATATAACCATAAATTGACATTGGTACAATACTATTAATTCATATAAATACTTCATTTGGGTTTCTCAGAAAGTTTTAAATATCTGAGAGAGTGGGGGTATGGTATGCATCCTATTTATTTTAAAAGAGAGGGGAAAGGGTGCATGTGTGTTTATATGCTTCCATATACCTATAAGATTTCTTAAAGGATATATAAGAAGCTAGACACATTGAGTTGCCTCCAGGAAGAACTGGATAGCAGCTCTGGATAGAGAGTATTGGAACCGTGTGTTCGTTTGTACCAATCTATCTATTTTTAAAAAGGGAATGAGGAAAGTTTTTATGTATTCATACAAAATAATCTCTGTTATATTTTTAAATGAAAAACACAAGGTAAATAAGTGTGTACATATCCCATCTACAAAAAAAAAAAAAAAAAAAAAAGAAGGGGGGGAGCTGTGTGTTTTCGCCTCCATATGCACAGATTTCTCTGGAAGGATAGGTACGAAACTGGTAACCATTGGTTTGCCTCCAGGGATTAAAATGGGCAGACAGAAGTGGGAGGGAGACCTTTTGTACCTCTAAATTTGTACCTTTTAAATTTAGACTGTGTGAATTTATTTCCTCTGCAACAAAATAAAGGAAATTGAAAAAAAATAAACCCTGAAATAAATTGCTTTTACCTTGTAATTTTTCCCCCTTTAAAATATTTAGTGGCTTTTCAGCTACTCTCTGGCTAAAATCCAAATTTCTTTACTTGACATTTAGGTTCTTTTTATAACTCGGTCTCATTATTTCCTGCCTGAAGCTTTCTGTTTCACCGACTGTGTTTTGTTTTCTCTCCTCATATGCACTTTTCTTTATTCTCTTCCTGCTCCCTAGCCATCAGAAATCAGCTCGCTTCTGGGACATTGTCCCCCAGTGGTCCAGACCTCTTGAATTTCTCTCTCTTCCAAATTCCTATAATGTCTTGTCTGCCCTACACATTTGGCCCTTCACCCATATTCTCTTGTCAAGGGTATGCATACTCTGTCCCCAAATAAGATTACCAACTTCTTGTGGGTAGTGGCTGAGTATGTGAGTTTTCTGAAATTCCCCTTTCCTGGAAGAGTCTTACACTAGGTTGATGGCCCAGTGATATTGACTAAATCTCTTCTTTGTAGCGATTTTATTCTATGCATATGCTTGCCTGATGTGCTTAAGAATTCCTGGCTGTATTGAGGCAATAAGACATTGTGTATCCATCCAAAAACACCCTAGCAGATAAAAGATAAAAGAGGATAAAGTATGAGTTAAAATTCAAGAAAGCACCTGGTGTTTGAATATTGATATATTTTTAAATATAACATTCCTGGGAAACAAGATACATGATAACATTTTTTTCTTTTGCATTTTGGCTCATGTATTTGGATGCGTTTTGGAAAACAGGCCCTATTTTCCTAGTAACCATGGTGAATTAATTAGCTTTTTTGATATGTTATGAACTGGTTCTTGACATCCTCATTTTCAGTAAATGGCAGAATTGGATTCAAGTCTTGGCAGGTCAGATCAGGGAGCTACATGACTTCTAGCCGGTCATCGTAACAGATATTTGTTGGGTTCCTTTCATTGCAAAGCATTGTATTAAGACTTAATGGAGACGAAGTGTAAAATAGATTCCTCCAGGAACTTCCGCTTGATTACATGTTGCATCTGTCTGGCCCTTGCCCATTTGATGGCTATGCAGTAAGTGTAGCCAGTTGTCAGGAGGCTCTTCATAGGTAGCCTTGGAATTAGAGAAAAAAAATTATGAAGAAGATAGATCTTTGAATCTGAAACCCATAAGAATGAGGAAGCAAACAACAAACAAACAGTAACAGTATTAGCTTATCTTTGATGAAATCTTCACTAGACTCTGTATTTCAGCTATATTGTCTCTTTATCTTGACAGCAACTGATTAAGGCAGGCACTATTGTTACCCACTTTTGCAGATGAGATAGGAGACATGACCGTGATCACACAGCTGAGTGATAGAGCCAGGATTCAAGTGCAGAGATTTTGCCCCTGGGTCCCTATGTTTAATTTTGACTTGTTGTTATTATTTTCCCAAAGATTAGTCACACGGACAAGTAACTTACCAATATACTTGTCTTACTTTAACTAGATCATGAAATCCTCAAGTGGAAGGCTGTGCCTTATTTTCTTGTTTCTTCACACATAATTGTCTATGGCACAGGTTTCTGGACATTGTCTGAACTCAATATCCCAGAATGGAAAAATGCATAAAAAACAACTGTGGCTTATAAATGTGATGTTAATAAGACTATGATACTCAGATTTGAAATTAAACCAACTATGTAGCAGGCAGTGTGAAGTGGTACAAAGAACATGAGTTTTGGAGGACTGGAAATGAGGTCTGTGGAGTGCCTGGCACAGGGAGGTATCTGATACATGGTACTTAGTTAATACAGTGATACTATATGATTTAATCTTTCTCACACACAAGCCTGTTAGGTAGCGTGTTAGCTCAGGCTGCCATAACGGAACACCACAGACTGGGTGGCTTAAACAACAGAAATTTATTTTCTCATAGTTCTGGAGACTCCTCCACATCCCAGATCGAGGTGCAGACAGGTGAGGCCTCTCTTCCTGGCTTACAGGTAGTTCCCTTCTCACCATGACCGTGTCCTCACGTGGACTTTCCTCTCTGCTTGCAGGTGGAGAGAGAGCTCTGGCATCTTTTCTAAGGACACCAACCCTATCAGACAAGGGCCCCACACTTACAACCTCACTTAACTTTTTTTTTATTTTAATTTTATTTTTAAAATTTACATCCAAATTAGTTAGCATACAGTGCAACAATGATTTCAGGAGTAAATTCCTTAATGCTCCTTCCCCATTTAGCCCATCTCCCCTCCCACAACCCCTCCAGTAACCCTCTGTTTGTTCTCCATATTTAAGACTCTCTTCTATTTTGTCCCCCTCCCTGTTTTTATGTTATTTTTGCTTCCCTTCCCTTATGTTCATCTGTTTTGTGTCTTAAAGTCCTCATATGAGTGAAGTTATATGATGTTTGTCTTTCTCTAATTTCGCTTAGCATAATACCCTCCAGTTCCATCCACGTAGTTGCAAATGGCAAGATTTCATTCTTTTTGATTGCCAAGTAATACTCCATTGTGTGTGTGTGTATATATCTGTCTATCTATCTCATATCTTCTTTATCCATTCAGCCGTCGATGGACATTTGGGCTCTTTCCATACTTTGGCTATTGTTGATAGTGCTTCTATAAACATTGGGGTGCATGTGTCCCTTTGAAACAGCATACTTGTATTCCTTGGATAAATACCTAGTAGTCCAATTGCTGGGTTGTAGGGTAGTTCTACGTTTAATTTTTTGAAGAACCTCCATACTGTTTTCCAGAGTGGCTGCACCAGCTTGCATTCCCACCAGCAGTACAAAAGAGATCCTCTTTCTCTGCATCCTTGCCAACATCTGATGTTGCCTGAGTTGTTAATGTTAGCCATTCTGACAGGTGTAAGGTGATATCTCATTGTGGTTTTGATTTGTATTTCCCTGGTCATGAGTGATGTGGAGCATTTTTTCATGTGTCAGTTGGCCATCTGGATGTCTTCTTTGGAGAAGTGTCTATTCATGTCTTTTGCCCATTTCGTCACTGGGTTATTTGTTTTTTGGGTGTTGACTTTGATAAGTTCTTTCTAAATTTTGGATACTAACCTTTTTTCTGATATGTCACTTGCAAATATCTTCTCCCATTTCATCGGTTGCCTTTTAGTTTTGCTGATTGCTTCCTTCTCTGTGTAGAAGCTACTTATTTTGATGAGGTCCCAGTTGTTCATTTCTGCTTTTGTTTCCCTTGCCTCTGGAGAGGTGTTGAGTAGGAAGTTGCTATGGCCAAGATCAAGATCAAAGAGATTTTTGCCTGCTTTCTCCTCAAGGATTTTGATGGCGTCCTGTCTTACATTGAGGTCTTCCATCCATTTTGAGTTTATTTCTGCATATGGTGTAAGAAAATGGTCCAAGTTCATTCTTCTGCATGTCGCCATCCAGTTTTCCCAGCACCACTTGCTGAAGAGACTCTTTATTCCATTGGATATTCCTTCCTGCTTTGTCAAAGATGAGTTGGCCATACATATGTGGGTCCAATTCTGGGTTCTCTATTCTGTTCCATTGATTTGACTGTCTGTTTTTATGCCAGTACCATACTGTCTTGATGATTACAGCCTTGTAGTATAGCTTGAGGTCTGGGATTGTGATGCCTCCTGCTTTGGTTTTCTTTTTCAAGATCGTTTTGGCTATTTGGGGTCTTTTCTGGTTGCACACAAATTTTAGAATTATTTGTTCTAGCTCTGTGAAGAATTCTGGCATTTCATTTAACTTTAATTACCTCCTTAAAGGCCTTATCTCCAAACCCTTTTACCAGGGTCTTGGGGCTTCAACATCTGAGTTTGGGGGGAATACAGTTCAGTCCATAATAAGTAGTTACTTTTCCCATTTTACCAATGGGGAAATAGATATTCAAAGGAATGGTCCTGTTCTTCCATGAAGCCTGATTGTGTTGTCAGATATGCTGACTACTTGTATTTCTTTCCACGGGTTTTTTCCTTCTTACAACCAAAAAGAGTTCCACCACCGAGTCCTTCCTTCCTTCCTTCCTTCCTTCCTTCCTTCCTTCCTTCCTTCCTTCCTTCCAGAGAGAGAAAGAGCCTGTGCACAAGCAGGGGAGGGGGAGAGAGGGAGAGAGAGAGAGAGAGAGAGAGAGAGAGAGAGAGAGAATCCCAAGCAGTCTCCATGCTGTCAGTGGAGAGCCTGATGCGGGGCTTCAACTCACGAACTGTGAGATCATGACCTGAGCCAACTGATCCACAAGGTGCCTTGCATCTAATCTTTGCTAAAGGTATTTTTTCTAAGAGTCTGTAGCATCTTTTCTTTGGATAGTCCTGTGAAACCCTGACAGTTTTCCCCCCTTATTTTCTCACTTTTATGCCTTCACCTCTCTTGTGCTATTTTATAGTTAGATGAGACCACAGGGGTGATAATGATTGATTAGTTGATTAGTTCCACTTTCTCTACATCACAGAACAGGAAGCATGACATAGCCAGGAGTGTCAGGTCTTCCATTCCCAAAGCTGGGAATGGAAGGTTGTTTAGCATACAACAGACTCTAGATGGCATTATCTTGTTTCCCTCTCACCAGAAACCATGTTATTCTCCCTCTGAAGGCTGTGAACATTATAACTCGATATTGTGTACTTCATGGCTTCTGCGTACTCGTGTCTTCTACTACTTAATGTCATCTATTCTCTCTGTCTTATCAGTTTCAGTCAAATTGGTATTTTTTTGTGTCTTGAGTTCAAATCTCACTTAGAGAGAATCTGTCCTGGTTCAGCCAGTCAAGCATCCCTTTAGGTTACTGGCCAGCTTATGGTCTCATTACGTATATTACTCCAGTACAATGGAAACAGTTTTTCATCTATCATGCCTTGAGGGAAATGTTCTTTGCGAATATACAATAACTTTTCTTCTAATGTTGTGTTTACGTCTATTCTATAAGGCAGTCTAGTGTTACGGTTAACATTCAAGTTCTGGATTAAGAATATCTGGGTTTCGCAGTGTCTGGGTGGCTCAGCTCAGGTCACGAGCTCATGGTTTGTGAGTTTGATCCCCACATCAGGTTCTGCGCTGACAGTGCAGAGCCTGTTCGGGGTTCTCTTTCTCTCCCTCTCTCTCTGCCCCTCCCATGCTCTCTCTCTCTCTCTCAAAATAAATAAATATAAAAACTTAAAAAATTTTTAATTAAAAAAAAGTGTCTTATTTTAAACTCTACTTGTACCACTTACGAGGTATAACAAGCTTGGGGAACTTCACTTCCCTGTGCCTCAATTTCCTCATCTGTAAAATGAAGATGAAAATATAGCCTCTACCTCATAGAGCTGTGAGGATTCAAAGTTCAGGTGGATAAGCCCTTAGCACAGGGCATGCATATAGTAAGTGCCTGGTAAGTATTAGTTATTTCTAATTGATTGAATATTTTTGCTCACTAGGAAGGAGAATGCCAGTTTTTTGCTAAGGATATCTCTAATTGTAAATTTACAAATGAGCTTTTAGATACATGCTCTGTGACAGATGAAGTAACATGATTATTAAGGCTGTTATCTCCTGATGAAATTCATTCATCAATTTTACAAGTGTTTATAAATACAGTCATTGGGAATATAAGATTAATTAGACAGAGTCTCTACCTGTGATCTACTTGGGGAGACAGGCATCTAAATAATAATAAATCAACCTGAAAATGGTGGCACAGAGAAACAGAGAAAGTGTTCAACTTGCCCTAGACAGGGGCAGAAGCACGTCAAAGTAGATTACAGTTTGGAGGAGATACTTGATTGGCCCTAAATAAAGAACAGGGTGTGGGAAAGCATTTCTGGCAGAGGTAACAGCAGAGATGAGAGATAATATGATACTTTCAAGAACCCTGTAGGTTGTGCAATGGATCTTTAATCTTTTATCCTAAAGGCAATGTGGAGTCCTTGGGCGGGGGGTGTGCTTTTGTTTTAAAATCTACCTTTATTGTTTTCCTCTTTTGATAAAAGTCGTATGTGCACATTATGAAAAGACAAGTAACACACTACAGAGGTATATGCATGGAAACTGAAGATTTCCAATAATTCCTTCCCTTGTCCCCTGAAATAATTACTACTACAAAGAGTTTGGAGTATATTTCTCTATTTTTCTTTCTCTCTATGCACACAGTAACAAATATATGGTGATTATTATTATAACAGGAGAAGAATATCTTCTGTGTGCTTTTTATATATCTTTCAATGATTTAGTATCGAAGTTTTTCAGCAGGATATTAAGTTTGGAGGGAAAACTGGGGGTAGGGTTGAGGCGCCAAGGCTGGAGAAAGGGAGGCAATCTCTGCCTCAATAGATAAAGTTGAGTTTCTGGACTTATAAATACTCATCAAGGCCAGCTAAGTCCCATGCTCCCTATGAAGTTTTTTTCTAATCATCTGAGATCACAATGCTAGCTCTCCCTCCTAAAACTTGTCCACTTTCCTCTCAGATGTGTATAATTTACTATGGAATTTAGCACATTCACATTGCATTGGAATCATCTGTTTACTCGTCTTTTCTACTCAAACATGAAATTCTTAATGGCAATGCCTTTAAACAAAATCTTATATACCTAGCGCCTAGCATACAGTAAGGCTCAATGAATGTTTGATGAAGGCAAATGACTGGTTTTGTTCAGCCCAACTGGCAGAAATATGTATCAGGCATTTGGATAAAAAGATTAGAAACAGTTCCCTTGTCTGTAAAATGAGGCCTGTAATATATTTTTCTTTACAAGAATTAGTAAAACAAGTTTAATGCAATGCAATCTTAAATTCTTTTAAGGATTAAAACGAACTATTGTATTTGAAACACTTAACACAGTGACAGGTGTAGTAGTCACAGGTTATTGTCATGAAGATGAGCCAAATACAGGAAAAGCCATAAAGGCAGGGGGAATTTTCAGGTGTCATTGGGCACCTTCAGAGTTTGACAGAAAATGTCATAATGTATCTTGGGGATAATCTAGGAAAGCCTTCAGGGACAAGGATTTAGAAATCTCCTACAGCCTTAGAAATCCAGAAGTCCTGGAGTAGGATCAAAAGTTCAAATAACAACAGTGGTCAGTCAGGAAGCTAGTGAAAAAAAAATTGGGAACGCTGGCTACACATTAGAATCACCCGGGAAACTGATGGCAAAGCAATGGGCCAGCTCCTATCCTGAAGTAATCAGAATTTCCAGGAGTAGGTCCCCAACACGAGTATGTCTTTAAATTTTTTCAGGTGAGTCTAATGTGCAGCCAGGGGTGAGATCCACTGCAATTCTAAAACCAATGAGGGCAAGATAGGTGAACAGGTGTGTCATTTCTCACTCCTGCTGATTGTTGCAATAGTATTTGCCAGCTTCTTTGTAAAAGTGCAGATTTCCATGTGAAGTTACCCAAATTTAAAAATGTTGGCAAGTAATTTATAATGTTAAAACAAAGAAGAAAAACAACGAAACCCCGCGGGAATCAAAGAAAACATGGATAGTGGCCCAGTTGGCCACCAGTTCATAACCTCCCTTGCAGTTCAACCTGCGGGTAGAAGAAGCAAACTGATACTGAAAGTGGTTATTTAACACTTTGCCCAAGACTGCACAGCAAGTCAGAATGGGAGTCGGGACTAAAACATAGTTCTTTGGAATTTAGTTAATATTCCTTCTTTTTCAGGAGAGGAACACTTGGAGGTGCACAATAAAACATAAGTAAGGATAAAGTGCGTTCCAGGCTGAAGGAAGCCCCAAAGCACTGCCTCGGGCATCCCATAATCAACAAACCCCGGCGATTCCTAAAACGTAGGAAAGTAAAATCAGGACTCCGGCGGGGGGGGGGGGGGGGGGGGGGGGGGAAGAACCAGACACGCATGCGCCGTCCACAGGTAGCGCCGCGGAGAGGCGTCTTGTCTGGACAGGCGATGAATTACGACCTCTGCTGGCGGCGTCACGACTTCTGCCGTAAATGCGGTGTTTGGCGCGTGCGCGTCTTTCCTTTTCGGAGTCCCTAAGCTGCCGCTGGCGTTGAAGTGTTCTCAGTTCGCCGCTCCGGCTGTCGCCATGGTGAAGCTGAGCAAAGAGGCCAAGCAGAGGCTGCAGCAGCTCTTTAAGGGCGGCCAGTTTGCCATCCGCTGGGGCTTTATTCCTCTCGTGATTTACCTGGGTCAGTAGGAGGAGAACCTGGAAGGAGACGGGAGGGAAGGGTATGCGGAGGCCTTGCCTCCATTTTTGGCTTTCTAGGGCGGGAGACAGAAACCGGACCACGCCGTGCACGTCCTTTGATGTTGTCTAGTCAGTGGGGTCGGTCTAACCTGAGTTCAAGTTCTTGTCTGTACTGTTTTTTTAATGGTCTTTAACAAGTTTTTTAAATTCTCATTCTATTTTTACATCTATAAAATGGAGGTGACCTACCTTTGAGGATTGTTGGGAGAGTTAGGCGACCTGATATATTTGAAAGCGACCCCTCATTCTGTCATTAGGTGGGTTTTCCTGGCATTTGTCCTCACTTCTACAGGTGGTCCTAAATAGAAAGAGGCCTGTAGACCTCGTGGATATGCCCCTGTCCTGAAGCATGATTATGACAATAGTTTTTGCTTTCTTAGTTGCACAGTGAAGAGTTTGGATGATTTTTGTTAGGATCTCATTTTATAGGTGAGGGAATGGAATCAGAGAAATTTCTTTCGGAAGGACACACAGCTGTTAAGTGGGGAACTATGAACTCAAGTAATGGGGTATCAAGGCCCGTACTTTTTTTTTTTTTTTTTTAATGTTTATTTATTTTTGAGAGAGAGTGCGATTGGAAGAAGAACAGAGAGGGGGAGACACAGAATCAGAAGCAGGCTCCAGGCCCCGAGTACAGAGCCTACTGGGAGGCTGGAACCCATAGACCAACTGGAAGATCATGACCTGAGCTGAAGTCTGAGGTTTAACTGGCTAAGCCGCCTAAACACCCCTTCAAGGCCCATACTCTTAACCACTGTGCTGTACTGCAAACATTTAAGTACTTAGACAAATATTGACACCTAGGGCTGTACATTGGGACTTTATCCTATTTCTAGTCTTGGATAGTTTTTTGTTTTTCTGGGTTTTTTTTGTTTTTTTGTTTTTTTGAAGTATAGGTGATACACAATGTTATATTACTTTCAGGTGTACAATGTGGTGGAAAGGAAAGGTTCCAGCTCTATCAGTTGAGCATACAGTTTGATATTTTCTAAAACTCAGTTTCACACTTTTAAAACCCTGTGATTTTAACAAGGTGCTGCTTCCTGTTTGTTTTAGGTGTACTGCATTGTTCAAGATAAAGTACGTTCACTCTTAGTCTTGACAGAGCCCTTAATTTTGCTGGATGTTTTCCAGGTAGCTGTCACTCCGATTTCCCCATGCAATGTAAACCTACCAGTAATCTGGGGATACTTTGGTATAAAGACTTAAAAAGATCTTTTCCTACCTATTTTGAATGCTTTTTTGTTTGTTTTTAAGCATTATTCTGGAGTTTAGCAACTTTGTATAGGTGTCAAGGATTAGAACACATAGTTGTGATAGCCTGCTCTTACAAGCTGTGTACCCCCTCTTTCTCTGCCCCCCCCCAACTTTGATTTAATGGTAGAAGGACCCAGTTTACTTAGTCAAACACTAGGACGAGCTCTCCTTTTAGCTAAGAAAGTTATGAGGACTTAGGTCCTTCCCCTTCTGTGTGCCTCCTTTTTCCATTGATGCATGTAGGGGGTCCTTTTTTTAGCTTGCACTTTGGACCCTTTGATTTCTTTGCTGCTCTATAAATCTTTATATCTATCTTTCGCTCCTCCCTTTTTTGTTTTGTGGTTCCTTTTCTATAGCTAGAAAGTTGTAGCTGGTTGCTACATTCTGTGTATCAAGGGCTTTGGTCCGAAGAGAATGCTTCCCTTACTCACCCCCTCCCTTCCCCACCCCCCCACCCCCCCCCCGGAGTTTATTTTTCCTATTGTGCCCACTGGAGGTATTCTCTTTCTTAGCACTACCATTATGATGATTTTTCACCCTAGCTTCCAACTCAAGTTGACGGTAATGTTAGAGCTATCTTTTTAGTAATTCTTCCTTGTTAATCATTGTCTTTTTCCTTTCACTGCGTAGAAATTTAATCTTTTCTTTTCTTTTCTTTTTATTTTTTTAAATTTTTTTAATTTACATCCAAGTTAGCTTATAGTGCAACAGTGATTTCAGGGATAGATTCCTTAATGCCCCTTACCCATTTAGACCGTCCTCCTCCCACAACCCCTCCAGTAACCAGTTTTTTCTCCATATTTAAGAGTCTCTTATGTTTTGTCTCCCCCTGTTTTTATTTTTGCTTCCCTTCCCTTATGTTCATCTGTTTTGTATCTTAAAGCCCTCATAGGAGTGAAGGCATGAGATATTTGTCTTTCTCTAATTTCACTTAGCATAATACCCTCTAGTTCCATCCGTCTAGTTGCAAATGGCAAGATTTCGTTCTTTTTGATTGCCATGTAATACTTTATTGTACATATATACCACATCTTTATCCATTCATCCATCGATGGACATTTGGGCTCTTTTCATATTTTGGCTGTTGTTGACAGTGCTGCTATAGAAATTTAATTTTATGTCCAACCTAGTTCCCAGGCAGTTTCTTTTTCTTCTCCCCCTCAGCTCTCAGTAAAACCTAGAACTGTGGATTGAATTTAGGTTTAAACATAACTTTTAGGGCTTCAGGGAGTACATGGGAATATAGTGCCATAAAATAGAACAGTGGCATGATGATAATCTGTTTGGACATTAACCAGTAGGAAGATTTTAATGAATTACCTATTGGAAGACAATTCTCCATGGTGTCTTGAATTTCTACAAATCTTGTGAGTAGAGATTCTGACCACCTTTTGTTCCATATTTTTAAGGATGTTTGTGGAGTGAACAGCCTTGGAAAACAGTATCTCCTTTTAGAGCAAAGGGGAAGCAATGCTCACTACCCATCACAAAAGACTGTGTTTCCCTAAACTCAGGGTTTATCTAAAAATGATGATATTCTGACTATACTTATTGCTAGGAGTAATGAACTGTCCTTTGTTTTTGACTCACGATCTTGTGTCTTCTACCAGCATCTGTGAAACTGGCAGGCTAGTTTGTTGTCTTGAAAATGGGGTAAAATTTCATACCACTCACAGTTCTTGATGCTTACTTTAATTTTAATCAACAAATTAGATATATGTTATCCAGTTAATAAATATATTTTAAATGGTAAAAGGTTTATTTGATCATACTTGTAACAAGAGTGTTGACTTAATTAGATTGTTAAACAATAACTTGGTGTTTTCTCCTCTCTTTTTATTTCCAGTCTTTGATTGCTTTATAAAAAGAGGTTTATCGAAAAGAGGATAAAATAAGATATCCTCAATTGTTTTTTTAAAAGTTGAGTTTTTTAAATATTGTTTAAAAAAAATCTTTAAAAAAAAGCTGAGCCTGGGTTGCTCAGTTGGTTAAGGGTCTGACTTTGGCTCAGATCATGATCTCCCAGTTTGTGGGTTCAAGCCCTGCATCAGGTTCTGTGTTGACAGCTCAGAGTCTGGAGCCTGCTTCAGATTCTGTCTCCCTCTCTGCCCCTCCCCCTCTGTCGCACGCACATGCTCTCTTTCTCTTTTTCTTTCTCTCTCTCTCTCTCTCTCAAAAATAAACATTAAAAAATTAAAAAAAAATTCATTTTGTTCTTTGTAGTCTTTTACCCAGTATGATGGTAGTCGTGGCACCTTTTTTTAGTAAAGACTAATAATGAAAGTGCGTTCTAAGGGCTACGTGCTAATTGTGTATATAATAAGGATAAGGTTATTTGTCCTCCTTATTGGTTAGTCCTGGACATAATCTCATACCCTAGTTAAGACTCAAGACTTCTATAGCACACAGGTAACTTTAGATGGTGCTAGTAGATGTGGATATCATTCTAGCCTACCCTAGGTTGATTTGAAAAGAAAAATTCTTGATTACAAATGTTTTGTCTGCTACGGTTTTAATTGCTATTTATTCTGTTTCTCTCTCCTCTCCCTTCCCTCCAGGATTCAAGAGGGGTGCAGATCCTGGAATGCCTGAACCAACTGTTTTGAGGTACTGCTCTTACAAATAAACATTGCAGGGCAAATGTTCATCTGTTAGCACTGAATCACTAGGAAGCAAGAGTTGTAGTGGTAGGCATTGTAAATGGAGCTGTACTAGTCAGTACAGTTTTGGGCTGTTGGGAAATTGCAGCAGTTTGTAGACCAGTCTAGCTTGTGTTATCAGGTAAGTACTTTCTTTCCCCTTCCTAATTTGATTTTACTGTGCTGTGTTATAATCGTAATTAAATGTATTTAAAAGAAAAAGAAGTAATGTATCATCCTACCACTTTGAAAGGTGAATAAACTTTTTAATTAGCCATATTTCTGTTTTCATTCAGCCTTTTATGTCATTTTAACAAGAATACATAGGATTTTATTTTCTTCACCTAAAATTACAATTGATGTCTCATATTTTCAACTTGTTGATCACTTACCATTTAGGTTTTCAATTTTCAGTAGTTTATATAATAGTATAGTGAACATTTTAAGAAAGATTTTATAGGTTTTGATTTATTTCCTTATAATAAATTCTCAAGGGAGTAAGTCTAAGTGTATGAACATTTATGGCTCTGAAAATGCATTGTCAAATTTCTATGTCAGAAAGTCTTGCCAGTAGTGGATAAGCACTTGTGAAAACTTCACATACCCACAGTATACATGTTTGTGTACTCACAAACGTATGTATATGTTCACACATGAACATACATATATACATCTTCTGTATACAAATGTGTATTTATATATAAAGGCAGAATCTGTAATAGGCAGGTTTGCTGTAAAGGACTGATAATTTGTGGCACGATGATGACCAGGGTCTGTCCGGGTGCTGCGTGATTTCATTTTGACTTTCTGTCTTACGGATATTTCTTGTGGATTGCTCTAACAGACTTTTCACTGGCTATTCTAGGTCTTCTGTTCCTTCAAACTCCTACTCTAAGCCTTTTTTTTTTTTTCCTAGAATGGTCAGAAAATAATAGTAATATCTCTAACAGTCACCTACAATGCATTAGCCACTGTTTTAGGTGGTTTATTTACAGTGTCTGTAATTGTCACTTCAGTACTTGAGAGCAGGTCACAGAGTCGGTAGGTGGTGGAGTGTGTCAGTCTCCAAAGCCTACACTCTTTCCACTGGGCCATGTGGGCTCCCCCAGATAATCTTACCACTTTTCTTAGCACACTGCCATCTGATAACGAATTTCCTTCATCCCCTCTACCTTACCAGCTTCTCCTTTCTCACCAGAAGGGGTTTTTCTTATAAGTTTCCACTGTATATGCCCTCAATTTGTCCATTTCTGCAGTTACTCTCTTCTTCCCTGATAAAGTTCTTCAATAAATGGTCTTCACTGCTGTTTTTCTTCACTTTGCTCTCCCTTTAACCATTTATGGTTTGGCTTAAAACTGGTTTCAAGTGGTCCCCACGAAGTTGCTTTTTTCTTAGCCTCTACATTTTGAACTATGAAATGGGGACTTGAGGTAATGTATCTGCTATTTACTAGCTGATTGAACTCAGACCAGTTATTTTCACAGGGAAATACTAACTACCTTAGGAAGCATCAGAGATGGGATTGCCTGCTCACGCTGTGTGAACATTTTCCAAGTACTGGAAATTATCATCAAATACCTTTTCCCAAGAGGCCATTAACTTTTCTAGGGTGATGTTTCCTCTATATAAATTGTGTATAATATCTGCTTCATAAAGTTTTCATGAGGATTGAATAAAAATATTGTATATGAAGTATGAGTACTTGGCAAGTAATATGTAAGCAATATACTGTTAATAATTTTTAATCTTTTCTGTGTCATCTTCTTTACCTCAGTTCTTTATCATGTGAGAACTTGGTCTAGCACAAGCTACTGCATGCTTCCCAGAATAAACTATATTTTTGTGCCTTTGCTCCAGTGCTTGTGCTCCCTCAGCCTAGAGTGCTCTTTCCCTTGTTTCTACTTGATGAAAACCTATGTCTAGAAAAGCCCAGTCTCAAATGTCATCACTTAAATCTTTTCCCCCTTCTCCTAGCTGAGACCTCTCCATTTTTTTGCATTCCCATAATATTCTTTTGTGTGCATCATTCTCTGCCTTATATTATGCTTGTTGCTTATTTAAAGTACGTCTTGTCCTATAAGTACCTAAAGTAGTTGTCAACAAGAGTCGAATTAATTAAATGACGCTGACCTCTTAGTGGCTTTTTGGATAAGAATTGATGTAGGATTGCTCTTGTGGTAGGACTTTTAGAGTGGATCTGCAAGCTGGGGTAAAGCATTTTATGTGCCCCAGGTCAGGTGATAGAGGATCCAGAGATGGGAATAGAATGTGCTCTTCTGTTGTACTTCTTTTTGGCTTCAATTGTCCCACCAAGAGTTGACCCTTCACAGCTACCACAGTCTGGATGAAGCAGTCAGCCCCTGCTCTTTCATTTCTTCACCATGTGTTGCCTTAGTGCTCCTCTCTCTTTGCTGCTCTCTCATTCTTTTCTGTCATTAGGGACGTCTTCTGGTTTCCTTCCAGGGATATTTGTAATTTAGATAAGAATTGGTTGAGGGCCTGAAAAGGGTTATTCAGTTAGAGAATTTCATATACTGTGCTGCTTGTGCTATGGAGGCCGACAGAGAGACCTTCCTGTGTTGCCTGTACTATACCCTGAAAGGAACAGAATTAGCTAGGATTTTTATTAATGTAAATGTTTTATTAATATAAAATTTGTTCATTAATGTCAAGTTTATATATAAATTTATTATTTTTTAATGTTTATTTATTTTTGAGACAGAGACGGAGCATGAGCAGGGAAGGGGCAGAGAGAGAGGGACACAAAATCCAAAGCAGGCCCCAGGCTCTGAGCCGTCAACACAGAACCCGAAATTTATTTGTTATAATGCTTATATATAGTTCATGATTTACTGGTCTGTTTCCCTTGCTAAGTTATAGGGTTCCTAGGGATTAGGACCATATTTATTTTAGTGTCCTCTTTCACCCAGATGGTGCATTATATGTGGTCAGCAAATGTTGGTTGATAGGAGTCTATATTCAAAATGCAGTACTTTAATAAACACAGAGCAGTAATGAGTAAAACACTTAGGCAAAATATATGAACACTGAGGTTTAATCAAGAGGATCATTGTTCCCATTATCTGTGTAAGGCCAAGGAAGATTTTCTTTTCTCTTTATTTTGGATACTCCTTACCATAGAGGAGTAGCCCCTAGTAGTTGAATAGTTTTTTGTTTTTTGTTTTTTTAATTTTTTTAATCTTTATTTATTTTTAAGGGACAGAGACGGGGCATGAACAGGAGAGGGGCAGGGATAGAGGGAGACACAGAATCTGAAACAGGCTCCAGGCTCTGAGCTGTCAGCACAGAGCCTGACGTGGGGCTCAAACCCACAAACTGGAAGATCATGGCCTGAGCCAAAGTCGGATGCTTAACAGACTGAGCCACCCAGGGCTCCCTTGAGTAGTTTATTTTTATATCTTAAGTGTATGCAAAAATCCTTGGGGCTTAATGGAAAATTTTAATACACTTTTGAAAATTGGAAATAGATGCATGTTGGTTTTTTTTCCCAGGCAAAGGGAAATACTTTTTAAAAATAGAATGTTCAAGTTATCATTTTGTAATGTGATTTCATTTAACGTGACATATTACTAGAAATCACATTTTTAATCAGCAAGGCATAGAAATAAAACACCTCAACAAAAACAAAACAAAACAAAAAACACCTTTTGTCTTCCTCCAGAATCCTCTTAGGAAATAGTTTAGAAGTTTGGGCAAGTTAGTGGCTGGAATGATTGAGGTAAGAGTTAGTTGAGGCTGAAATGGAGGCTAATAATTGCCCCTGGGATTTGTGTGGTACAAAGGTTAAGAGCACCTGGGTAACATCCCACTCTGCTGCTTAAGTTAGGTAACCATCTCAAAGCCTTGGTTTCCATGTATTTAAAATAAAGGTCATAATTGGGAGTTGGAAACTTTCCACACAGTAGTGACCCATAGAAAGCATTCAGTGTTATTTTCAGCTTTACTGAGATGGTATCTAATACTGATGCCATTTTGTATTGTGGGTTCATCAGTCCTTCATGTTAATGAAAATTACGAATCATTTATCTTTTGATCTCAACTTGTTTTCCTCTTTGTTTATAATAGGTAACCACACTGAAAAGTAACAAAACTGTGTTTCTTTAAATATATGTCTCTATGTTTGATTTTTTTTTTTTTTTGGCTCGGTGAGATTGATCCTTGTCTTAAAGTATCTCTGAATTTGATAGACGAGTAAACACAAACATAAATGTATAAAATCTTCTAGTTCTTAAACTATGTTCAAGTTTTGTACTTTGGGGTTTAATTTATTTCTCCTCTTCACAAACATTTTAGCTTACTTTGGGGATAAAGGTCATCTGGATTTGGAAGCAATCAGTGAACAGGAACAACATGGAAGGTGTGCACTCTGGCTGGGATGAGAGATGGGACATCGTTCAGACATTCACCAGTTGAATGGCACAGGGCTCTTCTCAGATGAATCGGTGGCAGTGGAACCTCTACCGACTTATTTATCATAGACTGTATCTAAATAAATGTTTTTAACAATGTTATGTCTTGAGTCCTTATTGAATTGAATATAATGGACCACTAGGTAAAAATTTAGCCTTTTGTACTTTTTCTAAACAGTGAATCTATATATGTGTCTAGATGCTACCTTGAAAAATAAAACTTTCGGGGCACCTGGATGGTTCTGTCGGTTGAGTGTCCAACATTTGATTTTGGCTCAAGTCATGATCCCAGGGTCGTGGGATCAAGCCCTGCATCCGGTTCCCCATTCAGTGTAGAACCTGCCTGGGATTCTCTTGCTCGTTTCCTCTGTCCCCTCCCCTGCTTGCTCTCTTTCACTTTCTCTCTCAAACAAATAAATAGAACTTTCAAGTTCAATCCTGGCCATTCACTTAACAAGGGGGTTCCACTTTCCTTTTGCATTGAATTAATAACTCCCTCTGGGATGTTCTAAGGTAGTAAAAGTAGAAACAGTTCTCAGTTTTGTGACAAAATGTCCCTATTTCCTGCACTTCATTGAGGTAAAGTTGTCATTGAAAGAAATAGGGGTTCTGTGTCTCTGTTGGTAGGGGATGCGACTGGCTCTGGGAGTTGTGTGTGTGTGATATATTTGTCAGTTAAATTTTGAATCTTAAGATTTTCCCCACTGGTGTTTGGAAACTAGAACTGGCTGGGCAAGAGCCCGTGGATAGTTAAATAGAAGAGTAGCTTTCTACTAAAGCAGTTAATGGGGATTAGCTTTCAATGGTTTCCTGGGACCTTCACCTGTTTTTGAATCCTATTTTTATTTAGCTGTTTCCGTAAACCTAACAAAACAGCTCTACTTTCTTAGTTTTGAGAATTGTAATTAACATAGGAAAGTAGGCCTGAAACAAGATAGACCATTTGGGAGGAGCCCATTGGCTTCAATGTTTTAAGCATCCAGTGTTTAAGTAGAGAATGATGATGAAATGTAATCTCAGGTGACTAGAGCTATCATTCCCAGAAAGTTCTTTCTTACTCCCGATGTAAAACCCTCTTAGCTGTTTAAGCCTATTTCCTTAAGTTTTGTTACCTTTGCCATGGAGACGTAGGAGACTGTTATGGAGGCTTATTGCATAAGGAGATTTTAAAGTGGAATTTTTGAGAGCTAACTGCAAGAAAGTCATTTTTGGCAAGCATTTAATGTAATTGCTTCAACATCTGAAAGCTAAGCACTTAATGCTAAAACCTCTTAGCAGTTTTTAAATCCCATAGAATTGTTTAAGACTGTGCCCGCCAGCCTGGCTACAATTTAATGTTGTTTATGAACTTTTGTTTAGTTAGAATTGTGGTGCATGTTTACTTCCCTTTCTCGCTCAAGATTTTCAGAAACTGAGAAAGTAAAACTATGTCAGGTGTCCATTTTGATAAAATGCTAATAGGAATAGCAATTTAGGGTTTTGTGTTCATTTAGGGTTAACTTGTAGCTGTAAAAACCCAGTAGGTTTTAAAGTAAGAAATCCAGAGTTAAGTAGGAAGGGACTAGTTCCTTGATCTCCCGTCTGGGGAAGCTAAGGAACAGAGTTTAAGCACAGGTTCAAAGCACAGGTAAGAACTAAGACTATTACGTACTCGAATGTGTGTAGGTCTTAAAGTTTGTGAGATGGTTACAATTAAGCTACATTTTATTAAATTTTAATTGTTAGGGCAGTGCAATCGAATTCAAGCAGTGGTCTCTTCTGTGTTAGACACTAGAGAGTCCTTACAATTAAGATGATTCCTGACCTTGATGGACTTAGGCAAAAACACTGAACTGATAGGATCTGGTTTGAGTCCTGTCCCTCCACCTAGTTCCTAGCCCTTGGTGAAGTCACTTAATCTTTAGGCTTCAGTTTCTTCCACAAAATGGAATAATAATACTTGCCCCAAGGTGCTGTTTTCTAAATTGGTGGTTCTTGGCAAATTGGCATCACCTGGAAACTTGTTAGAAGCGTATATTTTTAGGTCTGGAAACGTTGAAGCCTTGCAATCTCTGCGATTCAATTACTTCAACCATTATTTTGAATTGTTAACTTGTTATTTTGAGATTGTCCTGGAGTTGCACGCAGTGTAAGAAATTTACAGAAATTTCTCTGTACCCTTTACCTAGTTTTCCTCAATGGCGACATGTAAAATTATAGCGCAGTGTCAGGGTATTGCTATCTATAAGTCAATTTTTCTGTCACCCCAAGGAAGCCTCATCTTGCCCTTTTATAGCCAATCCTCCTCACCCACACCCTGTTCCCATTCCAAATCCCTGGCAGCTAGTAATCTGTTGTCCATATAACTTTGTTATTTCAAAAGAGGTATATAAGTGAAATCACCCAAATAACCTTTGGGATTGGCTTTTTTCACTCAGCATATTTATTTATAGAGTCACAGGTTGTGTGTATCGCTTATTCCTTTTTATTGCTGAGTAGTGTACCATGGTATGGATATGCATGGAGGACATCTGGTTTCTCAGTTTTTAGCTGTTACAAATAAAGCTGCTACAAACATTTGTGTACAGCTTTTTGTGTGATCAGTGTGTGTTTTAACAAGTCCTCCAGGTGACTGATGCAATTCAGGTTAGAGAATTCCTGCCCTAGACTTGCAGTAGCCTTCCTCCCTCCCCCACACATTAAAGTCTGTTTCTTACATAATGTCCAGAGTGATCCTTTTAAAAGATCACGTCATACCCTCACCAGAACTTTGCAGTGGCTTCCTATCACTGGCAGTAAAATTCTGAATTTTTATTTTCCATGACCTTCAAGACTGTAATCCGGCCTTATGTGCCTTTGATGTCTTCATTGCCTAGGACTCTTCTCTCCACATTCACTTGCACTCTTAATGTTTTGCTCTCTCCTCTTTCTTCAGTAAGGCCAGGTACATACTTACCTCGGTGTCTGATTTGCTCTTCTCTTTGCTGGAACTCTTCTTGCAAATATCCACATACTTGGCTTCTTCTCTTTAATCTTTGCCCAAATGTCACCTTGATTCAGTTTGCTTATGTAAAATAGCAGACTCGACACCTGTCTTGTTTTCCCATCATGTTTTCCTTACCTTCATCTTAACTTTTTTCAGAGACTTTTTAACCAGCCTGATTTTGTATGTTTGTATGTAAATAATCTTGACTCTCGCTCCTAGAATGTAAGTTTCATAAGTGCAGGACTGTATTTTTAGAGGCTAGTACAGGTCCTAGTACGTAGATGTTCAGTAAGAATGAATGAATGAATTATGGGATTGTATGTATTAAGTTTAAAGTGCTTTGTGAACAGGAAACTTTCATAACATGGATCATTGTAAAGGGCCAGTATTTTTCTCTGTGTTAGTCATAATTGTCAATACAATCCTGGCCAAGGACTTGACATCAAAAGATCTTGGGAGGCGGTAACATGGGAAAGCACTTGCTATACTTAGCACTTATTCTATTGCCACAACAGTCCTGTGAAGCAGGGGATTCTCTCCATTTCACAAAAGAAATGGGCTTGGGTCATTTCCTCTAAATCACAGACAGCTTGGATTTAAACCCAGATTTGCTAACTAAAAGCATATGATCTTAGTACTGATGCATGCCAAATTTAAAAATAATTTTTGCACCTGATGAAATGATACAATAGACAATCACAACTACAAAATGTTCACATTTCAAGTTCCATAGAGGGCACATCTTTACCCAATATCCAGGGCCCTATACACAATAGCACATGGAGTAGTCAAATTCACATCCTAAATTATTTGAAATTATTAAGTCTGCTATAAGAAACCTTAAACATTTCTTTGTATCTCCTTGGATGGCTACATTTATACTGAGGTACATTTTACCTACAATAAAATGAACAGATCTTAAATATATATTTTGATGAGTATTGTCAACTCTATATACCTTGTGACTACCACACCAAGATGGGGACCAGGATCTCTGAACCTGGGATCCCTAGTGTATCACACATGATAGGTGCTCAACAAATGTTTTGATACAATGTGTAAAGGCTTTTTGAGACTGACAGATGAATTGTAGGGAAGTTTGAATTAATGCTCTCTTTCCTGTAAGCAAAGATACTAAAAGGTAAATAATAGAGCTTTACTCAAAACTGGGATGATGAAAAAGAACGGTACTGCAGTTCTTTCCTGTTGTGTCAAGGACAGTCCAGAAAAGGAAGTAAGGAAAAGGGTATGGAAACAGGAAAAAGACATTTTTTTTTTCCATAAGAAAACTGAGACTTGTTCCACTAAGAGGAAATAATCTATGATATGTCAGCAGCTCCCTGGTGCTCCCTAATGCTTATTGAAAATGAGGCCAGAGACTGGAAAGAACCTTCTAGGGAGCAAAATTAGAGGCCCCAGAAAGTTTTCTAGAAAGCAGAATTGAAGGCCTCAGAAACTGCCAGGAAAGGCTGTCTCTGTGCCTCACGGAATTTCATATTGCTGCAGACCAGTCGTCATGGCGGATTTTCCTTTCTCCCTTTTTCTGAATCACAATTTAAATGTGGTTATCTTGCTTCTATGCCACCTTTCTGTACATTAGGTAAGTTGGGGGCAGTTAACTTGTTTTTAAGTTCTTAGATTGCTGGACCATGGGGAGCCATTTGGAGCAGATGAGAGGTTCACATTTCCCTGAATTCCTAATCTTTGGATGCAATGTCTAGATGAGACTTGAGAGTTGTATTCTTAGGAGAGGATTTATTGTGTTTAATATATGAGAATTAGTATGTATAAATATTTGGTCAGCAAAGTAGATATGTCAGAAAATGTCTATCGAAAGTCCATTTTATGTTTCAAATTGTCACATTTAGCTGCTCACTGCAATCAAGCTAAAAGGCTGTCAGACTCCTTTGCAGTTAGTTGTGACTTTGTGACTAAAATTTGATTCTTGAGATGTAAGCAGAAGTGTTGTGTGGTACTTCTGAGAAGTCTCCTTGGGGAAGTATGTTTCTTGGAATGGACATGAAATTACAGGCTTACAGCTGTTCTGGACTGCGAAAATAAAGACCAGGCCCTATGAATGGCAGAGTGGTTTGCTGTTAGGAGTCTAGGTCTCAGAAGATTTTTTTTTTTTAATATTTATTTTTGAGAGAGAGTATGTGTACGTGTGTTGGGGGTGTGGTGGGAGGAGGAGCAAAGAGGGAGACAGAGGATCCAAAGCAGGCTCTGTGCTGACTGCAGAGAGCCTGATGCGGGGCTCGAACTCCCCAACTGTGAGATCATGACCCAAGCTGAAGTTGAACCCTTAACCTACTGAGCCACGCAGGCGTCCCTAGTTCTCTGAAGACTTTAATGAGAAACCCCTGGTTTTTCATACCTTTGCTGACTCATGTGTCCTCAACTTTACTAGTCTTTCCAAACAAATGAAATATGGTGTTTTGTAGTTTTAATTTGCATTTTTCTTATGAGTGGGGTAGACCATCTTTTCATATATTTAAGGGCCATTTGTGTTTCCTTTAGCCCATTGTCCTGTTGAAGTGCTGATCTTTTCCATATTGATTTATAGGCACTTGATATTTTAGGGAACTTATATCTGTAATGGGAGTTGTAGACCATTTTCCCATTTGTTGTTTGAATTGTGACCATTGTTGCCACGTAGAAGTTTTTAAATTTTACTAATAAGATTATTGACTTTTTAAAATCCCTTAAGAGTTTTAAATCATACTTCTAGTCTTTCTATCTTGAGATTATAAGAAATATTTCCCCCAAACTATGCTATATTTTGGTTTACATTCCTATATTTTGTTCCATTTCTAAATTGTAACTAAGACAGTTTCTCATTTTACTTCACCATAACTTCTCTTAGTGACCTTTATCTACTTGACTTATTGTTCCAGGGAGGAAATAAGATCAAATAGATCATTTAGTATAGATAGAATATATTAGAGAAGGTGTGGGCGAAGTAAAGTGAGAAGAGATGTTAGTAATAAATTCCAAAAGAATCATTATATCTTGTGGGCATCATACTGTCTCTTGCCTTTGGGCTTTAACAAATTCCCATTAATTAATTCTTCCTCACTATTCTTTATCCCTCTCCCAATCTTACCCATTTACTTGGATTTCTTACCATAAAGGCAAACACCTGGTCAATTTGCTTACTGCTATATCCCCTAACACCTAGACTAGTGCATGGCACATAGTGGGATCTTACTCCTTTGGTAAGCAAAGAAGCAGACATGGCATGGAATATAGTTGTCTACTTAAAATCCATTTTTATATAGTCCCTGAAATCTTTGCTCAGCTCACTTCTCTGGTGTCCCAGCAACTGTTCTGTGTTGGGCCTTTGGAAGTCTCACCCTGTGCTCTTTGAACAGCTTGGGGCCAAGGATTGGAGAAGAGTTTCTATAAAGATTCATCACTTAATATGTTTTTTAAATGAGATGTATATGCAATAAACAGGTGCAGCACTAATGTGAGGAGAACTATATTTGGGGGTCTGTAGTTAGATACGGGTAAATTAGATGGAAGCAGACAATGGGGAGTCTAGAATGGCAGGGGGAAGAGTCTGGATGTCTTCTGATAGGCATTGGAGAGCTGTTATCTGTTAAAAACTAGAAAGAAGAGCTACAAGTGTGTTTTGTTAGACCTAGAATAAAACTTCATGAAATAATTTGTTCAGTTTAAAAATTCTGTAATAGTATGTACTTACTGTCTTTGTAGAACTCCTTTTTCTGTGATACGACATTAATCCTGAATATCTTTAACAGGACCATTTTCCAAAATTCATTTTTTTCTTTTATTATTTGGGTCTTCTGAGTATTAGATTGAAGGAAGGGAAATAAAATACCTAAGATTATGTCATTTGCATTTTTTTTTATATTAATCAGTTCCAATGCCACATGGATCAAGAGCTTATGCAGAATTAGCATAGTGAAAGGGGAAGTATTATCACTTTTATTATCATTCTCCTCATTACCATTATTATTTAAAATAGTTTCTATATTAAAATTTTGCCATCCTTCACTGGCATGTCTTAGAGTATCAAATCCCAACCTCAGTAATTTACTCCTCTATATTATGCATTATATTTCCAGGATTGTGACACAGGATGGGCATCTTTTTTTTTTTTTTTTTTTTTTTTTTTTTTTTTAAGTTTTTTTTTTTTTTTTTTGACAGAGAGAGACAGAGCATGAACGGGGGACGGGCAGAGAGAGAGGGAGACACAGAATCGGAAACAGGCTCCAGGCTCCGAGCCATCAGCCCAGAGCCTGACGCGGGGCTCGAACTCACGGACCGCGAGATTGTGACCTGGCTGAAGTCGGACGCTTAACCGACTGCACCACCCAGGCGCCCCAGGATGGGCATCTTTTTAAATGGAGGGTCTAAGACCCAATTCTGGGAGAGCAGGCAGTCCAGTAGAGGTCCTGAACCTGTTGAAGATGAGGGAATGGTTTGGCTTCTGGATGTGGAGAGGATGGAAAGGGGGAAATTTGAATTGTCCAGACATTCTTTCTGCTTAATTCTATGCCCAAGGCTAATTCTTTTTTTTTCTTTTCTTTCTTTCTTCTTTTAAATTTTTTTAATGTGTATTTGTTTGAGAGAGAGAGAGAGAGAGAGAGAGAGAGAGAGAGAGAGAGAGAGAAACAGAAACAGAGTGTGAGAAGGGGAGGGGCAGAGAGAGAGGGAGACACAGAATCCGAAGCAGGTTCCAGGCTCTGGGCTGTCAGCACGGAGTCCTATGAAGGGCTCGAACCCACGAACCGTGAGATCATGACCTGAGCTGAAGTCGGACGCTTAACTGACTGAGCCACCCAGGCACCCCTACCTACCTACCTACCTACCTTCCTTCCTTCCTTCCTTCCTTCCTTCCTTCCTTCCTTCCTATCATAGTAAGTGTATTCTATAATCCCATCATCTATTTCACCCATCCTCCCACCCACCTCCCCCCTGGTAAACATCAGTTTGTTCTCTATAGTTAAGAGTCTGTTTCTGGTTTGTCTCTTTTTTTTCCCCTTTGCTCATTTGCTTCTTAAATTCCACATATGAGTGAGATCACATGGTATTTGTCTTTCTCTGACTGATTTCACTTAGCACAATACTCTCTGGTTCTATCCATGTTGTTGCAAATGGCAAGATTTCATTCTTTTTTTTTTTTATGGCTGAATAATATTATTTGGCTGAATTATATATACCACTCCTTCTGTATCCATTCATCTATTAATGGACACTGGGCTGCTTCCATAGTTTGGCTATTGTAAATAATGCTGCAGTAAACAGGATTCATGTATCCCTTTGAATTCATGTTTTTGTATTTTTGGGTAAACACCCAGTGCTTCAGTTACTGGATTGTAGGGTAGTTCTGTTTTTATTTTTTTGAGGTACCCTCATACTGTTTTCCACAGTGGCTGTACCAGTTTGCATTCCCACTAACAGTGGAAGAAGGTTCCTTTTTCCCCACATCCTCAGCAACACTTGTTTTTGTGTTTTTTATTTTAGCCATGCTAACTGGTGTGAGGTGTTGTCTCATAGTTTTCATTCACATTTTCCTGATGATGGGTGATGTTGAGCATCTTTTTATGTGTCTCTTGGCGATCTGTATGTCTTCTTTGGAGAAATGTCTTTGCCCATTTTTTAACTGGATTATTTGTTAATTATCCAGTTAATTATTTGTTTTGGATTTGTGTTGTATCAGTTCTTTATGTATTTTAAATACTATTTATTGGATATATCATTTGCAAATATCCTCTCCCATTTAGCAGGTTCCCTTTTAGTTTTGTTTTTTGTTTTCTTCGCTGTGCAGAACCAAGGCTAATTCTTAATTATTATATTAGATATTTCTTACCAGGTAAGTATTATTTTAAATCCCACTCCTAACCCTACTTTTTCTCTTATTAGAAAAGTAACTAGTTTGGGAGAAAGGAGAAGAAAAAGAGAGGTAAATAAGAGAGTATTTCCCCAATAATGGATTTAAGATGACTTGTTTTTTTCTATTTTTTCTCTCTGCTTCAGTGTGGATATTTTTATTGACTTGTCTTCACATCCATTAATTGCGTTTTCTATTGTGCTGCTAATGCATCTGATAAATTCTTAATTCTGATATTGAATTTTGCAATTATTGGATGTCTACTCAATTTCTTTCTTTTTTAAAAATTTTTAAATGTTTATTTCTGAGAGAGAAAGAGACAGCATGAGCAGGGGAGGGGCAGAGAGGGAGGGAGACACAGAATACGAAGCAGGCTCCAGGCTCTGAGCTGTCAGTGCAGAGCCCTACGAGGGCTTGAACTCAGGGACCACGAGATCATGGCCTGAGCTGAAGTTGGACGCTTAACCGACTGAGCCACCCAGGTGCCCTGTGTACTTGATTTCTTTAAAAAATATTGTAATTCTTGGGGCGCCTGTGTGGCTCAGTCGGTTGAGCACCTGACTTAAGCTCAGGTCCTGATCTCATGGTCTGTGAGTTCAAGCCCTGGTCTGTGAGTTTGAACCTGGAGCCTGCTTTGGATTCTGTGTCTCCTTCTCTCTCTGCCCCTCCCTGACTCATGCCCTGTCTCTCTCGCTCCCTTTCTCTCAAAAATGAATAAACGTTAAAAATTTTTTTTCATTGTTCAACCTTTTATCTGTCCTTAAAAGAAAAGGAATGTTTTAATTTTCATACAATTCACAAATCCTTACAGTGTCCTTGAATGTAAAATGCAATGTAATATCACAGAAAGTAACTTTTATTTCTCTGTGGATATTGCCTGTAAAGCAAGACAAAATTCTTTGAGGAGAAAAAAGCTTTGAACAGCATTTTTTAAAGTAAAAAGAGCTCCATCACTAATACTTCCCATCGAATGTATCTCCAAAGAGAGTAGATCAGTGCAGCCAAATACCCTGTTGTATTTTAATAGAAACTTATTTCTCCTGGGTGGACCCCAGCTCTTCCTGTGAAGCTTCTAGGCAGTTCTGAGGCTCTGTTCTTTGTCTTAATGCTTCACTTCTGATATAGGTAGACTTGGACAACTTCATTGCTAGCCCCAAATACTTAATAAAATTACCACATAATGTTTTACTTCAAGAGTTTGTAGATATTTGGAATGCTGGGATCAATAAAATCCCTCAGAGAAATATTTTCTTTTGGAATTCTGATTATTTGAACTTTATAGATGTGAACAATAATTTTTGTTCAGTAGTCCTGATTTCCTAGAATCTGTGAACACGTATTCTTTTATTTTATTTTATTTTTTATTTTTTAAAATTTACATCTAAATTAGTATATAGTGCAACAATGATTTCAGGAGTAGATTCCTTAGTGCCCCTTACCCATTTAGCCCATCCCCCCTCCCACAACCCCTCCAGCAACCCTCCGTTTGTTCTCTATATTTATGGGTCTCTTCTGTTTTGTCCCCCTCCCTGTTTTTATATTATTTTTGTTTCCCTTCCCTTATGTTCATCTGTTTTGTCTCTTTTTTTTAAAAATTTTTTTTTAACATTTATTTATTTTTGAGAGAGAGAGAGAGAGAGCGAGCATAAACGGGGGAGGGTCAGAGAAAGAGGGAGACACAGAATCCGAAACAGGCTCCAGGCCCTAAGCTGTCAGCACAGAGTACGACGCGGGGCTCGAACCCACAGACTGTGAGATCATGACCCGAGCCGAAGTCGGACGCCCAACCGACTGAGCCACCCAGGCGCCCCTGTTTTGTCTCTTAAAGTCCTCATATGAGTGAAGTCATATGATTTTTGTCTTGCTCTGACTAATGTCACTTAGCATAATACCCTCCGGTTCCATCCACGTAGTTGCAAATGGCAAGATTTCATTCTTTTTGACTGCCGAGTAATGCTCCATTGTGTGTGTGTGTGTGTGTGTGTGTGTGTGTGTGTGTGTGTGTATATATATATATATATATATATATATATATATACACACATACCACATCTTCTTTATCCATTCATCCGTCGATGGACATTTGGGCTCTTTCCATACTTTGGCTATTGTTGATAGTGCTGCTATAAACATGGGGGTGCACGTGTCCCTTTGAAACAGCACACCTGTATCCTGTGGATAAATACCTAGTAGTGCAGTTGCTGGGTTGTAGGGTAGTTCTATTTTTAGCTTTTTAAGGAACCTCCATACTGTTTTCCAGAGTGGCTGCACCAGCTTGCATTCCCCCCCCAAAATCTCTTTACATATTTTAATCCTCAGTTGATGTACTCCTATCTTGTCATCCTCATTGTCAATCTATACTTCGGTTTTCTTTAACATATTCATTAGTTATTTTTAAATCTTCTCTGCTAACAAAAATGTCTGGATCATCTCTGTGCCTGTTTCTAGCTCTTGGCTATTAGTAACTTTACTCTGACGATTCTTACCTGGTAAATTTTTATTTTGTGGTAGGTATTGTGGGTGGTACTTTGTAGAAATTCTGGATTATGTTCTTTTCCTTAAAAAAGTATTGAATTCTATTCTAGCATCCAGGTAAATTACTGGAGTTTCACTTAGATTCTGGTGAAGATTGGATTTAGAATCTTACGGTGTTTGTGTGTGTGTGGGGGGGTGGTATTTCAGTTTTTACCTTCTCCCTTACTTCTAGAGCATGATCTATATTTCTAGGACATGACCTTTTTTGGTCACTCATCTGAAAGTCTAGGAACCAATATCCCCCTACCCTGACTGGATCTGAACTCCATTCTCTTCCCAGCCCTGTGCAGCCTCTGAAAT
The DNA here is from genome assembly GCF_023721935.1 of Panthera uncia. Lineage (NCBI taxonomy): Eukaryota > Metazoa > Chordata > Mammalia > Carnivora > Felidae > Panthera > Panthera uncia. The sequence continues at coordinate 110,482,787 of NC_064816.1, read as the reverse complement.
TTTTGCTCAGCTCTCCTATTTCCCAGCAGCTATTCTCTACTAGGCCTCCAGAGTCTTACAATGTGCTCACACAGGTTGAAGTTAAGGACATGAGATTTCTGTAAAATTTTAGGAATTCTTCCTCTGAAGTTTTCTTCACTTGCCTCCTTTCCATTACCTGACCTCCGAATCCCAGCCACTGCAGTAATCTCAAACTGCAGGCTCTGTTTCCTCTGCCCTATGAAGATGTAACTTCCTGCTTGGAATCAACTTCCCAAGCAGGGTGAGCGTAAAGCTCACTTTGCTTTCTTTCTTTCTTTCAAGTATCATGGCTCTGTTTTTTTCTATCCTAAAAATAGTTATTTTATAAATTTTGTCTAGCTTATGTCAGGAAGGCTAAGTCTGATACCAGCCATTCTGTCATGGCTGGAACCAAAAGGCCAAGACAACTTAATTTTTTCAGTTGATACACTTGTTAGTGAGATGTGGAGTTGGTGCACATGCTTGACTTAATCTTATTTTTCTTTTGATTTTTTTTTTTTTTTGGTTAACTTCCTTTCAAGTAAAAAGAGGCTCTAATTAACAGTGTCGATGTGGGTGGGTAGCTGGATTATAAGAATTTTCAAATGCTTTGAAGAGAACTCCCACAAGTTATTTTACATTGAAAAGGTTTCCATAGAACTGTTAGTTCAATTTCTTTTTCTTACAAAGCAAAACTCCTCTCTGAAAGACTGCAGCTGTAGGAAATTCAGCATACGTCAATCCTTTTTAAAAAACACAGTTGGTTGAAGGCATATGACTGATTTTGCATTCTGATTAGATCAGAGAATTCCTAGGGTATGCCTATCTAAGAATGGTGGCAAACGAAATAGGTGTAATCTCAAAATTTCTTTTTGAAATACAACAAATCAGGACACATAGGGATGAATCTAAACACGTTTTTAATGTTCTGCTCTCTGAGACTACTTAAGTTCTGAATGTTCAAGAATGTTAATTCTAGCAAATGACATCTCTGCAGATGACTGCATAAATCACAGACCTTACAATTTCCTGAGTACAGGTTAAGATTGCTTTAATGACTATCAGGCTAGTATTGCATATTGGAGGATGCCAATGTGTCCTTTTCTGCAAAAACAGAGGATCCTTCTAAAAGATTATTGCATAAAAGGGCCTTGACTATAAACTAGTCCAATATCCTCTTTGGAAGCTTCTAAAATGGCTTCCAATGATCCTGGCATTGTGGTATTCATTCCTATATTAGTTTGCTAGGGTTGTCATAACAAAATACCACTGGCTGGGTGACTTAAACACAGAAATGTATTTTCTCACAGTTCTGGAGGCTGCAAGTCCAAGATCCAGGTGTTGACAGGTTCGGTTTCTTCTATAGCCTTCCTCCTTGCCTTGCAGATTGCTGTCTTCTCATTGTCGTCTGATCTTTCCTTAGCCCACATGTGCCTGGTGTCTTTTCCTCTTCTTATGACGGAGGATACCAGTCATATTGGATTAGGACTCCACCCACATGACCTCACTTAACCTTATTACCTCTCTAAAGGTTCTGTCTCCTAATACAGTCACATACTAATGGGGTTTAGAAACCAATTTTAGGGTGACTCAATTCAGTCCATAACAATGCCCTTGTATATAATTCCTTCCCCTGGAGTGTGGGATGGATCTAGTGACTTGTTTCTAATAAATCAAATATGGCAAAAGTGATATGTCACTTTTGCTATTAGGTTACAAAAGACTGTTACTTCTGTCTTGCTCAATCTCTCTCTGGCTCTGCTTGTTTACTTGTTCTAATTGAAGCAAGCTGCCAAGTTGAGAGTTGCCCTATGGAGAAGCCCACTTGGCAAGGAACAGAGAGTGTCTTATGGCCAACAGCCAGCAAGGAATTAAGGCCCTCTGTCCACAACAACCCAGAAAGAACTGTATCCTGCCAATAACCACATGAGTGAGCTTGGAAGCAGATTCTTTCCTATTTGAACCTTGAGATGACTGTAGCCTTACCAAACACCTTGACTGCAATTTGGTGAGAGACTGAGCTAGAGGACCCAGCTAAACTGCAATACATTTCTAACTCATAGAAACTGTGAGGGGCGCCTGGGTGGCTCAGTCGGTTAAGCGTCCGACTTCGGCTCAGGTCATGATCTCGCGGTCTGCGGGTTCGAGCCCCGCGTCGGGCTCTGGGCTGATGGCTCAGAGCCTGGAGCCTGCTTCCGATTCTGTGTTTCCCTCTCTCTCTCTGCCCCTCCCCCGTTCATGCTGTGTCTCTCTCTGTCTGAAAAATAAATAAACGTTAAAAAAAAAATTTTTTTTAAATAAAAAAATAAAAAAAAAAAGAAACTGTGAGACGACAAATGTTTCAAGCCACTGAATTTTGTTACACTCATAATATAAAATAATAAGATATGATATGATATATATGTATATATATATATATATATATCGAGTTTCTATAGAGTTTCTATAAACTCTACAAAATGAGAGCAGCATATATACTCTCATTGAGAAGCTAATATATTCTCATAAAATAATATATTTTGTTATAGTCTATAAACTCTGTACAATGAGAGTAGCTAATACACTCTCATTGAATGGCTAATACATTCCCACTGAGAATAAGTAAGTTACCACTCATGCGCTAATTAGTCACGTGTAGTATAATGCTGTTTCTTTCCATACACTATCTTCTTTAATTCTCATGACAACCAGTTTTTTTCTTTTTCTTTTCTTTTTTTTTTTTTTTTTTTGGTTCTCAGTTTCCATAAAAGAAACAAGGTTTAAAATGAATTAGGTAATATGCCTTAGGTCATGCTCCTAAAAGGTGATAAGTGGGGGGTCTGAACCCATAGGCTCACTTCAGACCTGGTACCAGGACAGGCTCCCTAATTTGTGTGGCCCAGTGGAAGACAAAAATGTGGGGCTCTCGTTTAAAAATTTTTAGGACAGAGAGCATGAAATGAAGCTGAGGGCTTTTTTGAGTGTAGGGCTCTGTGTGACTACATAGGTTGTTGCCCATTAAGCCTGCTCTGGTTCATATTCTTACTTAGTACACAATATTGCTTCCTACCTCTAAGTAGGAAAATATGATAGATAAGGACCCTAAAGCCAGTTAGACAAAATGATGTAGGATCAGGAGTCCACATTTTGAGCCTGCAGTTCCCTTCTCTATATCACATTGCCTTCCTGAGGCAGTAATCCCATGTCCTACCTAATACCTTACCTGGGCTTTGCCGCTTCTATAAAGTCCTCTTTCCAATGGACTCTTCAGCAAGGATGATAGGAACACTGAGGCTTTTCCTGCCTGACTGGCCATATTCTGGTGTACGTTCCTGGAGGCAGATTGCCTGAATGGGAATGGGGCACACAGAACCAAGGAGTTCTGTGCCCAATTGCAATACTATCCAGTGAGCTTCTTCCTATCTAGGCAACTGTTTCCTTGATGGCTTCTTGTGTAGTAAAGGGTTAATTCATCAGGCCTGGGTTGTCCAAATCCCATACATTCAAAATGTCTTTAGGACTTGTCCTTGACCATTACCTGAGAGATAATCTCTAAGCCCTTGGAATATCCTACCTGAAAAGAGTGTATTTATATATCTGGGGTCTTGGCCAGGCCAGATAGTTATATATGAACAATGTGATTTGGTATCTGTTTTTTTTTTTTTTTTTTCATCTGGGACCCTGGGCCACACTGTATCAGCTTGACCTCTGGAGGGGATTGGAAATTGCTAAGGTCAGTTATGTGGGTACTCCATAAAAATTCTGGATATCAACTGTTAGGTGAGCTTTCCTGATAGGCAACACTTCACACATGTCCTACATCATTTCTGAGAGAATCAAGCACTCTCCTACTCCCCTGGAAGAGTACATCTGGAGGTTTGTATTGGTTTCTCTGGGACTCTGCCCTATGTGCCTTTTTCCTTTGCTGATTTTAATCTCTCTACTTTCACTGTAATAAGCCATAACCATTAGTATGGTAACTTTTCTGGGTTCTCTTAGTCCCTGTACTGAGTCATGAAACATGAAGGTGGTCTTGGGGACCCCCAAAACACTTCCCTGTTACATTTATTTAAACAATGTAAATACTTTAGTGTCTTATTGCTTGTATAGTTTCTGAAGAGAAGTCTGATGTAATTCTCATTTTTCTCTACAGGTAAGATGTTATTTTCCTCTGTTTTTTTTTCAAGATTTTCTCTTTGTCTTTGTTTTTCTGCAGACTGAATCTGATCTACTTACATGTAGGGTTTTTGTATTTATCCTTTTGTTCTCTGAGCTTCCCGGATCTAGGGTTTGGTGTCTGTCATATAGTTTGCAAAATATCTCAGCCATTATTAATTCAGATATTTTTTCTACATTCTTTCTTCTCCTGGTATTCCCATTACATGTATGTTACACCTTTGGTAATTGTCCCACAGTCTTTAGATAATCTGTTCCCTTTGTTTCATTCCTTTTTTCTCATTGATTTTCAGTATGAGGGGTTTCTAGTGACATATCTTCAAGCTCAATGATTCTTCAGCCATGTCCAGTTCACTGATAAGCCCAACAAAGGCACCCTTCATTTCTCTTACAGTGTTTTTGATTTATAGCTTCTGCCCTAGAATTTCCAGTTCTCTGCCTACATTAATGACCATTTGTTCTTGCATCTTGTTCACTTTTTCCATCAGAGCCTTTAGTATATTAATCATAGTTATTTAAAATTTCCTGTCTGATAATTCCAAAATTATCTAAAATCTCTGTCCTATCTAAGTCTGATTCTGATGCTTGCTTTGTCTCTTAAGAATGTGTGTTTTGCTTTTTAGTGTGTCTTGTAATTATTTGTTGATAGTTGGACATGATATATTGGATAAGAGGAACTGAGGTTAATAGGATTTTAGTGTTAAGTTTGTTTATCTGGCTAGGAGGCAGGCTGCATTTACTATTTTTAACCTTAGCTTCTTAGGTTATGTTTTGTTTTGTTTTTTAATGTTTCATTTATTTTTGAGAGAGAGCGAGAGATAGAGTATGAGTTGGGGAGGGGCAGAGAGACAGGGAGGCACAGAATCCAAAGCATGCTCCAGGCTCTGAGCTGTCAGCACAGAGCCTGATGTGGGGCTCAACCAACTGAGCCACCCAGGCACCCCTCAGTTATGTTCTTAAAGCAATATGGATTCTGAGGGGACTCTTGTGGTTTTCAACAACGGGAAAATATTTATTACAATGATAAGCAAAATAAAATAGCAGGGTGACTTTTTAAAAAATATTTATTTATTTTGAGAGAGAAAGAGAGAGGGAGGGGGAGAGAGGGAGAGAGAAATCCCAAGCAGGCTCCACACTGTCAGTGCAGAGCCAGATGTGGATCATGATCTAATGAATTGTGAGATCATGACCCGAGCTGCAATCAAGAGTTGGACACTTGGGGTGCCTGGGTGGCTCAGTCAGTTAAGCCGTCAGACTTTGGCGCAGGTCTTATTTCGCTGTTCCTGAGTTTGAGCCCCACATCAGGCACTGTGCTGACTGCTCAGAGCCTGGAGCCTGCTTCGGATTCTGTGTCTCCCTCTCTCTCTGACCCTCTCCCATTCACACTCTGTCTCTCTCTCTCTCAAAAACAAACAAACGTTAGAAAAAAAAAAGAGTTGGACACTTAACCAACTGAGCCACTTAGGATGACTTTTTATATATGATGTATGTTATATTATACAATTTAATATATGAACATATAATATACATAATATATATCATATATAAGATATATGTATATAATATATATTGTATATAAATATGTTTTAAAATATATTAAAATATATGTTAATAGGATTATATAGACGTTTTATGTATAGTATATAATATTTTAAAATACATTTTAAAATGTATATATACATTTGTATATAAAACAGGTATATAAACATATGTGTACATAAATATATACAAATGAATATATAATATTTACATGTATATATGTGTATATATATAAAATTTGATCTTAACATGCTGCTTTAAAAAACATAGGAAAAAGACTAGAAGGAAGTATACCCAAATGATGAATGCATATTGATCATGGTATATTGGATGATGCTTGTTAGTTTTTTTCCTCCTTAGTTTCTACATTAAACAGATATGACTTTAAAGAAAAACTTGCAATATATTGAAGAATATGTTTTCTCGTGGAATTGTTATGGAATAAGCAACCAGCGATCTTAATTTGAGGCATTTGCTTAATGAGATGATGGCTTATTTAAATATGTTAATCATTATTCACATATTAGATACTGTGCTGAAGAAGTAAGAGCCCCTTGCTGTTATAAATTGGCCATTTCATATTTTTTTTGTCTTTGTTTTCTCAATTCAGTCAGTAGGGTGAATAATATTTGATGAAGTGAGAATGTTTGCCTTGCGTTGGTCATTTTCCAATCTACTTGGAAAAAGCAAGGTAAACTCATTGTGCAGGATGATCGTGAGAGCTACAGGCAGATATGCTGCTCCTCTCATGTGAATCTGTTTTAAGAATAACATAATTTGTAAGACACTATTGAAATTTTAGTCAGAAGCAGATATCAAAGTCATGCATATTGCTGAGATTTATTTCTGAAACTCACCTACTCAGATGCTAAGTAATTCTACCACACTCTGTACTTGTGCCCTATTAATTCTAGAAATCTGTAGAGAAGCACTTTATAAGTTTATCTCACTACTTCTCACTACTTCTTTTTTTTGTAGATGACTCAAGAACAGGACCAATTTGAGCTCGTGAGATCTTTCATATTTTTTTCTTTGGCATATGCAAAACCTGAGTGAGAATATGTGGCTCTCTGTCTTTAATACTGTGATTGTAATGTCTGCCATTTATATTTGTCCCTTCCTTATAATTCTTTCTTTGCCCCTGCCCTTGCTGAATTATTTCAGGCCCTCGTCTTTCTTTGACCATCACAATTCTTGCCTTTCATTCTTCCCATCTCAGCCATGCTTCACATTGTCTTCAGTAAACTCCCTCAGACACGCTGCCTCACAAATCCTAAATGGCTCATCCTTGCCTGCTACTAAGTTCAGTCCAATAGAACACTATATTGTTCCAACCTGTCTCTCTAACATTGTTTTCCACTGTGGCCCCTCATCCCGTGCTGCAGGCAAACTAGAGTTCTTGGTGTGCCCAGTGTTCTCCATTCCTCTGCATCTTTGCACTCACTCCTTCCTGAGTCTGGGAGGCCCTTTCCTCATTTCTGCTACCTCAGATCTTACTTGTCTCTAGAACTTGGTCCATTGTGAACACAATCATAAAGCCTTCTGTGATTCTTGTCCCACCCTCTACCTCAGACAAAAACCAGTCCTTCCCACCCTGGGATCCCATTGTTCTTTTTCTGTGGAACTAATATGTCAGTTAGTCTCTGCTTTGAAGCATAGTTATTCTTGTGAAGGCTCCTTTCATCCACAGATTTATAAAACTGCACAAGATGGAAACTAGCATCATCAATTTCATCTCTGCAAAATGTCAGGCAGGTGTTGTTGTCACTGATTTATTAGCATAGCACCACATCATTTACAAAGCTCTTTGACACACATCTGTTCTCTCATTTGGCCCAGCCAACCTTCATCAGTAGATTGAGGAGGAATTATCATCATTTCATAGATAAAGTCACTGGGGTGCCAAGAAGTTGGGTGCCATTCAGAGGTCATGGGGGAGGAAAACAATTGGATGCCTGCCACAGCCAGTCTGTCTAACAAGTGGTTCATGTCTTTTTCCACTGTGGGGTACTCCCTTTCTCTTATATGGCATTGAAGTTAGTGAAATGTGATTAGCAAGTGTGGCTTAAAAAACATTGTTTAGTTTATACAATTAGAGGCATAAAGGTGTCAGATCAGCCTGGGGCTGTGGGCTTTGGATAAGTTGCAACAGGACCTGGCTGTCCAGCAGGGGGAGTGGGAGAGCAACATTTTGCCTGGTAAAAAGGACGGAGCTATAGACCCTAGAGTGTTGTCTTTGCTTTTTCAGTATATTACTTGGCTCCTAGCTTGTAGTTCATGATCAGTGCTTTGCTTTTGTTTCTCGTTGAGTGAGAGAATTGCCTCTGTCACTATTGTTGGCTTGTCTAAGAAGGGGTAAGAAGCCCAATGAAAAGCCACATGAGTTAAAAAAATCCATCTGACATTGGGGCGCCTGGGTGGTTCAGTTGGATGAATGATCAGCTTTGGCTCAGGTCATGATGTCATGGTTCGTGAGTTCCAGCCCTTCATCAGGCTCGCTGCTGTCCGCGCAGAGCCCGTTTTGGATCCCCTGTCCCCCTCTCTCTGCCCCTCCCCAACTTGTGCTTTTTCAAAAATAAACAAACAAAAGAATCCGTTCTACAAAAATTGAGTATATCTTATCTTAGGTCATTTCTAGAACAAGACCAATCATAAGTAAAAACAGAAAATAAGAGACAGTATAAATTAGTCCTTTCCTAGCATGTTACATGTAGGGTGACTGGGCCCCTCCAAGGCAGAGTATAGAAAGCAGATGGTGGAGATGGGCCAGGAGAGCTGCACTGAAGGGTGAGGAGACAGGCTGATGAAGCCAAGAGGGTCCACCAGGGTAACCATGGACTGAATTACCAAGCAGTTACTGCATGCCCTGGGAGCCTGTAGATCAGGTTTGGTCTGCAGAGATGAGGTTGGAACAGAGGTAGTAGGGATGCAGTTGCTGTTGAAAGCTAAGAGTAGTTGGGTAAGGATGCAAAGGTGGACTAAGCTCAGAACTGTGGTTACAGTTGGCTGTGAGGTAGGGAATGTGAAGTCTGGAGAGACGAACTGAGGTCTAGTCTTAAACTTGCCATGGTGAGGATGGGGGAATGTTTATGGAATATATTTAGGGACTGTTATGGAGTATATATGGAATGCCCAGTAACTGGATGGAAGGAGCTGTCATATATATTATCTCACAGAGGAGGTATTTTGGGATACGGAGCCATTCTTTATACTCCCTCAACAGTGCATTGCTAACTATCCTGATTACTTAGAAGGCTGTCATATGAAGCAAAGGCATCCAAGACACATTGAATTGTCTCTCTGCAAGATCTGTTTTGTTTTTTGTTTTTGTTTTTGTTTTCTCCAGTTTTTGGCACAAATACATTTTTCTCTTGACTTGTGGCAGGCTGAGGAGAACTGATTAGGTTTCTATTATATTCTTGATTGGGATTCAGGCATAGGTTAGAGCCTCTTTGATGACCTGGGGAATGCTTCCAGTTAGTGGAAATGAAGCACTCTTCACCACCACTTTTCCACCACTTCCAGTTAGTGGAAATGAAGCAACTCTTTCAACTTATGAGTTCTACAAGATTTAAGGATGGGGAGAGGAGAGCATAATGCCAAGATTTTATCTTCACAAACAGCTGGTGAAACCATTAAGCTTTTTTGGTGACTGATATTAAATTCAGAAACACATAAGCCAAGATTGATCATTGTTGGCTCTTCAAAACCATAGTTTTAAAAATTCAAAGTATTGAAACAATTTTTTATTACAACAAAACTGAAGAAATGTGTCTAAATGAATTTTTATGATATAAAGTTCATAGTGTATTTCTAAAAATAATACATTTCTCTAATTTTAAAAGTCATAGATGCTTGTTGAAGAAAAAGATTGGGAAACATACAAGTACAAAAAGAATAAAGAAAATATCACCTGTAATCCTGTACTTAGAGAATACTACTTTTTAAACATTTTAGTGGATTCTCTTTGGCCTTTAGTTTTAAGTGCCTGTACTGTATAATTTACTTAGTTGAATTTGTATCTTATAAGCAAATTCACATTCTTGTCTTTGTTTTTTTCCCCCACAATGCTGTATGGTGAGGATTTTCAAATGTTATTAAGATTTATAAACATTTTAATGATTGCATAAGCGCCATTATTTAATTTTTTATTTAAAAAATTTTCACCTTGAAATAACTTGTTTTACCAAAAGTTACAAAAATCGTACAGAGGTTTTCACTATACTTTTCACCTACCTTTTGGAAATGTTAACATCTTACATAATCATATATAGTGGTCCAAATAAGAAAATTAGCTATGATATAATACTATTAACTAATCTCCAGACCTTATCCAATTTCACTGAGTGTTCTGTTAATGTCTAGGATCATGCATTTTATTTAGTTGTAGTGTTTGTCTCCTTTAATTTGGGATAGTTCTTCCATCTTTCATTGCCTTTCATTACTTTGACTTATTTTGTAGAATGTCCTTCAGTTTGTGTTTGACTGACATTTTCTCATGATTAAATTCAGGTTATGCATTTGGGCAAAAATACCACAGAAGTAATGTTGTGATCTTCTCGGTGCATCATTTTAGAAAGGTGAGGGGCCATAATTTATGAATCTATTCATCTATACTTGAACACTTAGGTAGTTTCTGATTTTTTACATATAATTCTTTATCTCTGTATTTGATTATTTTCTAAGGAGCAATTCTTTTTTTTTTTTTAATGTCTGTTTATTTTTGAGTGAAAAAGAGAGAGAGTGCCAGGGGGGGACGGGCAGAGAGAGAGGGAGAGAGGATCCGAAGCAGGCTCTGCCCGACTGCAGAGAGCCCAATGTGTGGCTCAAACTCACAAACCAGAACCGTGAGATCATGACCTGAACAGAAGTCAGATGCTTAACTGACTGAGCCACCCAGGCACGCCTGTAAAGAGCAGTTCTTAAAGATAGGATGATGAGCCTGCAGCCTGTTTCAGATTCTGTGTCTCCCTCTCTCTATGACCTTCCCCCATTCATGCTCTGTCTCTCTCTGTCTCAAAAATGAATAAACGTTAAAAAAAATTTTTTTAAAGATAGGATGTTGAGTCAAAAGGTATCAATATTTTTAAGGCTTTTGACCCCATATTATGAAATTGTTTTCAGGAAGGTTTTATCCATTTACTCTCATGTTAGTAATAATAGAATCCTTTCCTTTCTGTCCTTGCCAGGCAGCATTGAATGCTATTAACTACAAAATGAAACAAAAAACTCTTGTTAATTTGATTACTGTTGAGGCTGGTCAATATTTTTCATTCTGATTTCATTACTTATTTATCTAATTGCTCTCAAGCCCTTTTACATAGTGCTAAATGCTTTACATATTTCATATTATCCTCCTAGCCACTCCTATAGGATGATGCTCATATTATTCACATTTTACATATTAGGAAACTGGGACTCAGAATATTTAAATAATGTGGCCCAAGTTCAGGTAGCTATTAACTGAAGAGATGGAATTAGAACTCAGACCCTGTGACTTAAAAGTACATGCAGATAACTAACCATTTTTTGGGGTTACAAACTATTTTCATTAATGATGACATCTTTTATATTTGATGTTTCCCACATCTTGCAAAATACTAACAGAAAAATATGTGGTGAGCAGTCTAATTCTTAAAATGTGTGAAAAGCTTTAATAAAACAACTCAGGAAAGCTTTTCATTTAAAGTCTGTGACTTGTTGGACTTCTAAAATTGTTACTGAGTCCTTTAAAAATAATTGCAATAAAATCACTCTTAAAAGTTTGGTTTTTTTTTTTAAAGGATTCTTTTAAAAATGTCAAAAAACTCTTCTTGCTTCATTCAGTTTGGGGAATGATATTCTTATAGAAACAAAGAAAATAAATGGCTTGTTTGTTTTGTTATTCAAAAGCATAAGAGACGTATTAACTCTAGACATTGGTTTGCCTCTTCCATTTTCAAAATGCTTATTGTTGAATGACCTACCCTATGAATGAGGTTGGATTTCTATCTCCATGAGAAACTGGAAGCTAAGAAAGGTTGGGTGATATCTCCAGATAAACAGCTAGTTTGCAACATATTTGGTACAAAAATACAGGATATGTGAATTCCAGCTTTTTCCACTAGATAAAACTAATTTAGAAGTCAGCTGTGAAATACTGGAATTCTAAACATTCCTCAAATTCCTATTTCTCTTTTGAGTAAGAAAAATCCTTTCTATGAATGTCTTTATTTTGGTATCCTACAAGTACATCTTAAAAAGAACATGTCAAAAATGAAACATTTTTCTTCCTTAACCTTATTTCTCCAAAATGTCTGTAAATGTCTCCACCACCTTCCCATTTGTGTAAGTCAGAAACTTGGGTCATTTTAGCTCTTTTCCCTTTCATCCACTCGCCATACTCTGTGGTTTTACCCTCTGAGAACTCTCCAATCTATTACCTACCTTAGTCTAAACTACTACAGTATAGTCTCTTTCCTGAATTTTAGAAGTTATCCAATGTGATCTGACTCTCCAGTCTTGTTTTCAATCTAATCCCATTCTGCCTCATGCAGCATTTAGAATGACTTGGCTCAGCCCAGTAGTATGTGCCCACTCAGTTGGGGTTTGGGTGGAGTAGCTCCCAGGTGGCCACCCAAGGGGCTTGGGTTTTTTTTTTTTAAGGCATTCAATTTCCCTTTTGGCCCTTCAGTGCTATGTGCCATCAAAAACATGTTGACTTTTTTCTTTGCATGAAAGTAGGAAGATCATTAAGAATATTGAAGATACCAGACACAAAAGCAAGACTATTCAATTCAAATCTGTAAGATGTTCTGTCCAAATAGATTTTTTTTTTTTTAATTTGAGAGAGAGAGTGAGAGCATGAGTGGGGGAGAGGAACCCAGGGGGAGAGAGAATCTCAAGCAGGCTACACACTCAGTGCGGACCCTGATGCAGGGCTTGATCCCATGACCCTGGGATCATGACCTGAGCCGAAATGAAGAGTCACATGCTCAACCAACTGAACCACCCAGGCACCCTGATTTTTTTTTTTTTTTTTAAATTTCAGGAACACTAAGGATTTATTCATACCTCAGACTTTCTCCATGTTTCCTCTCAGTGACTGTTACACGTTTGTAGCAATAATACTTCCTTATGATCAGCTTTCATATTGTTACGTAATAAAGAGATTAATAGTGAATTTAATGCATTAGATTTTAAGTGACTCAAAATTTTTATTAGGTCACTAAGCATATTTAGTTCTGACATTCTTTTCATAGGGTTTTTTTGGTAAAGGATGCAGTTAATTGACTTTTGTGCATGCCCCTTCGTCTGGGCAACTCTTTGGATGCTTTCCTGTCATTGTGGCTGTGCCATCAGAATGTACTTCTCTCTGAAATTTAAACTCCAAGACACATTTGTAGACAGTGTAATTTTTTCATAGTTTTATACAGTTAAGAGTTAGTTGTGTTTGTTGGCAAGGAAGCTGAAGACAATTCTTCTTTCATATCACCATCATGTTCAAATTGCATATGTATTTAAAGGCTATTTAAGTGCCTATCACAAAAAAATAAAAAGGGTGAGAGGAAGATTTAGAGGTGATGTTTATGGTATTACTTGTGGTGATGGTTTCACAGTGTATACTTTTCTCCAAACTCATCAAGTCATATACATTAAATACATACAGCTTCAAAAGAAAGACTTTACATGTTAATTATATTTGTGCATTCATCAATTTGCAACGAAAAATACTTTGCTAGTTTTATTTATTCATTAAGGTAGTCTTCTGTATCATTAGCCAGTTTCTGAAAACATCATTCTATGTTCCCCCTAGAAAAAAATGGTACCAGAGCTACCTTTTTTTGCTGTACATTCATGATACAGTTTGAAGCAAATGTCTTTGATTCAGTCCTTCACTAATGTCCTTGACTTAATGTCAGTTGTATACAGTTTGTTAGTTTTCACAACCTGAAGTACTATTTTTATAAGAAGTTCTCAAAGCTCAAATGTTTATGTATGAAATATTAAACATTTGTCTATGTCACCTTTTTAATCCAATATGTTTTTTCATAGATTACTTTTTTGGTTTTGAAATTAATTTTTTAGTGCAAATACCACTTAAGTATAGCATATAGGTGGCTCTATTGCTTTACTAGCTATGTTTCGACAGATAACACACTGCGATTTTAGCCCTTGACCACCAATTATGGCTACAAAACCAAACAAACCCGGTATATGAGGGATCATATTCCAAATAAAATAGGTACAATCTGTTTTAACCTTTCTCTTTTTGGAATCACTCCTACTGTCACCATTTGGTTAATGACTATTGCCACATTTAGAAGAAGTATATTATTTTGGGGGCAAAAATGTCCAGTGGAGCTTATTTAGCCATCAGATTTATAAAAAAGGCTTGACTAATATTTAAATTAATTGTAAAAATAAATTATTAATGATGCTTACATTTTCCAGGTTTTTATATACTTTGGGGTTTCAGTTGATAAACTAACCTTAAAACAAATGGTTTTGCATTTTTTTGCTATGCATTCATGAAACAGTTTGAACCACCTGTATGTATGTAGCTCATGCCACATGCACCTCCTGTCGTGAATTAATTCACTAACATTGACTGGCCTATATCTTGCTCAGAAGAGCCATTGATCACATGCTTGGATGATGCAGCAATATCAAATTGATGTTTCCGAAGGTTTACTCAATTAACTTTGGTATTTATCATATTGCAGACCTGTAACAAAGGGTTCATGGGCCATCATCAGTTCATGGACCACACTTAGAGTAGTACTGGCCTGATGGAAACTATCAACATACAGAACACTGTACACATGTTATGGCTCCCATTTGAGTACCACATTACAGCCTACAGAGATTGTCACATGCACTATCTTCTCATTTCCACCTGCTGTCAAATCTCCCACACCTAGGAAGCAGCAGTAGGGACTTAAAACTCTCAGATATTCAGAACCCCAGTCCAATGTGCTCTCTCATCTACAATTCCTAAATACCTACACGATACCCAAGTATCTAAATAATATGTACTTGTTATTACTTCTTCCCAGCTAGCTATTTGCTGTGACAACTCAGTTCTGAAAGAATGCATAGTCTCTTTTGATGATTCATTTTCTAAATAGATTTGAGTGGATTTTATTTGTGATCCTTTAAAAAGTCCTAGAGTCAATTTTGTTCTCTAAATTTATTGTTATCCTAAAATACAATTAGGAAAATAAATTCACTGTCACTTTATAAAAATGAAATCTTACTCATCTTTCTCAATGTATCTTAAATGTATTCCACCCCCATCATTTATGTGCATGAATGAAAAACGGGGTGTTAAAAACAGGTATCCTAGCATTATTATATTTCCAGAAGCTTTATAGATTAACTTTATCATTTCTATTTTTTGACCCCCTCTTATAAAAGAGGTTGAAACTAAAATGCCCATAGGGCCTGGCAGGTAATGTAAGGAGGGAAGTAGGTTGGGTGAAATTATGATGAATTGCCTGGGGCACTGTATTTAAATAGGGAAGCTGCTGGCTCACCTTTAGTTCCTGTGACCATGCATGACTATGAGCCTGGGGCCACTAGATCTTTTGATTTTTAAGAGAAGTTGGAGATCTAGGTTTTTATTAGATTTTTTTTTCAAAGTTGGCAGCAAATTAAAATATTTCACACACTGTGCAGTCCAGTGAAACCCAGCTGCAGGCAGACTGAGCTACCAGCCGGTCATCTACTGCTGGCTTTTGCAGAGATTATTGTGTATTCACAATACACAATAGCTGAAGATTATTCAGCTGAAGGTTCTTAGCCACTTAGGGTCATCAGGAGGAAAGTGAGATCATAAATTTAAAAAAGATTTTCAACAAGTGGTGAAATAAAGTTTTCTACTCTAACTTTGCTAGAAAATTTAATTAACAGTGTACCCTTGTGATTACTCTGGTGTTTGGAGTGTGTGTAATCCTATGGAAAAAAATTGGTTTTTTGCATGTAGTCAGATACATGTAATATAAAATTTACCACTTTAACCACTTTTAAGTGTATAGGGACATTAAGTATATTCAAAATGGGCAGTCCTTTATTTTTGAGAACTTTTTCATGATTCCTAACAGAAACTCTGTACTCATTAAACACTAACTCTTGGGGAACCTGGGTGGCTCAGTCGGTTAAGCTTCTGACTTCGGCTCAGGTCATGGTCTTACAGTTTGTGGGTTCAAGCCCTGTGTCAGGCTCTGTGTTGACAGCTTAGAGCCTGGAGCCTGCTTTGGGTTCTGTGTCTCCCTCTTTTTCTGCTCCTCTCCTGCTCATGTGCGTGCTCTCTCTCTCTCTAAAAAATAAACATTAAAAAAATAAAAATAAAACAGAAAAAACACTAACTCTCCATTTTCTTACCCCAACCCCTGGTACCCCATATTCTACTTTCTGTCTGTACAAATTTGCCTATTCTAGGTACCTGATATAAGTGGAATCATACAATATTTGCCCTTCACATCTTCATGTCATATTATGTCATGCTTAGCATGTTTTCAAGGTTCATCCATTTTATAACATGTATTAGAATTTCATTGCTTGTTAAAGCTGTATAATATTTCATTGTGTATATATATTTTGTTTATTCATTCATCTTTTGACGGGCACTTGGCTTGTTTCTGCCTTTCAGCCATTGTGAATAATGCTGCAATGAACATGGGTGTAGCAAGTATCTGATTAAAGCCCTGCTTTTGGTTCTTTTGAGTATGTACCTAGGAGTGGAATTGCTGGATCATATAGCAATTCTTTGTTTAACTTTTAGAGGAGCTGCCAACGTGTTTTCATAGTGGCTACACCATTTTACATTGCCACCAGCAATGCACAAAGATTCCAATTTCTCCACATCCTCATCAACCCTTGTTTTCTGTTTCTTGATAATAGCCCTTTCAATAAGTGTGAAGTGCTGTCCCATTGTGGTTTTGACTTGTACTTTTCTAATGGCAAGTGATGTTGGACACATTTTCATGTGCTTATTGGTCATTTGCGTATCTTGGAGAAATGGCTCTTCCAGTCTTTTGCCCATTTTTGAGTTGGATTACTCGGTTTTTGTTGAGTTATAGAAGTTCTTTATACTATTCTATTTTTAAATTATTTTATGTAAAAAAAAGGAATGAGAATTTTGGGGTTATGATGGCAGCTTTAATACATCTATTTAATTTTTGTGCCTCCCAGAACTTCACCAGACCTAACATAAAGGGATTTTAAAATGGTCATAGACCACAAGGGCAGGAAGAACTGGGGGAGACAAAACAAAAATCGTATTTTAGAAGCTGGAAAGCAGGTAGATGAGTGGTAACTGAATGAGTAATCATGAACAGTGAAACTTTGAGCTGTTATTGGAGAAAATTGATAAGATCCCTGAGGTACTTAGGTGTTAACTGGCGACAACAAGATGCCTCAGCTCTTAGGGTGAGTTGTAGAGGAGGAATGAGTGAGAGCTATTTGAAAAGCTGCATTCTATCTCCTACTCCATGCTGCTGGCATCTGCCTGCCCTACCCTACCAGGAGGTTAGGGGTTAGAGGACGGGTCTGCAGAAGGATCATTTTAAATGAATTCACAGAAGTGATGGTGTGTGGCTGAGACTGACTAATGAGACAATGTGGTATGTTTCTTATGAATGATTCCACCAAAGCCTGGTATTTCCTATTTACCTTAGTAAGAGCTTTCCGGTCTTCACAAACTGAAATACAGAAAAAAGACAAATCTGCCTCAGATAAGGGGAATTCTCTTGTCAACCCACACATGCTCCTATATATGTGGAGTATCTCTGGGAGACTGTTTAAGAAACTTGCATTCAGCCAATGCCTCTGGATGGTGTTAATTCATGACTTGGGGCTTGATGTGAGAGAGGCTTTTCACTCTAAACTCCTTCACTCTTCACCCTTTCCACTCTTCAGCCTTGAATTTTATACCATGTGCATTTGTTATATTTTAAAACAATGAATACAAGAAAACACTTTCCTCTAGACCTAAAGTAATGCATACAAAAAACATCAGGTAATTTAGAACTGTCATTTGTTCTGTGGCCCAAGGTAAGCTTTCAATAAATATTTGTTGAGTAAATGAATAAAATAGAGAAAATATGTTCCCCATTCCCATTGCTCAGAGGTAATCATGGTAATGACTTGGTATATATAGCCTTTTAAACTGTTTTTTCTCTATATTTAGGAGCAAACACATTTTAAGCAAAAACGGCATCATGCAATGCATATTATTCTACAATTTTATTTATTTTATTTTTTTAAGATTTATTTATTTATTAGAGAGAGAGAATGAATATGAGCACTGGTCTTTCTTTCTCTTTCTTTCTTTCTGTCTGTCTGTCTCTGTCTGTCTGTCTTCTCCAGGAATGAATGTCAAATTTTATCGAAAATCTTTTTGTGGAATCTATGATATTTCTTTTTCTTTTTTTTTTTTTTTAATTTTTAACGTTTATTTTTTTATTTATTTATTTATTTATTTATTTATTTATTTTAATTCATCAATCCTTCTTTATTTTTTTTATTTTTTTTCAATATGTGAAGTTTATTGTCAAATTGGTTTCCATACAACACCCAGTGCTCATCCCAAAAGGTGCCCTCCTCAATACCCATCACCCACCCTCCCCTCCCTCCCACCCCCCATCAACCCTCAGTTTGTTCTCAGTTTTTAAGAGTCTCTTATGCTTTGGCTCTCTCCCACTCTAACCTCTTTTTTTTTTTTTTCCTTCCCCTCCCCCATGGGTTTCTGTTAAGTTTCTCAGGATCCACATAAGAGTGAAACCATATGGTATCTGTCTTTCTCTGTATGGCTTATTTCACTTAGCATCACACTCTCCAGTTCCATCCACGTTGCTACAAAGGGCCATATTTCGTTCTTTCTCATTACCATGTAGTACTCCATTGTGTATATAAACCACAATTTCTTTATCCATTCATCAGTTGATGGACATTTAGGCTCTTTCCATAATTTGGCTATTGTTGAGAGTACTGCTATAAACATTGGGGTACAAGTGCCCCTATGCATCAGTACTCCTGTATCCCTTGGGTAAATTCCTAGCAGTGCTATTGCTGGGTCATAGGGTAGGTCTATTTTTAATTTTCTGAGGAACCTCCACACTGTTTTCCAGAGTGGCTGCACCAATTTGCATTCCCACCAACAGTGCAAGAGGGTTCCTGTTTCTCCACATCCTCTCCAGCATCTATAGTCTCCTGATTTGTTCATTTTGGCCACTCTGACTGGCGTGAGGTGATATCTGAGTGTGGTTTTGATTTGTATTTCCCTGATGAGGAGCGACATTGAGCATCTTTTCATGTGCCTTTTGGCCATCCGGATGTCTTTAGAAAAGTGTCTATTCATGTTTTCTGCCCATTTCTTCACTGGGTTATTTGTTTTTCAGGTGTGGAGTTTGGTGAGTTCTTTATAGATTTTGGATACTAGCCCTTTGTCTGATATGTCATTTGCAAATATCTTTTCCCATTCCATTGGTTGCCTTTTAGTTTTGTTGGTTGTTTCCTTTGCTGTGAAGAAGCTTTTTATCTTCATAAGGTCCCAGGAGTTCATTTTTGCTTTTAATTCCCTTGCCTTTGGGGATGTGTCGAGTAAGAGATTGCTACGGCTGAGGTCAGAGAGGTCTTTTCCTGCTTTCTCCTCTAGGGTTTTGATGGTTTCCTGTCTCACATTCAGGTCCTTTATCCATTTTGAGTTTATTTTTGTGAATGGTGTGAGAAAGTGGTCTAGTTTCAGCCTTCTGCATGTTGCTGTCCAGTTCTCCCAGCATCATTTGTTAAAAAGACTGTCTTTTTCCCATTGGATGTTCTTTCCTGCTTTGTCAAAGATTAGTTGGCCATACGTTTGTGGGTCTAGTTCTGGGGTTTCTATTCTATTCCATTGGTCTATGTGTCTGTTTTTGTGCCAATACCATACTGTCTTGATGATTACAGCTTTGTAGTAGAGGCTAAAGTCTGGGATTGTGATGCCTCCCGCTTTGGTCTTCTTCTTCAAAATTACTTTGGCTATTCGGGGCCTTTTGTGGTTCCATATGAATTTTAGGATTGCTTGTTCTAGTTTCGAGAAGAATGCTGGTGCAATTTTGATTGGGTTTGCATTGAATGTGTAGATAGCTTTGGGTAGTATTGACATTTTGACAATATTTATTCTTCCAATCCATGAGCAGGGAATGTCTTTCCATTTCTTTATATCTTCTTCAATTTCCTTCATAAGCTTTCTATAGTTTTCAGCATACAGATCTTTTACATCTTTGGTTAGATTTATTCCTAGGTATTTTATGCTTCTTGGTGCAATTGTGAATGGGATCAGTTTCTTTATTTGTCTTTCTGTTGCTTCATTGTTAGTGTATAAGAATGCAACTGATTTCTGTACATTGATTTTGTATCCTGCAACTTTGCTGAATTCATGTATTAGTTCTAGCAGACTTTTGGTGGAGTCTATCGGATTTTCCATGTATAATATCATGTCATCTGCAAAAAGCGAAAGCTTGACTTCATCTTTGCCAATTTTTATGCCTTTGATTTCCTTTTGTTGTCTGATTGCTGATGCTAGAACTTCCAATACTATGTTAAACAACAGCGGTGACAGTGGGCATCCCTGTCGTGTTCCTGATCTCAGGGAAAAAGCTCTCAGTTTTTCCCCATTGAGGATGATGTTAGCTGTGGGCTTTTCATAAATGGCTTTTATGATGTTTAAGTATGTTCCTTCTATCCCGACTTTGTTTTATTAAGAAAGGGTGCTGGATTTTGTCACAGGCCTTTTCTGCATCGATTGACAGGATCATATGGTTCTTCTCTTTTTTTTTGTTAATGTGATGTATCACGTTGATTGATTTGCGAATGTTGAACCAGCCCTGCATCCCAGGAATGAATCCCACTTGATCATGGTGAATAATTCTTTTTATATGCTGTTGAATTCGATTTGCTAGTATCTTATTGAGAATTTTTGCATCCCTATTCATCAGGGATATTGGCCTGTAGTTCTCTTTTTTTACTGGGTCTCTGTCTGGTTTAGGAATCAAGGTAATACTGGCTTCATAGAATGAGTCTGGAAGTTTTCCTCCCCTTTCTATTTCTTGGAATAGCTTGGGAAGGATAGGTATTCTCTCTGCTTTAAACATCTGGTAGAACTCCCCTGGGAAGCCATCTGGTCCTGGACTCTTATTTGTTGGGGGATTTTTGATAACCGATTCAATTTCTTCGCTGGTTATGGGTCTGTTCAAGCTTTCTATTTCCTCCTGATTGAGTTTTGGAAGAGTGTGGGTGTTTAGGCTTGATGTTTTTCAAGATACATGTCTTTAGTAGTCTTTTTAAACTATTTAATGATTGTTGAACTGTTCCATTTTCCCCTTAAGTTAATTTTGGTCATGTGTAATTTCCTGAAATAGAATCCATTTTATCAATAAAAACATTAATTGGCTGAAATTGTACATGACATGTTTTCTTACAATTTTTAAGTCTTTGAAACTAGGTTAATGTTTACTTTCTCAACATTAAGTGTGTGTGTGTGTGTGTGTGTGTGTGTGTGTGTGTGTGTTTTCTCTTTCTTGTTCTGTCTTGCCAGAGATTTATTTATTCATTTATTGGTATCTTTACAGAACCATCTCAGTATTATCTAGGCTAGGATTATAGGTTTTTCTTTTTCCTTTTTGATTAATTTATGATTTCAGAAAAATAATTTTTCCTATTTTTAAAAACTTATTTTTCTGGCTCCTAGAAAACAAATATTTGTTTTTAATATTTCTTTGAAATAGAGGTTTTCAGGTTATGAATATTTTTCTTAGATTGCTCCCAAATGTCTCTGTCGCTAAGTGCAATATCATTTCTCAGAGGGGTTCCTGCTAGACCTTTCAGCAGCTCCTGGCACAGCTGATCAGTCCTCCCTTTTGAAACATTTTCTTCTCTTGGCTTCTGTGCACCACTGTGTTTTCATCCTGCCACACTGGCTGGTCCACCTCACTCTCTGCTGGTTCCTTCTTTTCTCCTTGGTGATACTTAGTGTTGGAGAGCCCTGAAGCCCAGCCCTTGATTTTCTTTGCTTCTCTCTCTCCCTTAGTGATCCTTTCCAGCCTCATGGCTTTGCTTACCATCTGTCAGACTTACGATGGTCATATGTATTTCTTTAGTCTGGTCTTCTGCACTGAGCTATAGACTTACATATCAGCTCTGCAGTATCACCACGTGGATATCTAATGGATATCTCACATTTATCATGTTCAACACTGGACTCCTGATCTTTCCCTGAAAATTGTTTCTCCTGTAGATTTTCCATATCATTTAATGGCAACCTCATCCTTCCAACTGCTCATGTATATTTTATTTCTATGTTTGTAAGTTTCTGAAACAGTTGTAACAGAGCTTTGGAACATGAGTGATACTGGGAACGTGGTTTCACCCAATCATGCTGACTTACGCTCCAGTTCCTAGCTGGGGCTGCAGGAATGAACCAAGGCTCCCAGACCCCAGGTGACATTGAACATCATATGGTAAGTGCCCTTGATTAGGTAGTTTCATTTTGGGAGACTGCACTTAATAAATCTCTCCCCCCCCCCTCTCTGTATGTATAAATTGTAACCTTTATGTTTCTATAAAATAACATGAAAACTGTAGGAATTTTATTTTTGAGATGGATCCATGAGGTGAAAGCTGTGTCTCTACCTGGTCTTCACATCTGGCTTATTCACTGGATTTCTGGATGTGCTGAGTGACAGATCCATCAGCCAGTCCCCAGAGGGTAGTTAGTTCTGAGTGGGCCAGCACTACTGAACTGGCCACACAGGCCATGAAGAGTTGGAAAAGCTGGTAGAAGCCTCCCTGGGTGGAAAGTTTTGTATCTTTTACAAGGGAATGTAGGCTTTGTTAACTTTTTTTGGAATAATAACATAATTATAATTTTCTAACGTCAAGAGTGAAGATTTTTTTTTTTTAACATTTATTTATTTTTGAGACAGAGAGAGACAGAGCATGAACAGGGGAGGGGCAGAGAGAGAGGGAGACACAGAATCTGAAACAGGCTCCAGGCTCTGAGCTGTCAGCACAGAGCCTGACGCAGGGCTCGAACTCACGGACCATGAGATCATGACCTGAGCCGAAGTCGGATGCTTAACCGACCAAGTCACCCAGGCGCCCCAAGAGTGAAGATTTTTAACTTAAAGGACAAGAAAATAATTTAGATGGGGTTTTCAGGTAAAGGGGTGGCATTTTTCTGAAGGCAACTGTAATTCTCTGTCATCTTGGGAATGGTTAATCCTATGGCAGGTAAAGAAGTGTCCTTGGAACTAGGACAGAGTGAGACAGAATTCGGGCTCCGAGACTTAATAGCTATGGGGCCTAGGCTTGAGGTCCAGTTTTATCACTGACAAGCTGTGTGGCCTTGGGCAAGTTACTGACATTTAAGTTTCAGTTCCTCTCACCATAAGTGGTAATATTTACCTCACAGAGTATTGGAAAGACTAAAGTAAGTGTGAAAAATGTTTAGCATGGTGCTAGACTTTAGAATATGCACTCAGAACATATCTGTTATCATTATTGGAATGTATATTGTCTTCAGCTTCCTCTCATGGGTGCCCGTTTTGAGAGGTGTTAACACTTAGAAGAGTGAGTTGAGACAGGATTTATGTGTGTGAAATATTTTTTTTCCAGTTATGTTTGATCTGTAACCCGATCTACATTTGACGTGCCCTCAAATTCTGGTAGGGAGAAACATGCGTGTGTCTATGTGGGGAGACAGGATGGCCGGAGAGGGGGGTTAATATACACTAATCCCTTAATCCCTGACCCATGTGGACTGGGGACTGTAGTGTTTGGAGAGAGTGTTTCTTAGACTAAGATATCCAAACTGCTCAAATTCTGAATTACTAAGGACTACTCTATCAACTATTAAATTGCTGCTTCTTATTTACATATGGTTTACTTGTGAGTTATGTGAATATATCAATACACTATAACATCTGAAAATTGTTTATTCAACTAGCTAATTATGAGCACTACTCTATCTTAATCCATTCCATTCCTATAATAAAAGGAAAGTATTGGGCGCCTGGGTGGCATAGTGAGTTAAGCATCTAGCTCTTGATTTCAGCTCAGGTCATGATCTCCAGGTTCATGGGATCAAGCCCTACATCGGGCTCCATGCTGACAGCACAGATCTTGCTTGGGATTCTCTCTCTCCCTCTCTCTCTGCCCCTCCCCTGCTCGCTCACATGCTCTCTCTCTCTCTCTCTTTCAAAATAAATGAACATGGTTTTTTAAAAGGAAAATTTAAATAGTAAAGATAAAATTGATAAAACAAGCAAGCTGGATTGAGTGGTTCACCAGGTTTCAGGGAACATTTTTCACAGTATAAATAATGATTCTTGTTTGGATGCCATTTCCAGTGTGCCTCTGAGTGATTCAGGTGGTCAGACACTAGTGAGGTTATCCAGGCTGAGTTATCAGCCCATTACCCATGAGGCTGCTGTGCAGCTGAATTACTTTCTCTTTAGGGGAAAATGAGTTCATTATAAAGAGAACAGTATGTGTCATACAGCTTCCAGGAATCTCAAGTGTTTGGCTTAGAATATTAAAAAAAAATAAAATAAATTAAGTATTTGGAAGTTAAGCTCTGAGAGGCTTCTCCTGAAAATAGTTACAAGGCTGCATGAATTAAGAGTCTTTGGGTGGTAAGACACAAATATAGACTCCGGCTAGCTTAAGCCAAAAGAAAATGCATTGGACAGGCACAGAATTATCTCACCCATCTAAGAAATCACTGACCAGGCAGACCTTGGGAAGAGCAGGGAATGATGGTTCAGTAGCAGGAGTTTGTGGAACTCTGCTATCAATGTTCAATGCTTCAGCAAACCACAGTCTCTGTTTATTTCTGGAGAATTGGATAGACTTGGCTTGAGCCATTATTTGAGTTTCCCCTTGGACCCATCGACTGTGGCCAGGGATAGCTTCGAGTCCAGATAATGCAGCTGAGCACCCAACTCATACAACCATGGCAGCCCCCCATGGGGTACCTACCATAGGGTATTTTACCTTTGAACTACTTTCTTTTTCTTCCTACCTTTAAAGACATTGGTGAATTTTTGTTCCACTCTTTGCTTGGGGAAGTTAAATGGGTCACTACCCCTATTTCTGGGCACTTGATCAATGATTTTCAGGAAGTTCTATCAGTGTCAGCATTTGTACTTAGTCAATTCAGTAACAGTAGCCTTTGGGTAGTTCCCTTTGTGACATCTGTTTGTCATCAGTTCTTTGCTTACATTTCTTTTTTCCTTTATTCATGTTTTTGCAATTTTTATGTGTATGGTTCTGTGTTGATTGCCATATGATTCTTGCACATCTTTGAATGGGCTGGCCACCAGATGAAGGGAGTGGGTGGAGTAGTGAACTGTGGTAATCTGAACCCCAACCTGGGTTTATTGTCTCAAACATCGTCTCATCAAATTTGTTACTGCCTTCATCTTAGAGGAACATTTTCCCTTAGTTGTCTTCTCTCCCACAGACCTTTTCACTGAGAGAGACTATTCAATAGGAAGGTGTTATTTCTTCTTTTTAAAAAGTTATGAACTGTATAATTCATACAGAAGAATAAATAAGATATATGTTTAATTAGTCTTTAAAGGCTAATAATAAAAGGAACATTGACGTATAAATAGAATATGCCAGTGTCTTAAAAACCTTCTGTGGGCCCTGCCCTGATCATACCATTCTTTCCTGGTGGTAACCATTTGCTGACTTTTGTGTTCATTATTTCCTCACTTGAAAACAATTTTTAAAGTCACCTATGTATGTATATATGCCTAAGCATACATAAAAACATAATCAGTCAGTACAAACCTGGCTGAATAGGGAAAGAGCTATCCTGCTGTTTTTAGAAAAGTCTCCTGGGAGGGGCACCTGGCTAGCTCAGGTGGTTAAGAGTTAGTCCGACTCGTTTTCAGTTCAGGTCATAATCTCAGGGTTTGTGAGTTCAAGCCCTGCGTCGGGCTCTGTGGGGGCAGCAAGGAGCCTGCTTGGGATTCTGTCTTCCTCTCTCTCTTTCCCTTCCCCACTTGCTCTTTCTCTCTTTCTCTGTCTCTCAAATGAAAATAAGCTTTAAAAAAAGAAAAGAAAAAAAATTTCCTGGGATAAAATAAACTGAACTGAATATTTTGGACATGCTTTACAGGGAACCCTTCTGGAGAAGTCTTTGGGCAAAGGCTTGAAAGAGTTCCAGGAAAGTCAGAACATCTGGCAGGCCAGGCGTATGGGCCCAGGGTGTTCAGAGGAAAAAATGGATAGAGAGAGTGGGATTCTTGTGTTGCTTCCCAACTCTCCATGATCAACCCTAGCACTCAAGGGTAGGTAAAAAAGCAGTGGTTCTCAAAGTATGGTTCCTTGGCCAGCAGTATCAGGATCATCTGAGAACTTGTTAGAAAATTTCTAGGTCCTGCCAAGACCTATGGAATAGACATCTCTGGGGTTGGGGCCCAACAATCTGTGTTTTAAGAAGCCCATCAAAGATTTTGATACATGGTAAAGACTGAGATGTAGTGGATAAAAGCATATACTCTGCATGTCATCAGTTGAGCTATGTTGTAGGATATGGAAAGGAAAGAAGGAGCACAGTTAATTACCATATAGTCAAGATAGGCTGAGTATAGATAATAATATGAGCCAGGCTCACTTGGTATTCAATGGTTGATTAAAAAGGTAATACAAGGCATCTGGTATTTGTGTGATGACAGCCCTCAACATGGCTTCTTTTGGTGACACTGCTTCAATCCAACCACTGTCCTCTAAACCTGGTGCACAGTTATTGACCTGGGATCTTTCTTCATCATTCTACCTTGAGATTACCTTCAGTTCTGTCCTCTTTCCTCTACTCCATATCTTCCTTTTTCTTGGTTTACTCTCTTGCTTTGGTGAAGCTCAACATTCAGTAGTGTGTCCCAAAGAGTGCATGGTATATACATTTTTGGACTCCTGGAGTGTCTAAAAATGTTTTCATTCTTTTTTCATACTTGATTGTTTGGCTGAATTTAGTAGAATGCTGAAGACATTTCTCCAATTCTTCTTATTCTTCAGTCTTTTTGTTTTTAGTATTGCTGTTGCAAAGTCTAAAGCCATCTGGTACCTGTTGTTTTGAATGTGACCTGTTTTTTCCCCTCTGAAGCATGCAGAACCTATATTTGTACCCAAAGTTCTCAAATTTCACAAGAATATGCCTTGATATAGTATTTTTTTTTTTTTTTGAGAGGGAGTGCAAGTGGAGGAGGGGCAGAGAGAGGAGGACAGAGGACTCTGCACTGACAGCAGTAAGCCCGATGTGGGACTCAAATTCACAAACTATGAGATCATGACCTGAGATGAAGTTGGATGCTCAACCGGTTGAGCCACCCAGGTGCCCCAAAGTAGGCACCACTGTTGGTATTTTTTTTTAAATAAATTATGTTGTGACCCTTCCAATTTGGACTTGTATCTTTTCATCCTGAAAAATTATCTTGAATTATTTTGTTGATTCCCATCTTTTCATTTTCTCTGTCCTTCTTTCTGTAATTGCTGTTTGTTTGTTTTAGAAGTTGTATCTCGTAGGCTGGTTACCTTTTAAATTTTTTTCAAGTTGTAGCTCCTTTTTGGTCTTTGATGATTCCCATTCTTGTTTCATGGGTGCAATATCTCCTTTTATATCTCTGAGGATATTAATGTTACTTTTGAAGTTTTCTTCATTGCCAATTGCCTGTTTCCTTCAAATTGTTGTTTGTTTTTGTTTTTGTTTTGTTCCTATCTTCTATATTGGAGGTTTCCTTAGATGTCTGTTTGGTTGTTTGCTCATATTAGAGAATTAACTAAAACGCTGATTGCAAGCTCTGAGCATGTGTGTGCAGGGCTCATTATTCTTAAACTTTGCAAGATAATGGGTGGACCATTTGTTGGAAAGTTCCTGATATTAGCATTTTACATCTTTACTCTTCTATCAAATTCCCCAGAGAATATTCTTCTAATATCTTGCCTTGCTTCCAGTATTCTGAACCTGAGTGGGGGATGAGACCAAAGCGTCTTAGCATTCAGCTTTTCAGACCACACTCATTCACTCTTCCTTATTTGGAGACCCCCTTCACCCCTAGTTCCCTTGGCTGGGATGCTGAGAGTCAACAGTGGGCATGGTTTTTCCTTTTCCTCTGCCCTTTCTTCTCTGCCATCACTGGAGTTGAAGCCGGCCTCTCCATAGGCCTAAAGGCATTTCTGCTATAACACCATTTATACATTACTGAAAGACCTTGTGTTCTGCCAAATCATACTCTAAAAATAGGGCTTCTGGGAAAGATGAATTAGAACACCACTCAAAATTTATAATTTTGTATTTAGCACAACATAAAACCAGTAACAATTCTAATTAAAACAAACAAGCAACAATCCAGTAGCACAGTTAAATTGCCATGTGCATTTGCATCCAGCATTATTCATTAGATCCTCTGCAGCTTTAAACTGAAGTGTAGGTCCTTGAGAACTTTTTCTTCTAACAGTATCCAAATAAAAATCTGACCCAGGTGTTTCTTCACTGATTTTTTTTTTTTTTTTAACACAGGACAAATACCTTTGCAGTTTGACATCTGCATTCTCAGTTCCCTTAAATACTTAATGTAGTAGGAAATGTAGAGGCTTTTGAAGTCACTAAACCAGTCACTAAACTTGTAAAGGATTTGAGCCCCTCTCCCCCTTTTAGGGTTTTTTTTAAACTGTTAACGCTTTCTCCTTAATTGTGAGGAATCCTGCTCCTGGTAGCATCTAAACAACCGGGGAAGGTCATATACAAACCCATACAATTTTTGCATTATATTATATCACTTCCCTAGTTACCAGTTGTGTTTGAATTAGTTCTCATGAAAGAAACACACACTATATCTGAACAGACTGTATACCTCACTCTGTGGGCCACTGCCACTCCCAGGACTTGTTACTCTGATCTAAAGATCCTTGGATAGGCCCTTCAGAATGCTGGTAATTCCTTTCGGGGATATAGGTACTGGCAGGCGCTCCATTCCTCCTGTATCTCCATTCAGACTCCCCAGACCTGGGGCACTGTACTTGCAGACAGCAGCTCTGTTTGTTTCTCTGCTTCACTGATGTACTGTTTTATTTTGTTTTGTTTTATTTTCCATCAATTTTTCATTTTTGTTATTTTTAGGAAAATTTGAGAAAGGCCAGTGAAGTAGGATATATTACTCCACCTTCTTTACCCAGAAGTTTCACAAGAACAGTAGTTTTCGAGGAAGGTGAAGTCAAAGTTGTCTGGAATGTTACAGGTTGAGAAGGCTGCTTTGGCCCCAGAGACTTAGGGAAGATAGAAGCTATTAGGAGAGGATGTTAGAAGGAGGGGGAGGTGAAGGAAGCATTCTCAGAGAGCAGGGGCTGTGGCTCTTGATCTAGTTTAGTTGAGAGTACTCTAAAGAGTTGTCTATCTTTCAAATCATCAGAATCCCCTAGGAACTTGTGAGAGTTCCTGGGCACCACGCATGAGGACCCACTCTGGAAAATTCTGGCTGGGAAAAGAAGGAAAAAGAAAGTCAGTGCATGACTGTAATGTGGCATTTCACATATAAAAGTGGATATACAGGCCCACCTCAGAGATCCTGCAGATTCGGTTCTAGACTGCCCCAATAACGTAGGTTAATAAAGCAAGTCGAATGAATTTTTTGGCTTCCCAGTATATACAGCAACAATGTATGTGCTTTAATTAAAAAATACTTATTGCTGGGTGCCTGGGTGGCTCAGTCAGTTAAGCATCTAACTTAGGTCATGATCTCATGGTTTGTGAGTTCAAGCCTCGCATTGGGTGAGCATGAGCTCTGCTTCTCTCTCTCTCCCTCCTTCCCCCCCTGTCTCTTTCTATACCCCTTGTGGGATTCTCTCTCTCTCTCTCTCTCTGCCCTTTTTCTCTGCCCCTCGTTCACTTGCACCCTTTAAGAAAACAATACTTCTAAAAAAAATGCCAACCATCATCTGAGACTTCAGCGATTTTTTTCTAGACTTTTTGCTGGTGGAGGGTCTTGCCTGGATGTTGATGAATGCTAACTGATTCAGGTGGTGGTTGCCGAAGGCTGGGGTGGCTGCGTCAATTTCTTAAAATTAGACAACAATGAAGTTTGCTGCCTCATTGGACTCTCACAAACCAATTCTCTGCTCACAAACCAATTCTCTGTAGTAGGTGATGCTGTTTGATAGCATTTTACCCACAGGAGAACTTCTTCCAAAATTGGATTCAGTCCTCTCAAACCCTATTGCTGCTTTACCAATGAATTTTATGTCATATTCTAAATCCTTTGTTGTCATTTCAACAATCTTCACGGCATCTTTACCGGGAGTAGTTTCCATCTCAAGAAACCACTTTCTTTGCTCATCCATAAGAAGCAACTTCTCATTTGTTCAAGGTTTATCATGAGATTGAAGCAATTTAGTTATATATTTAGGCTCCATATCTGGTTGTAGTTCTTGTTCTCTTGCTTGTTTCCACCATATCTGCAACTACTTCCTCCACTGATATTTCTCTGACTTATTTCTTTCACTTAGCATAATACATTCTAGTTCCATCCACATTGTTGCAAATGACAAGATTTCATTCTTTTTGACTGTTGAGTAATATTCCATTGTAGATATATACCACGTTTTAAAAAATCCATTCATCAGTTGATGGATGTTTGGGCTCTTTCCATACTTTGACTATTGTTGATAGCACTGCTATAAACATTGGGGTGCATTTGCCCCTTTGAATCAGCATTTTTGTATCCTTTGGATAAATTCCTAGTAGTGCAATTGCTGGGTCATAGGGTAGCTCTATTTTTAATTTTTTGAGGAGCCTCCACACTGTTTTCCAGAGTGGCTGTACCAGTTTGCATTTCCACCAGTAGTGCAAAGGGGTTCCCTTTTCTCCACATCTTCACCAACATCTGTTGTTTCCTGAGTTGTTAATTTTGGCATTTCTGACAGGTGTGAGGTGGGATCTCATTGTGGTTTTGATTTGTGTTTCCCTGGTGGTGAGTGATGTTGAGCATCTTTTCTTGTGTCTGTCAGCCATCTGGATGTCTTCTTTGGAAACATGTCTGTTCATGTCTTTTGTTCATTTCTTCACTAGATTATTATTATTTTTTTTTGAGGTGTTGAGTTTGAAAATTTCTTTAGAGATTTTGGATACGAACCCTTTTTCCAATATGTCATTTGCAAATATCTTCTCCCACTCCATTGGTTGCCTTTTAGTTTTATTGATTGTTTCCTTTGTTGTGCAGAACCTTTTTATCTTGATGAGGTCCCAATAGTTCATTTTTGCTTTTGTTTCCCTTGCCTAGGAGACATGTCTAGTAAGAAGTTGTTGCAGCCAAGGTCAAAGGGGTTGTTGCCTGTTTTCTTCTCTAGGATTTTGATGTTTTTTTTGTCTTACATTTAAGTCTTTCATACATTTTGAGTTTATTTTTGTGTATGGTGTGAGAAAGTGGTCCAGGTTCATTCTTCTGCATGTCACTGTCCAGTTTTCCCAATACCATTTGCTGACGGTCTTTTTCCCATTGGCCATACATTTGTAGGTCCATTTCTGAGTTCTTTATTCTGTTCCATTGACCTGTGTATCTGTTTTTGTGCCAGTACTGTACTGTCTCAGTGATTACAGCTTTGGTTCTTAATCTCATCTAGAGTGGTACAGCCTTTCCAGGTTTTCAATTTACTCTGCCCAGATCCATCAGAGGAATCACTATCTATGGCAGCTATAGGCTAATGAAAGGTATTTCTTAAATAAGAAGACTTGAAAGTTGAAATTACTCCTTGATCCATGGACTGCAGAATGGATGTGGTGTTAGCAGCCATGAAAACAACATTCATTCTGTCAGAGCTCTTGGGTGACCAGGTGCACTGTCAATGAGCAGTCATATTTTGAAAGAAATGTTTTTTTCTGAGCACTAGTTCTCAACAGTGGCTTAAAATATTCAGTAAAACATGTTGTATATAGATGTGCTGTCAGCCAGACTTTATTGTACCATTTTTAGAGCACAGGCAGAGTATTTAGCATAATTCTTAAGGGCCTTAGGATTTTTAGAATGAGCATTGGCTTCACCTTGAAGTCATCAGCTCAGCTGCATTAGCCACTAACCAGAGGGTCAACCTGTCCTTTGAAACTTTGAGGCTAGGATTTGACTTCTCCTTTCCAGCTATGAAAGTCCTAAATGGCATCTTCTTCCAACATAAGGCTGTTTCACCTATATTGAAAATCTGATGTTTAGGATAGCCACCTTCACTGATTATCTCAGTTAGATCTTCTAGATAACCTGCTGCAGCTTCTACATCAGCACTTGCTGGTTCATCTTGCACTTTTATGTTATGGAGATGTCTTCTTTCCTTGAAACTCATGAACCAACCTCTACTAGCTTCCAACTTTTCTTCTGCAGCTTCTTTACCTCACAGGAAAATTGAAGGCAGTTAGAGCCTTGCTCTAGATTAGGCTTTGGTTTAAGGGAATGTTGTGTCTGGTTTGATCTGCTATCTAAACCGTTAAAACTTCCTCCATATTGTCAATGAGGCTGTTTCACTTTCCTATCGTTTGTGTGTTCACTGGAGTAGCACTTTTAATTTCCTTCAAGAACTTTTCCTTTGCTTTCAGAGCTTGGCTGTTTGACACGAGAAGCAGCTTAGTTTTCAGCTTATCTCGGCTTTCGACATGTCTTCCTCATTAAGCATAATCATTTTTAACTTTTGATTTAACACGAGAGATATGCGACATTTCCTTTCACTTAAACAGTTAAGAGACCATTATAGGGTTATTAATTGGCCTAATTTCAATATTGTTGTATCTCAGGGAATAGGGAGGCCAAAGGAGAGGCAGACAGGCAGGGAACGACTGGTCAGTGGAGCAGTCAGAACACACACAACATTTATTGATAGGACACAGAGACATGAAATGAACAAGAGCTGTTGGAAACATACTGCTCAATGCAGGGTTGCCACGAATCTTCAATTTGTAAAAAAAAAATGCAATGTCTGTGAAGTGCAGTAAAATGAGATATGTCTGTAGTTCCTTTTCTTGGTCTATAGCATTTCATAGAGATAAAAATTCCTGTAACCACTTTATCTGTGGCAGTGGTTCAACTGCTACCTAATTAAATTTGATCAATGCCTTCAAGCATAAAGTGAATCATGTGTTGTACCCTTGACAATTATTACTGCTTTTTTTCTAAACAGAGAATTTGACTCTTATTATAAAACTCTTAATTTTCATTTTTCTTTGTGTTTTTTTTTCAGAGGATGGAGATTTCTAAAACCTGAATTGTTGCCACATCAGAACTACCTCTTAGTTTTTATGGTGCTTTGTAGTTAATTATCATTGCGCTGGAATAGAGTTTCATTAACAATTGAAAAGTTTGTGGATATGCTAAACAAAAGCTTATCACTAATTATTTGTTAAAATGATTTAAATTTAAATTTAAATGATTAAGTTAAAATTTGTTAAAATTAATTATCATTAATTTATTTGTTAAAATGTACTTTGTCTACCAACTCTACTAGAAAAACAAACTCTCTTATTTGAATATTTCTGGTAGTTTGCCAACATTTCTTTATCATTTTATTATTCTGTAGATGAATGAGTCGTGGACTCTCAACACAGGTACATAAACCCTGTGTATTTTTTTTTAATTGAACATAAGTTCTATGTCAATCCCTCATCTTATAGAAGTTTAACTCCAGCCAAATCAAGGTTTCTTCAGTTAATTTAGGCTCTTGCTTTCCCTAATGCCTATATCTTCCGAGTTGAAAGTCAGTCCCAGGAGCACCAAGACTTCCTAGGGGGTAAGACCCGGGTGGGGACAAGCCATCTGCCCTCTGTCCTCTATTCACAAGGTATTGAATATAAATTGGTATTCATTCATCAGATACAGCCTTGCTCTTGTCTCTGCACTGTCCTGTCCTGAGGCCTCTCTAAGCTTTTCTTACTTGTGACCTTCAGACACACACACAACATTTAGATGCCCTTCTCACATATATTTATTACTAAGTAACTTTCTTGTTTTTCCATCTTATGACTCCCTATCTTCCATAGTTAAGGGAGTCTGTATTTTCTCTAGGATAGGAAAAAACTGGATTTTATATAATCATGCATTTTCTCCAGTCCATTTGGTAATGCATACTTTTTGCCATATACTCAAAAGATCAGGCTTTTACAACTGAAAAAAAAAAAAAAAGATCTACTTTTTACACATCTCTTTGGAAATAGTAGATGCCTTAAAAATCTTAAGTATATTTTCACTAAATATAGAATTCTGGATTGACAGTTCTTTTCTTTTAGTACTTGTAAAATGTTGTGTCACTCCCTTCCAGTGTTTTGTGGTTTCTAGTAAGAATTCTGTTTGTTACTTAAATTGTTGTTGTTGTTGTTGTTGTTGTTGTTTTCCTATAGGCAATGATAAGTGTCATTTCTTTCTGGTGGTGGGGTGCCTCATTGTAGCCTCATGAGGGAGGGAGTCTAGGCTCCTCATTTGCTCTCAACTAGAAAAAGTGTATTGAGACAAGGGATATTTCTGTGGTATTTGACTGGAGTCTAGTGGCTATTATCTAAAAGTTTTCTGTCTTATGAGACTGTGCTTTCCCTAGACCTTTGGCTAAAAGATCAAATTTTGCTCACGACTTTTTTTTATCTGCACCCACTGGCATATTCTGAGTTGCTGTTTTCTTCAGTATTGAGTCTAAACTATATGAGACAGAAAGAAAACCCAAGGAACTCACCATCGTGTCATTCCTCAGGTCCTAAGGTGCCTAGTTGATCAGCTTCCTCTCTCTACAGAGTTTTCTTATGTTTGTTTTATACATAATATCCAGGGCTTTTGTTATATTTAGTGGGAAGAGCAAGGGAAAGTATGTCTATTCCATCTTCCTGGAAGCAGAATATATATACCAATATCAGGTACTCCTAGTTCTTAAGCCAAAATCAAATTTGCAAGGCCACATCTTCATCATGCAAAGCCCATGCCAGTGAACAATCTCTCATTGCTGCCAGCCTTCCATTTCCTCACAAGGACATATAGAAATAATATTCATAAAGTAAAAATAATACCAAACCAAAATTTAAAATCTATAATGCACACAATAGGTATTAATCATATATTACAAGTTCCAATATAATTATTGTGGATAATATTTCATATATTAAACTGGTATTCTTTCATTCCTAGTAATTCTTTTTTTCCCCAAGAAAAACTTAATTCGCAGAAAGGTGAAACACTAGAAATGGAGGGGAAAAAGTACCTTTTTTGACAAGTGAAAGTAAAATTACAACATCAACTTTACTCACGTTTCAC
Organism: Panthera uncia; assembly: GCF_023721935.1. Taxonomy (NCBI): domain Eukaryota; kingdom Metazoa; phylum Chordata; class Mammalia; order Carnivora; family Felidae; genus Panthera; species Panthera uncia. Next base: position 110,447,799 of record NC_064816.1, on the reverse strand, counting down.
TAATGAAAACTTAGCCACTCTGTTGGGGGTTCCCAACACCATCCTCGGGTTCAGTGATTTACTAGGAGGGCTCACAGGATTCAGGGTATATGAGTCACAGGACTCATACTCATGGCTATGACTTATTACAGCAGAAGGAGGCAATGCAAACTCAGCAAAGGGGAAAGACACATGGGGTGAATTCTGGAGAAAATCAGGCACAAACTTCCAAGAGTCCTCTTCCAGGAGAGTCACAGAATGCGCTTAATTCTTCCAGCAATGAGTTGTGACAACACATGTCTACCAGGGAAGTTCATCAGCAACTCAGCACCCGTAGTTTTTATTGGGGTATCCTCTGCTTTGCACATATTAAAATTTCATATTCTCAGAAGGAAAGCAGGTGGTTGGTGTAAACCATATGGTTTGTATAATTTAGGATCTGTTACCATTGGGGAAAGTTTTATACTGATGTAGGGAACTGTTTACCAGTCAAGTTCCCAGATGCCAGTCAAGGGCCAAGCTTATAAGCAGGCTTTTCTAAAGATAGCAGTCTTTGGCCTGCTATGTTCTTTTTCTCAGCATAGTCACTCCTACCTGCAAAGTCGAATGGGAAATGTAGCCTCTAGATGGGGAGCCACATGTCTAATTCAAACTCTATTACCACGAAGAAGTGGAGAATAGATTTGAAAGGATAACTGGAAGTCACCTATGGAATTTGCACACTTTGTGACTTTATACAAGTTGCTTAGACTCCCTGCTCCTTTGGCTAATACATGTGTCTCAGAAAAAATACATACATTGAACCATGCTTGGCACATGGTAAGTGCTCAATGACACTTATATTACTATTACCATTATTAATTTAGTCTATTCTTAGAGCATGTGGGTTGTTTTATCTCTTCCTTTCTATTCTTAATCCACCAGAAACTTGGAAGTTTTATTAGGGGTGGAATCTGGACTGCTGTCCTCTGTCACCTTTCTCTGTTGCAGATTTTGGGGTCATTTTCATAGTGTAATCTAAGTGTCCCCTAGCCCCTACCTAGGATTTGGAGATAATCCTTTCCTTTAGCATCCAAATATAATAGCCAGTATCCCCATTCCAAGCTGACTATAGGAAATGTAGACTTGTCCCAAATTTTCCTGAGTATTCTTGACTTCTTTTTCTTTTAAAATTTTTACTATTAATCTTTTTTTATTCTTGATTCTCTTGGTGGGGTCTTACATATCCTGATCGTTGTCTGTCACTTCTTGCTTTGAACTCTTACTTTGGGTTTCTCTGTTATCACTTCTTTGAATCTTCTTGTATTTTCAACCTTCCATTGCCCATTCTCCCCCAAAGGTGGACATGAACATCCTTGCTTTCTTCAGAGATGGGCTAGAACAAGGCTACCATAGATTTGCTTTATGTTGGTAAATAAAACTCATAGAACCTTTATTAGTGAGGGAGAAGATAACAGAAAATTCAATACTAGACATCACAGTGTCTGAAATTCCTAAGTCACATCTGCCACAGGGTGCTCCTTATCCTCCTCTCTCTTATTTTTATTTTTTATTATTTACTATTTTTTTGCCTCTCACCTCCATAGTACTGTCTTCCCTGTTGCTGGAATGTGCTACAGAAAACTGGATCTTTTCTAGACTATTCTATGCTACTTCTAGATCCCAATCTCCTTACCCCATGACACCAGAAGAAACTGAAAAATCCCTCAACATTTAAAAAACAGAAGCAAATACACAAAAGAAACCCCCAAATCAAAAAGTCTTTCCAAGAAAGTTGCTCTTTACTTTTATGTTGTATTAATGATTTTATTTAATTCATCCTCTTTGCTCTTTCATAACAGACCTGCTGCTTCAGCTTCATTTCTGTTAATTCCCTCTTTGTACTTCAGCTGTTTAGGATTCCTTCAGTTTCTCCAACATGCTCTTTCCTGCCTCCAAACCTTTGCCCATGCTGAGGTCACCACTTGGAACACCTCCTGTGCCTCTCCCACTGGCTGAATCCTGTACATTCTTTTAATATAAGCTTAAATGTCATTTTCTTCTGGAATGCCTTTCCTGAACACTTGAGGCTCTCCTACTGTGTGCTGCCCCTGGTAGCTGTGTTAGTTTCATAGGGTTCCTATAACAAATTACCACAAACCGGGTGGCTTAAAACAACAGGAATTTATTCTTTCACAGTTCTGGAGGCCAGATGTCTGAAATCAAGGTGTGAGCAGGGCCATGCTCTTTCTGAAGGCTCTAGGGGAGGATCCTTGTCTTTTCCTGCCTTCTGCTGATTTCGGCAATCCTTGGTTTGCCGATTCACCTCTCCAAACCTGCTTCCCTCCTTACATGGACTTCTCCCCTGTGTCTCTTCTCTTCTTGTAAGGCCCACCCTAATGACCTCATCTTATCTTGATTACATCTGCAAAGATCTTATTTCCAAGTAAGCTCACATTCACAGGTACTGGGGGTTAGGACCTCAACATATCTTTTTATGGGACACAACTCAACTCATAACAGTAGCATACAGCAGTTATTTCTTTGAACTGCTTTCTCTAGTTCGTAAGCTTCTTGAGAACAAAGACCTAGTCTGTTTTATTCACCATTATATCCCCAGGGCCTAGCAGAGAATCTGGCACATCGCAAATGCTCAGAGAGCATTTAAATAAAGTAATAAGTGAAAACTCTCAAATACAAAAACCTTTGTGTTTTACTCTTCTATTTAATCCCTACTTCTTTCCTCTCTCAAAGACTTGGTGGTCTCTGGGATTCCTGAATCTCAGTCAGCAATCGCCAAATCCTACTGAACTAGGTCCTAGCTATCTTTTGCTAATGGCTGCCATCACCTTCTCTTTTCCAGCCATTACCACCATCCTAATTCAGGGTATTGTCATCTCTTCCATGGACTAATAATGTTCCTCCAGTATCCTCTTTCAGCCCCTTTTCTATCCATTCTCCATACTACAACTCTTATATGTCCTACTACTTAAAAATCTGTCAGCACATTCTCACCACATAGGGCTTCTGATGCTGTCAGTGATCTGGCCCCAGCCTACACCACCCCTGCCAACTCCCAACCTTTTAACCACCCTCCTTATTCCTTCTGTACTGGACATAATGTAATTCTCAGTGTCTTAATCACAGTGTGCTCTTTGTTGATTCAGATTTTTGCACGTGCTGTTCCCTTTGTCAGGAGTGTACTTCCCACCATTCTTGGGCTGACTAACTCGTTACTGCATATCTTTTACATCTCATCAAAACCTCTCCCTCAGTTAAGACTCCATGACTGCCCTCCCCAGGCGTAGGTTCCCCTGCTATTGGTGCCCCCTGTATAGGTTCTCAGCAGACCTCACATTTCTCTTTTGTAAACCTCATCACAGTTACATGCTTTGCTCAATATCTGTCTTCCATGCCATAGTATAAACCACATGAAGGCTAGGGCTGCATCTAGCTTGCTCACCTCAGCATCCACAACATTGCCTGACTTCTACATGATGCTCAACACATTTTTGTTTGAAGAATGGATGCATTCAACTGCCATTTCTCTTTGTTCTTTGATTTGGCTCCCATTTTGGGAAACCCACTGGTTTCTAGAAATCAGAATATGTGTCTCTTTTCTTGCTTGGCTCCTCTCAGTTCTTGGCTCTGTGGACTTCCCCTTATTCAGCAGGAGTCTTCCCCTGGAGGAAGAAGTCTATGGTAGTTAGAGTGGGAAAAGCTTTATTAGAAGGCAGACCTTTCATCTTGCTGGGGCTGAAAAGGGGAAATCTTTACTAAACTCCCAACATAGCGTTAAGGTAGGATAGAGGGGCTATGTGCAGATTGCCTCTCTTATCACCACTCTCAAAGGGGGCGAGGAGAGAGAGCATGCAAAGAATATTGTTGGTGGGAAAGCAAATGGATATAGATATATATGTACTGATTATTCATTGCCTCCTCTAGAAGTTCTTAGAATATTTCCACCTAGCTCTTGCTATTTTTCTTGAAGATGAAGATACATAAAGACAGTATTTGTAGTTTTTCCACTCACTGACCAACAGTATCTGTCCCCCCAAATTGAGATATCTTATATTTGATCATTTATGTATGGTTTCTTCATTTAACAAATATTTATTGGGGCCTCCTATGTTCAGTTTCTGGGCCATTGGCTCAGAATGCCAAGATGAATACAATAGAGTCTACCTTCTTGAGGAAAGAAGGCTGGCTGGAAAGAAAACTCAATCAGTTTTAAGATGTCATACAATGTGATAGGTGCTATGATAGACAGGTACGTGCAATGTTTAAGGAACCTAGAGGAGGGAGGCAGAGCTTCTAATCATTATTTAGAAGTGCACATTGCTAGATCTTATACAATGGTTATGTCCTTTCAAAGGCTTTTGATTGTATCTTTAAATGTATTTCCTGTATTAACATGTCTTGGGATTTTCTACATCTTTCAAACTGTTGCCTAGGAAGTTAAGACTAAGGGGCCTGGAGAGAATTAGACCTGGATTTAAAATCTGAGCCTGATTCTTATCTTGCAGCTGGGTGACTTAGAGAAATCACTTACTCTCCCACATCTGTAAAAGAGTGTACACGTGCCAGGATTAAATATCACAGATGCAACACATTTAGCGCATGCCTGACATGCAGTAGGTTCTCTGTTATATCTTTCTCCAGGTGATTGTAGCTCTTTTTGGGTGGTGGTGGTGCTGGTGACAGAAACCTGTTTCTATTCAGCTTCACAGGACACACAGAGGCTCAGTTGTGGATTTTTTTTAAAAAGCAGTTTATTGGTATAAAAACAATTTAAACATTATATAAATACAATATAAATATTCCTTTTAAAAATATGTATAAGTTAGCCACGTATTTGAGGTAAACCTACACATTCCAAGCAATGATCTGGCTCTGAAACGTCAAGGATATTCCAGCTGTGTAGCCATTTTATGTTATCTTTTTCAAAATGAATACATAAAATATTTCAAGTGGCACTTCATAAAAAATATAAATATCTGCTCCTTATATAAATTAACTCAACATCACATATTTAAATATCAATAAATTAAAAATAATTAAAATAGTGTCCTAACGCTCATACTTTTCGTTCTTCACAGAGAACAACATCAGTTACATGCCCAGTGGACAGGTTTCTGACCAGAGAAAGGAATGCCCGTGAACTACAGCAATCTTAGATGCCCAGGTTACATTATCCGAACAGCCCTGAGGCTGAACTGAAGGAAGTCCTCCAGCCTTCGCAGGGTGAGGTGAATTGTTGTGTGCCTCAGCCACTCTTCCTGTGACTGCAGCTTAGCCTGCAGGCCAACTTCTACGGTTGGGACAGGGATGGTTACCTCATCCTGATTCTTTCCCTGAAGGGAAAAGAAAGCAAAAAGAACTATTTAAGTATTGAACAAATCCTTTGCAGTGGCGGGATGCTCTGTGCTGTGGGAAGACGTTCAAATTCGGGGTGAAGGAGACTGGGTGGGGCTGCCTGCCCTGGCTCGCCCAGGTAGGGGGAGGTGGCTCTCCCCTGAGCCCACCTGAGCCCATCCTGCAGCCCTTTCATGGCGACTGAATCCTACTCCCCACTTTGCTAATCTATGTCTATTAGACCATGAGCATCTCGAGGGCGGCCATGGTGTCTTGTCTTCCCTTATGCTAAACAGTGCCTGGCACAAAGCCCCATCCATCTGCCATCTATTGAGGGTCCACTGGTCTGTAGTGTAAGGGGGACTGGGAGGCACCTTTCCACAGACCCACTGACATGAGGCTGAGTAGTTGTGGGAGGGCTTACACCTCCAGGTGTGGTTCTAGAGCACGGCAGCATGGGCATCCCCTGGAACTTGTTAGAGATGCGAGTCTCAGCTCTCCCCCCAGACCTGTTGGATCAGACCCTGTGCTGTGACAAGATTCCTGGGGATTTGGTGTGTGTTTTAAAGTGGAAGAAGCGCCGGTTTAAGGCAAACAGCTAGAAAAGGCAGTGGCAGTATCAACACCCATGTGCCTGCTTCTCTGTCTAGTGCACTTTGTTTGGCTCATCCACATGCTGTGCCATCAAGCCTCCATTAGGTGGCATTTGAATGGCTAGCTGGTAGTGACCAAGGCCTTTGGTACCTGCTCTTCTAGCCTTTAAACATTTTTCCGCATTAACTCTTCCAGCAAAAAGTAAGGGGAAAGAGTTGAAACTACCACAGTGACAAGAATATCAGTTGGCAATAATTAAAATATTAAAATAATTGTTATGCCCTCTGTTCTTTGTTATTATAGATCACTGAGCAGGATTGGATGTGCTTCCTTCTGCCTCTACAGATTTTTTTTTCTTACTTCTTAAGCCATTATAGTAGAAGTTGATGTTAAAATCTCATTTAACAGTTTTAAATATAGTTATTAATGTCTTTTGCAGAAGAGAACCGAAAGAAAACACAAAAAGTTTCAACTATCAGAAAATCTTCCTTAGATCCTTTCCTCTACATGTGGCCATCTCTTTTGAATTGGCTTTGCATTCCCAAGTTGTCTAGGCTCCTTTCTTTGAGCCTGTTCTCCTCGCACCAAGGGAGGGGATGAGGAAATGCTCACCTTACGCTTCAGCATCTGGAGCAGGACGTTAGTATTGGTGTATACAGACTTGGCATTTTCCTTATCACCCTCATACTTGTCCTGGAGGAATTTCAGGTATATCTGAAACTCCTGAAGACCAGTAGTGATTCTTGTCAGGCAGGTCTCCTAAGAGAAAAGATGGGGAAATCGGTTATTGCTAGGAAGGTATAATCAATTTAAAAAGTTAAAATTGCTATAATTCAGCTACTTCTCCCTCTGCTCCTCCAAGGAACTTCAAACACCCTTTAGCATCATATTTTGAGACATCAGACAGCATCAGCTTCCCCATTTTAAATATCTGGACAGAGACACTACTTAATCAGTTTTACCCAAAACCTGATAGATGCTGGAATGTGCCAAAGGGGTCTTTCTCTGATTCTCCCCTTAATACTCTTCCTTCTGGCTGCACTCCTGTCCTTGTCAATATTGGGCTAAAACCTCCTTTTATGGAATAATCAGAAGTCAGTGCAGGATATCCCACTGTCTGGAAGGAAGAGGGTGTAGAGAATGACCTCTACATAGAGGGCAGACTGGGATCCTGCTAACAGCAGGCAACGAAGAGAAGGACAACTTTACCCAGGATGGATTAGCTAAACCTACTGGGGTTTCTAACATTTGATGGCCGCAGAAATCCCAATACAGAAGGGCTATCTCTAACCATTGCATTCAAAAGTAAGCTGCCTTCAGAGAGATTCAGGTTGGTTTCCTTGTGAAATTTACATGATGTTCTTTACATTTATCCCCTTTGTTGTCTGCCTGGTCTATATGCATACAGACACTGCATATCAGAGGGAGAACTTTTGACTAAGGAATAGTTAAAAGTGAATGTGACGTGTTCATACCTGATTGAACCCAGATTGGAAGCATCCATCTTTTTCTGCCAGTTTCGGAAGATTTAGGTTGTTTTCTGCCAGTGCCTCCTTGCTGTCCTCACATTTGTTATAGTTGTCACACATCTGGGGAGGAATACCAGAACTGTTGTCAAAGAAGTGCCCCCAAAACAAACACCACTAGAGGGCCGATTCATGTTTTACCCAGGCAGGAAGTCCTCTAAGAGAATGAAGTCACACCACATCAGCATCCAGACAAGCCAGGTCTCGTGAAGATGGGCACACTTGGGCTCATTTCTGGGCACCTATGACTTCACACTTGTTGCCTATCCTGAGTCTTGGTGTCCTTATCTCTCCAAATTGGGGATAATGAAACTCCTCCTTTGTAAGTTTTTTGTGAAGATGAGGCATACTATTTACATAAAGTGCATGGCACATAGTAGGTAGTCAATAAATGACAGCAATTTTGATGATAATTGGGTGACTGTAATTTGAGCCCCAATTTTCCAGCTAGAAGGACCTTTGAGATCATCTAGTCCAATTCCAAAATTTTACAAATGGGGCCCAGAGGTGGTAGGGAATTTGCCAAAGATCACAAAACTGGTTCAGCAGAACCAGAACTAGATTTGGTTCAGGGCTCCCAATACCCCCTCCTGCGCTCTTTCCTTTCTACCAGACAGAGCCAAACTACCTTACCTTTAAAGCTTTGGAGCTGCTTTAACCTACTTATGATTTTGCCACTTTGGTGGGCTGTCAAGTATGCATCTTATATGCTGGAATGACTCTGGGGAATCCCTAACCACTGAGCTTCCATAACCTGAAAGTTTTGTGATTTTTGTGAGAAGCTCAACATCTATTTCAGGTGGCACTCTGCCAATGCTTCCAAAGTGCAAGAGACACAAAGAAAATTGGTAGACATTATTTTTTGGTTAGGGGAAAGGAAGTCCTGAGAGGCAGTGACACCCAGCCCATGCCAAGTATGGAGCTGGGAATGGGCCAAGGGGCATGGATTTCAACCCCAGTGTTGTTTTCCAGGAGGGAAAGGAACTCCCTGAGACCAGCAGCAGAAGAGAAATACAGAAGACGTCTGCCCCTTTGGCCTGAAATCTAAACTGCCCCAGAACCCAGCAAAGACCTCCCAGTGCAGGAGCCCTTGTCCACATCCAGGGCCCAGGAGGTAAATGCCCACACAGGCCCTTTATCACCCTCAGTTGAGCCTACCCACCTCCTTTTTCAGTGCAGAGATTTTGCCGAGGATGTACTTAATGAGTTCTTCCATTTTGTCTGCAGAGGTGAGTGGTAGTCTATTTGAGGTGGCATCTCCTCCCAGGGGTCCCGGGGTAGGGAAAGCAGTAGCCACCACCAGGAGCAGCCCCAGGGAGAAGGCGAGTGGACTGAAGGCGCCTGTACCGGAGGGAAGGGAGAACAGCCAGTGAGCAGACCGCACAGCTGGGGGAGCTGTGCTGCTGGCTGTTGGCTGCCTGCCAGCCCTCCCAGCAGACACACACCCCTCCCTCAGCCGGCCCGGCTGCCAGGCAGTTCCAGGGCTAGGGATTTCCTTTACTTACTTGTGGAGAGGAAGGTCATGGCTGGAGTCCTGGAGGGCAGATGGAGCTCTCTTTCGTTCCTGGTGGGCTCGAGGGCAGAATGAGCCTCAGACATCCCCAGTCTTATATTTATTGGGGCTTGAGACTCTAATATTGAGACTCATGGGAAAATCCCACATTTGATAAATCTCTGTTGGAGGGTGGGGGTGGGGCCAGAGCGGGTGGGGCTGATTGGAAACCTTATTAAGATTGTGCAATGTGACGTCCTTTAGCATCACAGGAATCACAACTGGGGGGGGCGGAAAGTGCCGCTTAGGTCATACCAAGCTAGCCTAAGAGGCAGGATCACTCTTCCTTTACTTTCTTTTCTGTTTTTTGTTTTTATTTTTTTAATTTTATTTATTTATTTATTTATTTATTTATTTATTTTTTTAGTGACTCAGCATTTTGGCATGTCTTAAGAAGGAAAGTAAAGTTGAAGTCATGCACAAAGTTTTACAGGAGGGGGGGCAAAAAGCTAAGGCTGACTATGATTTAAGAAGTGCTCTCATTACCAGATTAACAGGCTAGGATTTAGTATTCCATTTAATTCATAGTCATAAAAACCTAAGACGTTTTGACCTGAGCTTCCTCAGACCACATCATAGCCCACTAGCTTGGGGTTACAAGTAAGATGCTACTAACAGCGAGCCATCTGCAGGACTTTCCTCTCTTTGCTGGCTTTCTCTGTGACCAGCTGTTGCAGAACTGCCTGACTGCCCCCAAATCTCATGCAGTTGTCTCTAGGGGTTTCCAGACATGGTGTGAGGTGCACACATAAATGACTCCTCTGTGCCACGATGTGGCATCTGCCAGTTTCTTTCTCATCTCTTCCAGCCCACTTCAGCCAGCTCAGCCTCAGCCCTGCTCTCTCCCTAGTGGCCCCTTGGGGACCCTCCCAGTGAACACTTTGATCCCTCTGCCGAGGGGGTTGTCTTGTGCTGCTAGTGCTGTCCCCACTGCTGGTCAGAGGGTGATCCTGCTCCTCAGGGAGAGAGCCCTGAGGAGACCAGGTGGGTATTGTCTCTGCTGGAGCCCTCAAGTTAGCAATGCCCACTTGGTTCAGAGCAGAAGTGGCAAGAATACTACTCACCTCTTTGACATGTCAAAGGAGGACCTTGTGAAATTTTCTAGAGCTTGTGTTCATCGCTCCCTCCTGCGTAGGACTGGTTTTGAGTCCAGAGGTAGCTGGGAAGAAATCTCCTAACACAGACTTGGGCTCTCAGGCTCTGAATCATGCTTTGCCTCCAGCGCCCCAGGCTACCTTACTGGGTTGAGCTTGTATAGCTTGTACAGGTTCCCTCAGCCCTTATAATGACGTCTCTTGCAGGAGGGTCCTTGGTCTCATGCAAATGAACTCTAGACCAGGCTGCCTTGCTAGTCTCCCAGACACCCAGGCAGCTCTGAAGATTGGCTCCAGGTTGAAACTAGGACCCTTGTACAGCACCAAAAAAAAAAAAAAAAAAAAAAGAAAAAAAAAAGAAGAAGAAAGAAATATTTACAAAACACAGTGTTATCACAATCAGCTTCTTTGCAAAGATCTCATCAGGATTGCTAAAACAAGGACCTCTGCTACAGTATTTAAAACATAAATTGATTTACTCAAGTTTTGTTTTGTGAAAAACACTTTAGGACCCGCCTGGTTGGGGAAAGTGAGGTCATTCATTCTTTCACTGACTTTCTAAATGGAGGCAGGTCCTGTGGCCGTAGGGGGCGGGGGTTGTCTGAAAATGAAAATGGGAGAGGATGGTTGGTTGAATGTTTTCGCTTTTACTGTTCTTGGGTCTTGAGCAACTCAGACACCCCCAGCCGAGTCCTCTCTTCTGCAATGAATGAACCCACCTCCCCTGCCCACCCTGTGATGCATGCAATAGGCCTCTCTAGCATGGGATTGCTTTTTCTCATATATCTATCTTTTAGAAAATATGACTCAGTAGATTTCAAATACCTAGTGACTCAATGACAACATACGGTATTTCTTTTCAGTTAAAAGTTTTTAAAGTAGGAAGTACACATACATGATAAAATGTTCAAACAGGACGTCAGGGCATACAGGGAAAAGTCAGTCTCCTTCCTTTCCAGCTCCTCTCCTTAGAGGTAGTTTCTGACCCACAGTATTTTCACCTAAATCCTGTTACCCTAACCTGGGTGAGGTTTTCTTGGCTACCTAGGGACTCACCTCTGTATTTACAGGATTGGCGTATACACTGCACGCACACGCATACACATTTGTATGCAAATATCCACACACTTTAATTTCCCATTGTGTGGATGCCACCTAGGCAGTTCTCTATATCATAGAGTACAGACTTTTGAGTTGTACAGCATGGGTTTAAAGCCCAGCTCTGCCACTTGTGGTATGACCTTGGCTAAGTTACCCGAAGGATCTGTCCCCTTGTTTGTCCATCTGATAAAGCTGGGATAATAGCAGTTCTTCCCATACAGCTGTTGTGAAGACTGAAGGAGATGACGTGTGAAAAATCCCTGGCACATAGGAAGGAAGCCGAAAACATGTGCTCTTTGTAACATTCTGCGGCTCAGGGTCTCTGTGTTGGAGAGCTCCTTCAGCCCAGTTCTGTCAGCCCACGCTGTCCTGCCTGTGAGGGAGGCTATGAATAAGCCAGGCTACTGTGCCAGTGATCAGCTGGTCTCCCAGTCATTTTTCCTCCAAAGAAATGACATTCTGTATTTTGTTGGAAACGCCTTATGGCAAAAGTGAAAAATGCAGAAAAAAAAAGTGGTTTCCCCTCTTTTTTGAGAACATTAGGATCCCCAAACCTGATCTCTCAATTTAAATATTGAGCCCAGCTGTGTTTTTCTCCTACACCATTTCCAAGGCTTGCTGCCAAGTTTTTTTATGACAGAAGCCCTCAGCCTTCCCTGTCCATGGCCCTCATCATTATTCAAAGTCTGGAAAGTGGGAAGACCCTGCAAGGGTGAGGAGATCAGATCTTGTGCTTCTGGCAGCCAGGAAAGAGCAAGTTGTGCGGAGGTGAGAATGCATGTGTGTGGAGAGATTGGAGGATGCTGCCTGCCACTTTGCATATTGTTAGCCTCTAGGATCTATATTAGTGTCAATGCCATGGGCTGGCATTTGCTTGTGGGAGAGATGGGCTCTTTTTTGCTCCAGAACATTAACACAACATCTGTAACTCCACCATGATAGCTTCCTTTCTTTGGATCTCAATGGATCTTCCACTTGGAGAGCTCATGCATCATATTTTAACATGTACAAATGACCAGGAAAGGCCATGCTGTCAGCATTTATTAACTAATAACCTCAGTGGCTGCATTGCTCCACTGCTGATTTAAAGTAGCTGCCAGCTGAGACCAAGAGAGATAGGACAAATGGGAACATATAGGCAGGTAGAAGAGAAACCAAGTAGCTCTGCATCCTTTTCCACCTTATCCAGGCAAGCTAGTCCTGTCTGTGCCCCTCAGAATTACTGCCCATGACTGCTTTCCTACATGTTGTTGGGGTTCAGTTCAGAGAGTTCATCAATGCATTCAAGGTGAGGGAGAAAAAGTAACTTCTATTTGGTCTTAGGCTCTCAGGAGAAGAGCTGTTCTCCACATCTCATAGGTTAAAATGTGGTATTGTGCTCTCTTCTTTATTCCAGGTATTGGGGGTGGGTGGGTCTGTAATTTTAGTGGGAGGGAGTATCCCAAGAAAAAAAGAGAAGTCACTGAGTACTAGGAACTTGCAGTTGCTGTCAGAATGTAGTTTCACTTGTCACTAAGTCGTAAAAGGTTTGCAAACTGAAACAGTGAGTTATTTAACAGCTCCTCTGGGATTGAGTCCGGCTGAGCAGACTCCAGGCCTGTAGGACTCTGGGAAATGTGTGTTTTAGGAAAAGTAGTCATATTATGTGGAGAGAGAATATTAGGGACATGTGGTATATCTCCTTGGAAAGGGCTGGCTGATCTTGCAGGACAGCCAGGCCTAGAGACCAGAGCTCTGGACAGTTCCCAGCGTGGCCCAGTCTCAGTCCTATCCTTTGCTGTCTTAACTCTGATGCCCAGTTGTAGCTCCTGGTGAGTTTCTAGTCTGGCCTTAGCTTTTCTAAGGGCAAAGGCATGCTGGGGTTGTGTCTAGTTCTGCTGAACCCAAGAAAGAGGCACATTGGCCTGCTGGGTTCCTGCTGCCTAACTGCACATGGTGGTCAATGAGGAGGCCCTCATTGTTTTGCCTTGTTACCTTCCCCTACCAAAGTGGAAAATCCCAGGCATTTTAGGAGGGAAGTGGACTCTCTTGGGGCAACAATGTAGACTCCCCTTGCCTTGGGGACCGCCCCCCTCATCACATCCCTTTTCCTTTGGTCTTCAAACCTGGAAGAGAGTGCTTGGATCTCCAGATGTTAAGAAGCCAGCTGCTCTGAAGCTGGTTTGGTGATGAGAACTTGCTTTGCTGATCCTGAAGGAGCCCCACTGGCCTCGTGCTGCAGGGCTGGGGAGGTCATTCAGGCTCAGTTTCAGTGTTCTATCTCTTCTCCATCTGTGGGGTAGGTCTTCTGTGTTGGTGGCTGCTGGTTCTGCTTTACAATTAGGAAACTTCATCATGTCAGAAAGGAGCACAGAGTTAATTTATTCTCACGAGTCATTTGAACCATCTTTGGTTTCTCTAAAGGTCTCAGTTCTCTTGAGTTCAGTGTCATAGGCAGAAACTCAGCATGCAAAAGCATTGGTTGGTTTCTTCTACTCTTTCCCTCAAAATTAAGGTACTAAGAACCCATTTGAAAGCATCACATGTAATGGTAAGACCAGGGGATTCTGCTGGGTTGGCTATGACATTTTTCATCTCCTTTCCCTGCCCTTTTGGCTACTTATTTACTAAAAAGAAAGTGTCTTTGTATTTCCAAACTAAGCCTCATGTATGTTCTACTTAGCAAGCTGAATCTATGAAGGTAGGAAAGGTCTCTCTAGTTCTCGTGGTGGAATAATTTCCATGAATACACCTTGGACATATTGAACACTCCGTAGTTCTGAGACATTGGGGTTTATTATTCTGAAGAAGGGTCCACCTGGATTAATTAAACTTATCACAGAAGAATTCAGATCCAGGTAAGCAGGTCAAATAATCACAGGTGATTTCTATTGAGTTGTTGAGTTCTATATAGCTATGTATGGGTGTGGTTGTACACAGGGCATAGCTGAAGCCTTGATCTGAAGACCATGGCTGTGGCTCCAGGGGATGCTTCCCTCACTGTGAGGGCTGGCCTTAGATGCCTGGGTTCCCAGAAAGCTGGCTGGTAGTCTGCTGTCACTTTGGTCTTTCACTTTGGTCTGCTGGACCTGTAGCTCCTCCTGTGGGTCTCCATAGTGGTCTGGGTCTGAGCAGCAGTATTGTGTTCCCCAAGGGCTCTGTGGGATGATGGCCCTATGTCTCCCATCCTGGAGGCCATGTTTCTTTTGTGCTATTTTACTACAGGTGAAAGGTATTGTCAGGAAGGAAGGCATGGCCTGTTGCATTAGTCAACTTGGCAAGTGATCAAGATGCATGGAAATGGTTTCCTCCACTCTGGCATTTGAAATTGTCTTCTTGGGAGCTGATTAGCTTTTAAAAGGAGAGTATGCATTCCCATAGATTTTTGGGGGGCCTTGGAACCTAAGCAATTGCTACTAACTGCCTCAGCTTTTCTTGTCCTTCAGGACAATTGGCAAAGAGGCTGTAATATATACTCCTTTCTCTGTGGTAAGTTTGTTGACTGAGGCCCCAGTAAAGCTATCGAAGGCAGCAGGTATATAATATAGACTGGGGCAGGTCAGGTGTGAGAAGAAATTTGGGTTCTGGGTTCACAGTATCCAGCTGATACTGTGTGGCCACTCTTTTGACCAAGTTTGTGAAGACCCCTCTGGCCTTCTTGACTTGTCTTAGATTGCAGAATTTAGAAGGAGGTTGGGGTTTTTTGCTGCCAGCAAAAACTTTTGTCTGAATATAAGATTTTCATGAATTAGGCTTGTCTTTTCATTGCATTACTGAATCTTTGGTTTCTTGTGTTTCTTCAGTGTCACTGCTGGAAGATATGGGCATTGGGATAATGAATAATGGGAGGATTTGGGATGAAGTGCCCTCCCATCTCAGGGACCCATTAGAGGGATGCTCTCTAAATTTCCTTCTAGCTCCAGCATTCAGTGATTCTGTAGATCTTCACTAGCCATACCTAATAATCCAGAGCCTATTCTTCATGAAACTATAGAAGCAGGATACTCTACATTAGGAAATAGTTCTTGGAAATCCAAAAGAACCATTGGCTGCTTGGGGTGCCGCCCATTTTGACATGCCTAGGATCATGGAGGCCATGGGCAGAATAAACCAATTTGGAAGATGTCGAAGGCCCAGACTTTCAATGCAAGGAGGTAGCAGACTTATTAGTTATCATACAAGCAGAAACAGATCAATATTCAAAATTTTAATTATTTTTAACTTAAAAAATTGCACATGTAATACATGTTCAATGTTGAAAATTGAGAAAATAGAGGAAGGCAAAAAGAGAAAAAATTGCAAAATAATCTTCTCACTGAGTGGTAGTCATTGTTATCATTAGGTTGCAATCATCCTTGCTACCTTTCTATGTAGCTATATATATGTTAACATATGGGAAATAGAAAAATACCGTGCATAGTGTGTTATCGGCTTTTCTTTTCAATACTACTTTCTGGGCAATTCTCCAAGTAGGGGTGATGTAAATAATGGCTGTTGAGAAAGACCGGGATGGAGCTCAAGTAGAGGTGTGTTGGGCTGGCCAGTTCAGCTCAAGAGAGCCAACTGTACTCCCTTCTTCCCAACTCTGCATCCAGTGATTTCCTTTGGTAGCTTCATATTAGACAAGGTGGGAGTGTTTACACTATGGAAATTGGCAAATGCTACACACTACGCCCCCCCACCCCAAAACTAGTTGTTAAACATCTTCCAGCACACCAGTGGGCCCAAGGGAATACATGGATATTTTGGAGGCAAAAATCAATGCAATCCAGAGATTGGTTATTATATGTGTACTATTTAGGGAATGTAGGAAAAGCATGTATCAAAGGCATTATTTGATCTTACACTTCAAAAGCAATTAGCCATAAAGCTTTTTTTTTTTTTTTTTTTAAGGAAAGAAATAGTTTTGGTCAAAGTGTGCTGCTGCAATGTCCCAAAAATGAAGGAAGCAGTTTCTATAAACATGTAGACACCTACTATCAGCTGAATTTGGGGGAGGCAGGATGTGCACAGGGCAGAATTTCTGTTCTACAGAATTAGATGCCCTTGAGTTTCCCTAGCCAGATACCAACTCATGCCAGTAGATCAGTTCTTGAGCCATGGCCAAGTGAGGGACAGGAGATTTGTCACAGTGAGAGAATTAGACATGGCAAAGTGGCAACCCACAGGCTTAGTGATTTCTGCTTTGTCACTGTCCCATTCCAACTCGGCTGATGAATCAGGAATCCAGCTTTGGGGCCCTTAGTGGACAGGATGAGGAGAGCCCTGAAGCATTCTTAGGGTCCCCAAAGGATTGCTTCTTGGGTCATAAGTTTAGCTGTTAACTGTAACCAAATCACAAGGAATCACTTATCCTGCTGTTATTCTTGGCATTGTGTCTTATTGTATTGCATCCTCCTCTTGATTCATCTCCGTTATAGTCCTATTGCATATTTCTAGGACATTGCACTAAGAAAACAAACAGTGCTATTAAATCCAACCCCTGCCTCCTTCTGAGGACACCCGCATGATGACAGGAACCTGGTTGATACTTGACTGCGTCATAGCCAAACTTCAGAATATTGAGTAAAATGTAAAACTCCCCGTCAGAAAGTTGGTTCGATTTATATGGCACAGCTCCCAGGCAGACCACATGAGACATATGCTAATTTTTTTTTTCCTCCCCAAAGGATGTAAGTCTTCTCATAACAGTTTCAGGGCAGGGTAGAATGACATCTTGCGGATGCCATGACATCTCTCAGTTCTGAACTTCCATCAAGACAGACTGTGCCTCCGTCTTCCCGGAAGTCTTCGCTGACCCATTTCCAGGAATAGTGAGGGTTCTCCTCTGGGCTCTTCCGCAGCGTCATGTGCTGTACTAATCCATTTCTAGGCAGTGTCGTGATGACTCTGGAGCCAACCTGCCTGGGTTCAAATCGCTGTTCTGTAATTATAAGCTGTGGTCAGCTGTGGAGTTATTGAACTCCCCAGCTTCATTTTTCTCCTTCATAAAATGAGGGGTAGCAATCATACCTCATATCATACAGTTGTTGGAATCTATGTAAAATACTTAGCGCTTTGCCTGGCACATAGGAGAGCCCAATAAGCATTGATATTGCTTTCTCTACAATTGACTGAGAGCTTCCCGAGGGCTCTAGCTTTCAATGTCAATGAACAGCAAGCACAGTTGTGAGCACATGCTGGATACTTGGGGCTGATGAATGAATGAAAGGTGGGCTACCCTTTCAATTGATCTGTAGAAAATAATCATCAAGAGTTTAGAAATAGAAAATAGTTTGATACATAAAGCTTTCTTTGTATGTGTGCTTTTTATAGGTCATATAAAATGTTAAGCTCACTTGATTTTCAAATTACAAAGACTGTAATACTTTATTCAATAATTAAAAAAAACATATGTATGTATCTTTATTCCATATTGTGGGCAGTACAGTTTACTAAAAGAAGCATGGATTTCAGAGACAAACTTGATTTAAATGCTGGCCCCATCATTTACTGCTCGTATGGCTTTGGGCAAGGCTTCAACCCCCTGTGCCAGAGTTTCCTCATTTGCAAACTGTGGCAAAGAAAACTTCCCTTCTGGAGGTGGTTGTGAAAATTGAATGATATCCACACCCATAAAGTATAGTTATCAGTATGTACAAAATTGCCAGCAGATGCTAATTTTTTAAAAGTTGTTGTTATATTCAGGTGGGGCAAGGGACAGAGGGTATGAGAAGGGAAATAGGAAAGGATCAAGGCAGACAAAGCATGATGGAGAAAGACAGCTAAAAAAAAAATAGAAATAGCCACCAAAAAATAAAGACAAATAAAATGGCCTATTGATTCATTTTGTTTTAAAATATTGTATTTTTACTTTTTAGTTTTTGCATAGGCGACACGTACCAATGGTGCAAAATTCACAAGGTACCAAAGGGTACTCAGTGAAAAATTAATCATTTCCACCCTGCCTGAGCCAACCAGTTTCAGGGGCAAGCAATTCTACTGGTTTTTGTCTTGTGATTCCTTCCAGAAATACTCCATACATTGATAAGCAAAACATTCCTATTTCCCATGATTTAGTTTTCTTCTTCTACGTAAGTGGCGGTGTACTAATTACATCGGTCTGCAGCTTACTTCCTTTATTGAATATGTTTTAGCAATCGTTTCTTTTCGAGACATAGAGAACTGCCTCTTTCCTTTTGGCCCTTGTATTCCATTTATTAACCCATCCCCCATGGATGGAACTTTAGGTTGTTTCCAACCTTTTGTTATTACAGATAAAACTTCAATGAATAATTTTGTCTGTGATTTCACACATGTGAGTGTGTCAGTGGGATAGTTTCCTAGAAATGGAGATGCTTACTCAAAGGATACTGGCAACTGTGATAGACAGAGGTTGTACCAATTTAATGCTTCCTCTGGTGAGGAGTGAGAACACCTGTTCCTCATACTCTTGTCAGCACATGATATTATCAGTCCTGATCTGTGCCAGACTAATAAGGGAAAAACGTATCTCACTGGAGTTTTAATTTGCTTCTCTCTGATTACAAGTAAGTTGGAGTATCTGGTCAGATCTGTGAGAAGAATTTTTATTTCACTTTTCACCAACTGTCTGTTATATCCTTCGTTTGAGTTTTTGTTGGGTTATTGATCCTTTTCATACTGATTTGAAGGAGCTCTTGATATACTCTGAAAGGTAAACTTTTGTTTTTCATGTGCATTTTTAATTTATCATTCATGTTCCTATTAGTTTATAGTGGCCTTTTTTTTTTTTTTTTTTTTGGCCATGCAAAAAGTTTAGATTTAGATGAAGCAGACTTTATATCCTTTCATTTATGGCTTCTGGATTTTGTGACACACATAAAAAGTCTTAGTCTACTCTGAAATCATGAGAATATTCTTCTAAATTTTCCTCGAGTGTCTTTAAATAATATGTTTTCAAAGTATTGAGCAAATACAGACTATGCTTGTCATGTAACAAGATGAACTAGTCCTGTGCACATCCTGATGCAAATGCACACACACAGGAAAAAATGTAGGTCTTGCTAGAAAGTGGTATAGGCAGTACTTTTTCCTCTCTGTACTTTTCTTTGTTTTACAGGTTTTCTTCATTGATCATGTATTACTTTGATCCTCAGAAAGATATTGATTAAATAAAAAATGTACTTCTACCTCCTTTAGCCATCTTTCAAGATGTCCCTGGGTTACTGGATCTTATGGAATGCTAGTAATGCTGCCTGTTTTGCTTTGGAAACAGTCTGTCTAGCTTCCATCCTGAACAGCTTTGGCCCCATCCTAGGGACTTTGTTGCCAAATCCAAAGGAAGTATTTTAGTGCTGGTCTTACTTTTCCACTATCAAATCTGAAATTCCTGACCATGCCTTCCTGCTTGGCCTCCTTGCTGGTCCTCACTCCTTCCTTCTTATGATTGATTCTCAGTCTGTGATCTCACACATGTGTATGCGTGTATCAGTTGGGATAGTTTCCTAGAAATGAGTTGCTTATTCAAAGGATACCAGCACCTGTGATAGACAGATAGGGGTTGTACCAATTTGGTTGGTTGTCTTAGCTGATCCCTGAACTTGGTGACATTTGGGAGGGCTCCCTGTGTACCAAGTACTCTAAGTACTTTGCATAGATTATCTCACTTTTGTCCTCACCAGTTTTCTAAGGGAGCTATGATCATCAATTGTATTTTTCAGATGAGAAAATGGAGAGTTAGAAAAGTTGAGTAACAAGTGCAAGAGTGTCCAGTAGGGTAGAGCCAAGATTGGAACCAGAGACTCTGTGCTCCTAACCTCCCCTCTAAACTGCATATCTTATGAGCATGCTAAACCATCCCAGGCACTACCTCTGTCGTGTCATCCCTTTGTGGGTTTACTTACCCTTTCGCTTTTACACATATGACTCCCAAGTGTATGTCCATGGCTCAGAACTCCTATGCATTCTAGACTGACAGTCTAGACATATTCAGTGTTTGGTGGACATTTCCACTTAGATCTCCTACAGACACTTTAAATTCAGCATGGCAGTATCTCCTAGTTATTTTTCATAGTGCCCAGTGGAAAAGGCTGGCACATGAGAACCCAGGAGACTTGAGCTTAGCTATTCTGTAGCTGAGGTTAGCATTTTGCTTTAATTAAGTTTGAGTGAATTCATTAGCACCTGCTAGGACCAGGGCCGTGGCCCTCAAAGAACTTTCAATGATTCAGCTTGATTTGCATGCCCTTGGTCTTTTAATGCCAATAAATTCGTTTGGAAGATTGGTTGCCTTTTCCCCACAGCCCAGAGTAATTTGCTTATCCTGATGGGAAGGCCCATTCATTTCCTAAAAATGAACAGGGCTTCCTCTCATGGAATAATTAACATTAAAGGCCCAGATCCGTTTAAATCCCCTGAGAGTCTATGTCTAATCCATTAGACTTAGTAATCACAGTGAACTTGAAGTAGAGCATCTGATTTAAAAACATTCCAGTGGGAAGAGGAAACTTCAATCAGAAGAGGAATCTTCTGGCTGGAAGATTGGTTTTTATGCTTTTGCAATTGATGATAATCACCATAGAAAGGGCATTACTGGTGTTTTATGTATATCTCTCTATTAATTTAAAAAAATTATAAAAGTAGCACATACTAATTGTAACTGTGGCAAGTCTACCAGCCCCTTGAGATGACTGCTGTTAACAGCTGTACCACCTCCCAGATGCTGCCACAGACTCACAAGAATGGATACAAACAGGTACCATAATTACACCTACAGGAGTGCGTTATTTTTTTATTTATTTTTCAAGTAATGAATCATATAATGCATATTACTCTGCAACTTTTTTTTTTCTCACTTAACTCTATATCATGAATATCTTATCCAGGTCAGTTAACATAGCTTTTACTATTTTTTAATAATATGTAATATAGCATGTTCCATGATTTATTCAACCAGTTTCCTTTCCATGAACACTCAGTTTATTTTCGTTTTTCCATTTCTATAGGCAAGGCTGCAGGAGACATCCTTGTACATAAATTCTTATGTAATGAAGCATTTATTACTAAAGAGCTATGAAAGTAAGATTGCCAAGCTACAGAGTTGGCTAGTTTCTAGAACCACATTAATACATGAGCAGGGGAAGGGAAAGGGAAGTGATATACTTCTGTCTGTCAGGTACTACAGTAGGTACTTTCCGTAAGTTGCTTGATTTCGTCTTGGTCTCCTGCCTCTAGTCATGTCCCGGTCCCTCCTCTATGTAGCCCAGAGGTTATGTGAGCACGTCACCCCTGTGCTTGGAAGACTTGTGTGGTTCCCATCCTCCAGGGTAAAGGCCAAGCTACTAACAGGGCCCTCAAGGCTCTCCACAGTTTGATGTCATCTGCCTCCTCAGTCGTGCCTCTCTCCCCCTTGCTTCTCATTCCTGCACATCCCAGCTGTTTGCTGTTACCCATCTTATCAGGCCACTGCAACTCTCTTGGCCTTTGCTTTGCCTTCCTCTCTGTTCTCATGGTCCTTCTTCACCTCTTCCCCTGGCTCTTCTCTCACTCACCAATTAGCACTCAGTCCCTGGCTCCTTCCCTCCTTGTAGGCTGGTTTATGAATTAGGCTGGATCATGCTGTAGTGACTTACAACCCACAGATCTCAGTGGCTTAATACACGTTTATTGTTTGCTCAATCAAAGTCTGCTTCAGGTCTGGGTCCCCACTCTCTCGGGCAGCTCCCCTCAGTGACCTGCATGGAGGAGCTGATGGAGGCTCCACTATCCTGTATCATCCAGAACACTTGGCTCTCCTGGTCGACGTGGCAGAAGAGAATACTGAGAGTGTCATGCTGGCCCACTGGCCAATCCTATTATACTGCCCTGCTTAACTGCAAGGGGGCAGAAGCATAGTCCTCTCATGAGGCTAGAAGGAAAGGAGAATTGGATATAGATTAGCACTAGAAGCTTCTGCAAAGGTGAGATGCCACCACTCTATGTCTATTGAAATTATTATGTGGCATTAGAATGATAATTTATGTGTGTCTTCTCTACTAGAGTGGACACTTCTGGAGAGTAGAGGATTTTACCTTGTTCATCTTCCTATCTCTGGCATCTGGCACTTGTATGACACATAGGAAATGGCTGAGAAATTTGTGTTGGCCAAATCCATTCATACAAATCAAATAATCTACACATTTTAGATGAGACACTGAAGTTCAGAAGGGTCAAGTAACTCACCTATGATTATGCACCTGGGAGGTAGCAAAACTGGATTCAAATCCAAGTCTGTCAGATTCCAAAACTCATGCTTTTTGGAAAGTTCCTAGAGGTTAAGATTCCAAGGTCTGACTTGGAACAATGAGCATTTCACACATTGGGAATGAATTCAGTTTTACAGACTCAAGAACCCTAACAGTCTCTCTCTCTCTTCTTTTTTTTAAGTAATTTTAAAAAGTATTTATTTATATTTGAGAGAGAGAGAGAGAGAGAGAGAGAGAGAGCGTGCTTGAGAGAGGGAGAGGGGCTGAGAGACGGAGACAGAGTCTGAAGCAGGCTCCAGGCTCTGAGCTTTCAGCACGGAGCCCAACTTGGGTCTTGAACTCATGAGATCATGACCTGAGGTGAAGTCAGATGCTTAACCGACTGAGCCATCCAGGCACACCAAGAACCCTAACAGTCTCTTTAGTGCACCAAGTTTGGAATGCATCTACCAAGGGACCTCCTCTGTGTTCTGGAAGCCAGTGTTGAAAAATTCAGCAACACTTTGTGACCCAAGATCTCCCAGGTACGTACTTAAAACAAGGCAAGAAAAGCCAGTCCCCAGCCAAACTGAAGGACATTTAAGCCACTATCAGCTCTGATATTCCTCTGTCCTCACTAAATGTATTTGAATTTAAATAAAACCCCCATTTCATTTAATATGTGTGGCTATAGGGAGCTGTAGAATTGGGGTTTGAAATTGAGTTTGAGGCCTAGCTCTGCCACATCCTAACCTCACTCCTGGACCTCTGAGCCTCCCTTTACTTATTTATAAAAATTTACTATAAAAATACTCACCTCACTTTGTGCTCCATTGACTCCAAGTTCTAACAGAGCCTCAGGTAAGTATGCTACTGTGTCATGGTTCTCCAGAGAAATAGAACCAACAGGAGATCTTATGTGTGTACAGTAGGAGTTTATATGTATGAAATAAGGAATTGGCTCACATGGCTATGGAGGCTGAGAAGTCCCAAGATCTGCAGTTGGCAAGCTAGACCCAGGAGAGCCAATGATATAGTTCCAGAATCTGAAGACCTGTGGACCAGGTTGGCGTAAGTCTCAATCTGTGGATAGAAGAAGACCAGTGTTCCAGCTCAAGCATTCAGGCAGAGTGGGTGAATTCTGCCTTACTCAACATTGTTGTTGTATTCAGGCCTTCAGTGGATTGGATGAGGCTTACCCACTTTGGGG
This sequence comes from Panthera uncia, assembly GCF_023721935.1. Lineage (NCBI taxonomy): Eukaryota > Metazoa > Chordata > Mammalia > Carnivora > Felidae > Panthera > Panthera uncia. The sequence continues at coordinate 110,424,247 of NC_064816.1, read as the reverse complement.
AGAACGATATGCTTTATTCATACATTAATCCATAGACACTCGCACAGACTTATCCAGAATAATGTTTAAGACTGGGCACCCCATGGCCCATTCAAGTTGACACAAAACTAACCATCACACCTAACCTTCCTTATGTCCCATAATTTTCACTGTTTCTTAATCTGTTATTTCTTAATAACACAAAATCTTGTTATTTTGTGTTTAAAAAACAGTAAAAGATGAAGTTCTGGAAGTGGTATAATTTTACCTCCTAGAAGTATTTTTAGGTGAGAATTATTTACTAACAGTCCAGGGAAAATTCGGTTCAAAATAATTCCCACTAATGTTCACTGTTTTCCCTTACCTTGATTAATTTACATTTTTAACTTAAAAAACAGTAGACTTCAGTGTTTAGAGTATTTTCTGGTTCACAGTAAAATTGAGTGGAAGGTACAAAGATTCCCCATATAACCCCTACCCTCACATGTGCACAACCTCCACCTTTACCAATATCCCACCAGAGTGGTACATTTGGTACAATCAGTGAACCCATACTGATACATTATTATCATTCCAAATCAATAGTTTATATTAGGGTTTACCCTTGCTCTACACTCCATGATTTTTGACAAATGTATAATGACATGTACCTACCATTAGAGTACACAGAAAAGTTTCACTGCCCTTCAAATCTGTGCTCCACCTATTCATCCTTTCCTTTTCCCATCCCCTGGCAATGACTGATCCTTTTACTGTTTCTACAGTTTGTCTTTTCCAGAATATCATTATAATTGGAACCAGATAGTATATAGCCTTTTCAGATTGGCTTCTTTCATAGTAATATGTCACTACATTTCCTCTATGTCTTTTCGTGGGTTGACGGCTCAGCTCTGGTTTATATTTAACATAGCATCCAGTACTAGCTGAGATGCATCACTTACGTATTTTTGCATGCATGTTCATTGTTCATCTCCTCCACCAGAATGGAATCTTCTGGAAGGCAGGGGCTTTGTTTTATTTATCACTGTATTCCAGTACCTATGAAAGTATTCAGTACATGACAAGCTCTCAAAAATATTTATTGATGAGCACTGGGTGTTGTATGGAAACCAATTTGACAATAAATTTCATATTTAAAAAATAAATAAATAATAAATAAATAAACATAAACAAATTAAAAAAATTTATTGAATGAATAAATGAACACATGAATCTTTTATAACTATAAACCTCTCATTTGGGGAATTATTTCTGATACATATTAAGTAAGAGCTAAACTTTTTTTGTTTTCTCTGAAGTTAGCTAACATACAGTGTAATCTTGGCTTCAGAAGTAGAACCCACTGATTCATCTCTTGCATGTGACACCCAGTGCTTATACTGAAGAGTGCCCTCCTTAATGCCCATCACCAATTTAACCCACCCTCCCACCCCATACTCTCATCAACCCTCACTTTGTTCTCTGTATTTAAGAGTCTCTTATGGTTTGCTTCCATCTCTGTTTTTATCTTATTTTTCCTTCTCTTCCCCTATGTTCATCAGTTGTTTCTCAGATTGCACATATGAGTGAAATCATGATACCTGTCTTTCTCTGACTGATTTTGCTTAGCATAATACCCTTCATTTCCATCCATGTTGTTGCAAATGGCAAGATTTCATTCTTTTTCATTGCTGAGTAGTAGTATTCCATTGTGTGTAGGTGTGTGTGTACACACACACACACACACACACACACACACTATCTTAATCCATTCATCACTTGATGGACATTAGGCTCTTTCCATAATTTGGCTATGTTGGTAGCACTGCTATAAACATTGGGGTGCATATGCCCCTTCAAATCAATCAGCATTTTTGTATCCTTTGGATAAATTCCTAGTAGTGCAATTGCTGGGTCATACGGTAGTTCTACTTTTAATTTGAGGAACTCCACACTGTTTTCAAGAATGGCTGTGCCAGTTTGCATTCCCACCAACAGTGCAGTAGAGTTCCCCTTTCTCCACATCCACTCCAACATCTGTTGTTTCCTGAGTTGTTAATTTGAGCCTTTCTGACTGGTATGAGGTGGTATCTCATTGTGGCTTTGATTTGTATTCCCCTGATGATGAGCAATGTTGAGCATCTTTTCATGTGTCTGTTTGCCATCTGGATGTCTTCTTGACATCCAGAATAGAAGTGCTATTCATGTCTTCTGCCCATTTCTTCACTGGATTGTTTGTTTTTTGGGTGTTGAGTTTGATAAGTTGTGAGAGTTAATCTGATACTGCTATTTCAGTGGGATTTAAATATGATGTACTCTTACAGAATTTGAGTCCCTTTTGGTTTAAATATGGGACTGGAGAGCTCATCAGTGACCAATAAAATTAAAGAAATCATTATTTTCCAGTAAAGTACTATTTTAATTTTTTAAATGCAGAAGTAGAGTATAAATGAAAGTAGACTATTTAATTTTCTATCACCAAAGGTGCTTCTGGTGATAACTATCTAAAATGTTTTAAAATTTCCTGTTATAAAAGCAATAAAATTTCCCTCTCTGCATACCCATTGACCCCCCGTCCCGTTCCCCAGAGGTAACTTCTCCCAAGAGTTCTGGAAGTTTTGTGCAATATATAATATTTTTGTGTAGTTGTTCACAGATTAACTTGGATCTACAAAAGGCAGCACTTCTGTGTTGCTCTAATATGTTATCTTTTTTCCCTTGCAAGTCCTTCCCCATTGGGTAGAAAGGAAGTCAAGTAATTCTGCCAAGTAATGGGAGCTCAGTCTCTTCTTTAAACAGTCTCCTGTTGCTTTGATATGGCTCCTTTCAAGGAAAGGCTTGGCCCTTTGGCCCTTTGGCCAACTCTCCTGCCTTCTCCTGTCCAAGGTGACACTGTGGGGAATTTGTGTGGGAATTAACTGTCCTGTGGTGGGAGTGTTGGCCACACCTTGTTCCCCTGGTGAAGCTGCTAGTATCTGCTTCTGAAGCCTGCAGCTAGCAGCTGTGAGGCCTGTGTTCCCTTAGATTGGCCCTTCTGCTGACCTGGTCCATCTAGGATTCCACTGGGGTTAATGTGGGGGTTCTTAGCATAGCAGTCCCTCACTGTCAGCCTCGCCCACTTACCACTTCCCTGGAGACCTCCTTTGTAAACTGGCTAGCCAACACTACCAGGTAGCTTCTGTGCCCCTTTCCAGGGTACAGTGGAAATTGTGTACACTCTCACAGCATGTGGAGCTAAAACAGCCCTGGGCCACTAGATTCAGTCCCCCTTTTTTTTTTTTTTTTTGCCTTATCACATCTCTTGGAGGATTTTTATCTCTGACGCAATGTGCAGAGGACTATATGAGGCAGTATCTTCCCAGCCTGTCAAGTGGAAAAGGAACAAGAGGCCCTCTGCTTTTAACTTTCCCCTTAACCTAACACTTACCATCTGGGATTTTGGCTTGGGAGGCAGGATTTCCACAACACACATGACTGACCCTCTGCCTCTCCTCTCTCTCTTCTTCCTAGAGCCTACCAAGCCTGAAGGTTGAGCTTTTATTTTCTGTCTCCTTCCTGTCTGCTAGGCACTTTTCCTATGGCATATTCTTCTCCATGCCAACTCTAATCCTACGCCTTAGACTAAACAGTAAATGTAGAATTCAGGGAAAGAAATTAGCTGATAAGGGAATATACAAACTTTGGGAAATTCTTAAAAAATGGTACCTGTTATATGTATGTATCTTTTATTTAGTTTAACTAGGCAAAGATGAGGTCATGCTACATACAATGTTCTGTTTCTTCTTTTTCAACTTAATATTTCCTGAAGATCTTTCCATAGTCACACAAAAACACACATCTACCTTCTTTCTTAAGAGCTACATAATAGTCCATAAAATCTAGCATAGTTTATTTATCCAGTCTCCTTCTAAAGGATGTTTAGGTCATTTCCAGTCATTTTCTATAAAAATATTGCTGTAATGAACATTACTACATATAGTTTTGGTTTTCTTGCATATTTGTGTGAGTATATCTTTTGGCTCTATCTCTAGCAATGGAATTGCTGAACCAACTGGCATGTGAATTTAAGATTATCTAAGAAAGTTCTAGCACTTTTCAGTTTCATCTGTGATAGTAAAGTCATCATTTTCCCTTAAGATAATGGCTTTTATAACTATGCCAGTGATAAAGAGAGCATGAGAATACATTTGGAAGAAAGAGAGGACGAAATAGGAAGGAAAGAGATGAGTCATTTGGCAAGTGCCAGTGTTATGTGGAACTGAGTATAAGGTTCATGGATATTGGGAACCATAGAGACTTGGGTGATAATTCTAGTTCTGCCATTTGTTAACTGTGTGACCTCAGTTTCCCCATTTATATGGGTTGTTGTGAAGATCAAATCATGTTATACATGTATAGTATTTAGTATTTGATAACTGCTTATTCTCAGAACTACTATTATGTACCTGGTACTATGTTAGATGTTTAACATTGTACCAGACAATGAAGGGAATGCAAAAGAAGTACTAGACTTTATTCCAGATTAGTTGGAAAAACACAGCAAACCTGTCGGAAACCATGGGGAAGCAATGAAGAAGCTTCAAAAGCTCTAAGTGCCCTGGAAACTCAGATCTACTTTGGAGATGGTTTGTGTGGATAATTGAAAAAAAAAAAAAATCTTTTCCAATGAGATACTTTCTTCTCAGAAGTTTGATGCTTTGAAAAAGAGCCCTCTTTAATTTCACATGACTTTCTTCAAAGCATCTCATAAAACATATGACAGGCTGATATGTCAACCTCATTTTTCAAAAGTTCAATTACATGTTTGTCATGGTTTCTATAGAGTCAGCATCCTGAAACTCTTTAAAAATGTTATTGGTATCTGGGTTGAAAAGTAGCTTCAGAGTAGAGTTGAGGTCAATTTGGTTCTTCCAGTTGGTTTCAAAGGGAAATTTTAGGCTTCTCTTAAGGATTGTTTTGTAAAATGTCAAAGTCTTGTGTGTGTCTCTGGTTGAGGGTGCAGTGGTGCCTGCCCTGGGTCGAAGGGGAAATGATGAGATAATGAAACTTAACTGTGGCTCTGCTCAACTAGGAGATGGAAGGGCAGATACAGTCCCAAAACTGGCCCTATTACATCATGACATTCACTAGTGATACTGTGGATACACTGTTTGGGACCTTCTTCAGTCTCTCCTCTATTACTCATCTCTTACAGTTTTAGGGTGAGTCAGACCTGGATTCGAGCCCTCATTATGGCTCTTACTACCTATATGACCTTAGGGAACTCTTTTCAGTTTATGCTTTCTCTCTTCAGTTTATGCACATTGGATACAAATGTCCATAAATGTGCATTTTAATGCATACTTCAGGAGATTCTGATATGGGAGGAAGGGGCGAGGACCTTTTAAGGAACTAAAATCTTGGAGAGGTGGGGTGACTTGCCTAAGACCATGCAACCAATCAGTGGCAAAGTCCAAAATTGATCCCGAGTTTCCTGCCCCTGGGTTCAAGCATTTTGCAGTGGCCTACCAGGGTTTGGGGCCAGGGGTCGGGGGGAGGAGGGTGGGTAGGAGAAGAATCCTCCAGTGTGGTCTCCAAATGTAAAGCAGCTCAAGACAGAAAGACAGACCCTAGACTGACATACCCATTTAGTTCCAAGGTGCACTACCTTTCTTGTCTCTCCTTCCTTCCAGTTTTCCCAGTGCTATGCCCCTCTTCTTCAAGCTCCAGGGAAAAACACAGGAGTCATTGCAGATACCTTGCACTCTCTCATCCCACATGTAATTTTCTGGAAGTCCTATCAATTTTCCCTTGTAAATTACATTCAAATTTATCTGCTTCTGTCTGTCTTCTCAGCTACCACCTCAGTCCAATTTTCCATCATATCTCACCTGGACTCTAACTTTCTGTCTGTTGTCAGACTCAAGTTCCCACAATGTGATTCTGCTCTCTCTCTTTCTCCTATCAGTTTTAAAAACTTTTAATGACACCCTATGGCTGTTAGGTTGGAGGCAAAACATGATGTGACCTCCAGTGCCCTGCAAGGTCTGGCTGTTCAGTCTTGTGTCATTCTTTTTCCTCTTTGTGCTCCTTCTTCCAGCTCTCTGACTGTGTCAGCTCCTCCTTGCCATAGGGCCTTTGTACATGTTGTTCTTTTGTCTGCAACATTCTTTTTCTCCCTTATTCCTTTGCCCAGTCAGCTCCTACTCATCCTTCAGATATCAGCTGAAGGCTTCGCTTTCCTAAGAAAACCTTTCCTGCTTCCAGTTTGTCAAGTTCCTGTTACAGCACCCTTAGAACCTTCCCCCCCCCCGTACAGATGTTTATCAATATGTAATTCATACATTCATTTGTCAAAATACTTGCTTTATTTCAGTCTTTCCCACCCTGTCATATGTTCCATGAGAACAGGTAGCATGACTGATATTGCTCACTGTTGTTCCCCTCGTGTATAACATGGTACCTGGCACATAGTAGGTCCTTAGTAAATATTTAATGGATGAATGAAACTTGTGTTCAATTCTTCCTTAAATCCCCCCTTGATCTACATCTAGCTCCAATCACCCAAGACTTATCTTTCATATATTTACATTTAGTTGGATACATGTATATACATGTATGTCTTCTATGTTCTCTTTATCATAAGGTAACTTCTACATTCCATCTCAGCCATCTTCATCAACACTTTCTAAGCTGAGTGTCTCAGATAGGAAATAGCATGGGCCTTGTGACTGTAGGGAAGGGAAGTACTTAGTAAATTACCCTTCCTCTCTCTCTTTTACTGAACTACTGGGGAAATCCCTTTGACCATGAAAGCAAGAGACAGAGTTAGGCTGGAGGCCACAGACTAACATGGTTTGTATAGAGCCATGAACACTAGAGAACTCAGGAAAAGAAGATGGAAATCCATAGCTATTCCTAGTCCATTGAATTATTTTACCTGTGACAATAGTGTTAGGTTGCTCTCTGAGACCTTGTGGTTGATCATCTCAGGGATTTAATATTATTATAAATCATTATTGCTAATTGCTTTCAACTATAACTGAATACCTAGACAGGATCTAAGATTGGTAGATGGTCGGGTTCCATGGTGTAGGGCATATCACCAAGTATGTGTTTAACAGGCCAAACAAACTATTAGCCTGAGGTGGAGATGGGGTGGGAAGGCTCTGAGATCTTCCCTGGGGCATCTGGAGTGTCCCCAAGAACCAGAAAGATGGCATTGTGAAACTAGGGACTATCCAAGACCGGGCATGCAGTGCCTTTGCACTTAGTGCTTAGTAACGCCATCAATTTTATTATTGCTATAGGGAACAAATAGGCACGTTTTTGCTTTAGTGGGGGCGAAAATAACATGCACAGCTCTCCTGTTCTCCAAGGCATAGACACATTGGAATTTGTCTACTTGTTTATTGAAACATTCCAATATCTTAAATATGGGACCTTTCTTTTAAAAGACAATCCTAAGTAGAAAAATCTATAACATGCTTCAAGTGTTGGCTAAGAGGAAGCTTTTTCTAAGTGCCTTTTGTTGTGTAATCATTGAATTCCTGCCTGAGCTATGAGAATTAATTGAGAAACTGGTCTCCTGTTGTAACTTTTACCACGTTTTTACTCTTCCTTTAGAAATCTTAGCACAAGGTATTGTTATTTGTTATTTGTGTCTTTTTTCTTTTTTTAACCAACTTGTGCCCTTCCTACTAGACCTTAAGCTCCATGGGAGCAAGAATTTCTATTTTGATGACTCCTGTGTATCCATCTCTGGTACAGGATAGGTGCTCAATAAACATTTACAAGTATCAATTCACTTAGTCCCCCTAGGAGCCTAGAAGGTGGCTGTCATTATCATCTTCATTTTGTCAGTGAGGAAGCTATGGCATAGACAGGTTAAGTAATTTGCCAGTAGAAACTATAATAGAACCAAATCAGTCTGGATGAGTTAATCATTATGATCTACCACAATTTTGTTTTTTCAAGAATAAAAGCTCCATGGGAATAGACTTGGAGGAGCTTTGCATATGTGATATATGAATCATTCAGACAGACATGTTAAGGATGCAGTCAGCTGAGAACTACATACAGTGTGTGCCCAAATGTGGGAGAAGGAGTGGAGGGAGGTAGACAGATGAGGAGATGGTAAATGGAAGGGGCAAGTCTGGCCAGAAATACTCCAAGAGCTAAGGTGGTCTGGCCTGGTCTGTTTCATAACACTCTTCTTTTTCTGGATTAGAGATCAAGATCTGGGTTGTTTCTATACTTGGAAGCAGGGGATGTATTTTGCAAGATTCCCGAAGCCAAACATAGAGCTTGTGTGCTTTCTAGCTGCATGATTGATTCTAACTCTCTCTGATACATTGACGAGCTAGAGCAGGTAATGGGTTCAGGGAGGTTCATGCTGGCCTATGGCATGCTCTCTTTCATTAAGATACTTTATTTCATAGAGCTAGGTCTTGAAAATGTAATCTTAAGTAAGTTCTTTAGCAATAATTTATGCTCATGGGTTTAAAACGGAAATCCATCAGTCTAGAGGGGCAAAAAATGAAGAGTACCCTTATCCAGAATTCTTTTTTGCATCTGTCGGCCTCCGTAGAGTCTCATCTTCCCCCCCCCCACTCATGTAAATGGGAGTATACATATAATGTGCTCCAAATTATTTTTTTAAAAATAGATTTAGTTTGGCAACTTCTGGGTTAATAATGATAGATTGAACATAAATTTTTTCTGCCTCCAAAACTACTGAAACTGCAGAAAGGGATTTTCTTTTAAGATGAAAAGTTATAAAAATGAGACAAATAAAAGAGGAGTTGAGACACCTGGGTGGCTCAGTCAGTCGAGCATCTGACTTGATTTCGGCTTAGGTCGTGATCCTGGGGTTGTGTGATCAAGCTCTGCACTGAGCATGGAAACTGCTTAAGATTCTCTCTCCCTCTGCTCGTCTCCCCTGCTTGTACACTCTCTCTCTGTAAAATTGAAAAAAAAAAAAAAAGAGGAGTCAACAGTTGTTAGCATTCTGGAAGCAGAAAGGCAGAGTGGCAGCTGATATAGACCCAAGAAAGCTGAACCCTAAACTGGCCATGGAGAAAGCTTAGAGCCATCTGCTTTAGGTCAGGATGCCCAAAGATTCAGCATATGACAGCCAAAACATGAGTTTAGGGTGATGAGAAGCAGGGAGTTAGGGATATGGGGATCAGGGTGTCTAGGCTGGGAATGCAAGGCATAGGTGAAGGCATGGACTCTATACCGAAAATGGGGGGATTATATGCATAATAATGCACACACTGAAGATGTTTTCCCTTTTGGCTCTCTGGGCATGACAGGCCTTTATCCTCCACGTAGGAACTTGAAGGGTATACCATAGGGAATCTGACCTGTGCAAGCAGAATGACATAAAGGCATCGATACCGTATCAGCTAGATTACTGTACAGTGAAGCTCAAAGTCAATAAGCCCCATCCCCAAGCTTAAAACTTCCAATCAGCCCTTTCTTCACCTTCTTTAGAACATGAGTAGACAAACTGACTGTGTAAGGACAGCATCTAACATGAGAGAGTCCAAAATAAACAGAAACACAACAGAAGTAGAAACAGATTGTGCAGTTAGAAGAAAACCTGAAAATAAAATCCTCAGGGAAAATATTTCTTCCATGAAAGAAGAATGAGATGCTATAAAAAGTAATGGTTTGAAACACAAATAATCCTTGGATATTAGAAACATACCAGATGTGAAAAACTCAAAAGAAAGGTTGAATGAAAAGGTGAGAAACACCTTTCTCTAGAAAGTAGAGTAACAGTTGAAAACAGAACAAAGAGAAGAAAATTAGAGGATGAGTCCAGGAAACCCAAAAACTGACAGTACAAATTTCAGAAAGAAAGGAAGTGTAGAGAATGTGGATGGGAGAACATTTTTTTTAGAACTGCAAGGACATGAATTTTGAAATTAAGGAGGCCCAATATTTGTCCAGAACAATAAATTAAAAGATGTTTCCACCATAATTGTGAAATTTTGTTACCTTGCGAATAAGGAAGAATTTACAAGCTCCCAGAGATAGAAACAGGTCACGTACAAGTGATCAGCAATTAAAAGGGCTTTGAACTTCTCAACAGCAGTGCTGGAAACTAGAAGACCATGGGCAATACTTCCAAAAATATGAAGGGCATTCATTTCCAACGTGGATGCCTATAGGAACCCAAACTATGAGTCAAGTAAGAAGGTGCACAAAAGATACTTTCAGACAGGCAACTCTGTAAAACTTACAAAAAGTTCTCCTTTTCAGGAAGCACCTGGAGGATACACTCCATATAAATAAATGAAGAAGCCAAGAAAGAGGAGGGCATGGAATACACTGCAGAGAAGGGAAGGGAATCTCCTGGAGAGTGAAGGGAGATCCCAGGACAATGATTGCGCATCAGATGTAGAGGGCAAGCAGTACTGATTGGAACTGCATGACTCAGGAAGAGGATTGAAAGCTGTCATCACTAAGTCTCCCGCTATTGTAGAAGTCTTTTTTTTTTTTTAATGTTCATTTATTTTGAGAGAGAGAGAGCGAGAGAGCATGTGCGCTCAACAGGGGAGGGGCAGAAAGAGAGGTGGAGAGAGAGAGAGAATCCCAAGCACGCTCTGTGCTGTCAGTGCAGAACCCCATATGGGGCTCAGTCTCATGAAGTGTGAGGTCATGACCTGAGCCAAAATCAAGAGTTGGATGTTTGACTGAGCCACCCAGGTGCCCCTGTCTTTTTTTTTTTAATTACTATTGTGATAAAAACATAAAATTTACCATCTTGACCATTTTAAGTGTACAGTTTAGTAGTGTTAGTGTTTCACATTGCTGTGAAATAGATCTCCAGAACTTTTTCATCTTACAAAACTGAGAGGTTCTATAACCATTAAATAACAACTTCCCCTCCCCCCATTCCCTCATTATTTTACTTTATGTTCCTTTGAATTCAACTATGTTAGACACCTCATATAAGTGTAATCATACAGTATTTGTGGTATTTTTAAAATTTTTAATGTTAATTTATTTTTGAGAGAGAGACAGAGACAGAGTGTGAGTGGGGAAGGGACAGAGAGAGAGGGAGACACAGAATCTGAAGCAGGCTCCAGGGTCTGAGCTTTCAGCACAGAGCCTGATGTGGGGCTCAAACTCACAAACTGTGAGATCAAGACCTGAGCCAAAGTCAGATGCTTAACCGACTGGGCCACCCAGGTGCCCCTGTGGGTTTTTTTTTTATGTTTATTTATTTTGAGAGAGAGAGAGAGAGAGAAGAGTGAGCACAGAACCCAAAGTGGGGCTTGATCTGACAAACTGTGAGATCATGACCTGAACCAACATCAAGATTCAGATGCTTAACTGACTGAGTCACCCAGGCGCCCCCAGGATTTGTGTTTTGTGACTGGCTTAGGTCACTTACCACAATGTCTTCAAGGTTCATCCAAGTTGTAGCATGTGGCAGGATTTCCTTCCTTTTAAAGGCCAAATAATACTCCATTGTACGTATGTGCTAGATCTGGTTTATTCATTTACCTGTTAATGGATGTTTGGTTTGCTTCCACTTCTTGACTGTTACGAATAATGTTCCTTTAAGGATGGGTATACAAATAATCTCTTTGAGACCCTACCTTCAATTCTTTGGGATATATACTCAGAAGTGGGGTTCTTGGATCATATGGTAGTTCTATTTTTAATTTTTTGAGGAACTGCTATACTATTTTCATAGTAGTCACACCATTTTACAATCTTATCAACAGTGCACAAGCGTTCTAATTTCTCCACATTTTTGCTAACACTTGTTATTTTCTGTTTTGTTTTTTTTTTTTAACGTTTATTTATTTTTGGGACAGAGAGAGACAGAGCGTGAACTGGGGAGGGGCAGAGAGAGAGGGAGACACAGAATCAGAAGCGGGCTCCAGGTTCCGAGCCATCAGCCCAGAGCCCGACGCGGGGCTCGAACTCACGGACTGCGAGATCGTGACCTGAGCCGAAGTCGGACGCTTAACCGACTGAGCCACCCAGGTGCCCCATTCTGTTTTGTTTTTTAATAGTACCCATTCTAATGTGTGAGGGGTGATATTTCATTGTAGTTTTGATGTGTGTTGCTCTGACAATTAGGTGACGTTGAACTTCTTTTCATATGCTTGTTGTCCATTTGTAGATCATCTTTGGAAAATGTCTATTTATGTCCTTTGCCCATGTATATGGTATATATATAAGGGTTCAACCACTGTTTTCCATGTGGATATCCAGTTTTCCAAGCACCATTTGTGAAGGAGATTGTCCTATTTTCACTGAGTAGTCTTGACACCTTTGTTGAAGATTATTCAACTATTTAATGAAAGTTTACTTTGGGGCTGTCCATTCTATTCCACTGATCTATATTTCTGTCTTTATGCCCGCACCATATTTTTTGATTGTGGTAGCTTTATAGTATGTTTTGAAATTAGGAAGTGTGAGTCCTCCAAATTTTTTTCAATATTGTTTTGGCTATTTGGGGTACCTTGAGATTCCACATGAACTTTAGGATGAATTTTTCTATTTCTGCAAAAAATGTTGTTGGGATTTGATAAGGATTATCACATTGAATCTGTATATTTCTTTGGGTAGTTTGAACATTGTACCACTCTTTTAAATTGTCTAAAACTCCTAGAATATGAGTTTGATCAAAATGAGTATATCAAATAAGAAAGAGGATGGGACATCTCTGGGAACTGATAGATTGCCTGATGGGATTGACCAGTGGAACACTTTACTGAAAGGCCATTGGACAGTGTAGAAGAGTTAGTATAATAGGTATATGGATATTCAAGCTAATAAAAAAGGTGATTATTTAATTAAGGAAAAATAAAACAAGAAGGGAAACACTATTACAACACATTATAGTGCTTGGCTGTCATCAATATTTGAATGGGCATATAATGTAAATATTGAATAGTTAACCAAAAAGTATAATGTATATAAAGTTGTGAGAGTGAAAGCAGTGTTGATAAAACTAGACCTTCATTTGCCCATAAGGAAGTCAATAATGAGCCAAAAGGCAGCAGTATTCTATTTTTTTAATTAAAAAAATGTTAACATTTATTCACTTTTGAGAGCAGGGGAAGAGCAGAAAGAGAGAGAGACACACACACACAATGTGAAGCACGCTCCAGCCTCTGTCAACACAGAGCCGTCAACACAGAGCCCGATGTCGGGCTCGAACTCACGATGATGCCCTGAGCCAAAGTCAGACACTTAACCATCTGAGCCACCCAGATGCCCCTTAATTAATTTTTTTTTTAATTGAAGTACAGTTGACATACAATGCTATATTAGTTTCAGGTGGGCAATAGTGACTTGACAGTTCTATACATTATGCTATATTTACCATGCACGGTAAGTATAGCTACCACACAATGTTTTTACATTATTGACTACATTCCCCATGCTGCATTTTGCACCCCTGTGACTTACTTATTTTATATCTAGAAGTTTGTACCTCTTACTCCCCTTCACTTATTTCACCCATCCTTCTGCCCCTTCCCTCTGGCAACCTCCAGTTCTCTGTATTTATGATTCTGTTGCTGTTTTCATCTGTTTGTTCATTTATGTTGTTTTTAAATTTTTTTTTTTAACGTTTATTTATTTTTGAGACAGAGAGAGACAGAGCATGAACGGGGGAGGGTCAGAAAGAGGGAGACACAGAATCTGAAACAGGCTCCAGGCTCTGAGCTGTCAGCACAGAGCCCGACGCAGGGCTCGAACTCACGGATGGCGAGATCATGACCTGAGCCGAAGTCGGCCGCTCAACCGACTGAGCCACCCAGGCGCCCCATCATTTATGTTGTTTTTTAGATTCCACATGTAAGTGAAATCATATGGTATTTGTCTTGCTCTGTCTGGCTTATTTCACCTAGCATATATCTCTAGGCCCATCCATGTTGTCACGAAGGGCAAAATTTCATTCTTTTTTATGGGTGAGTAATATTCTATTGTGTATGTAAACCACATCTCCTTTATCCATTCATTCATCTATTGGTGGATATTTCCATATATTGGCTATTGTAAATGATGCTGCAATAATCCTAGAGGTGCATATTTTTGAATTAGTGTTTTGAATTAGTGTTTTCATTTTCTTTGGGTAAATACCCAACAGTGGGATTATTGGATTATTTGGTATTTTATTTTATTTTATTTTATTTTATTTTATTTTATTTATTTTGAGGAAACTCCATACTATTTTCCACAGTGGTTGCACAAATTTACATTCTCGGGGCGCCTGGGTGGCGCAGTCGGTTAAGCGTCCGACTTCAGCCAGGTCACGATCTCACGGTCCGTGAGTTCGAGCCCCGCGTCAGGCTCTGGGCTGACGGCTCGGAGCCTGGAGCCTGTTTCCGATTCTGTGTCTCCCTCTCTCTCTGCCCCTCCCCCATTCATGCTCTGTCTCTCTCTGTCCCAAAAATAAATAAAAAAACGTTGGAAAAAAAAAATTAAAAAAAAAATTTACATTCTCTGCAACAGTGTGTGAGGGTTCCCTTTTCTCCACATTTTTGTCGACACTTGTTATTTCTTGTCTTTTTGATATTAGTCAACCTGATAGGTGTAAGGTGATCTCTCAGTGTGTTGATTTGCATTTCCCTGATAGTGATGTTGAGCATCTTTCCACATGTCTGTTGGCCATCTGTATGTCTTTGGAAAAATGTCTATTCAGGTCCTCTCCTTACTTATAATCAGATTATTGTTGTTGTTATTATTATTATTATTATTATTATTATTTGTGTGTTGAGTTGTATGAGTTCTTTATATATTTTGGATATTAACCCCTCATGAGATATATCATTTGTAAATGATGTATTATTTGCCTTTTTGTTTTGCTGATGGTTTTCTTCACTGTGCAAAAGCTTTTCATTTGGTGTAGTCCCAATAGTTTATTTTTGCTTTTGTTTCCTTTGCTTGAAGAGACATATCTTGAAAAATGTTGCTAAGGCATTTTAAGGAGTTTTATAGTTTCAAGTCTTACATTTAGGTCTTTAATCTATTTTGAGTTTACTTTTGTACATAGTGTAAGAGTAGTCTAGTTTCATTCTTTTGCATGTGTCAAGATAGCAGTATTCTTTGTTTAGTGTCATGCTATCCAATATGATAGCCACTAGCTATTTGGCACTGAAAATATGAATGGCCCAAATTGAGATATGCTCTTAGTGTGAGCTACACATTGAATTTTGAAGACTTGTCCAAAAGGAGAATATAAAATATCTCATTAAGAATTTTTTATAGATTACATGTTACAATGATAATATTTTATCATTTCACTTGTTTCTTTTACCTTTTTAAAAAATGTGGCTACTAGGGAATTTAAAATTACATATGTGGCTTGTATTATATTTCTATTGGACAGCCCTGGTTTAGAAATAAAGTGATGTGTAAACACCAAAGATAAGCTAAGATAGAGAAAAGTGATTGGTTGTCTCTAAGAATTGGAGGATTGGGGAAGGGTGGAATAGAGAATTAGTGTATTTTGTTTTAAATCACTGCATATATGATTGTTAAATACAATCTAATTAAAATATATTTTTTTGGACAGTTTCTCCTATTAGTCCATTTAGATTTACCTCATCTTTTAGGAACTGTATAATATTCCACTGTATGAAGTTACCATTATTGCTACAATTAGTTCCCCTTTGTTGTGGATAGTAAAATTGTTCTAGATTTTTTTTTTTTGCTAATATCTCTGAACATAGAAGATTTTGCCATATTTTACTTGTAAGATAAACATCCGTAAGTAGTCTTCTGGGACAAAAGGTATGTGCATTTTAAGTTGTCATTAACTTATAAAATTTCTCTTCTGAGAAATTACACTAGTTTACACTTTGACCAATAATACCAACTTCTCCACATTTTGATCAAAATAGAAATTACCAATTTTTTAAGCCCGCACTTTTTTGTAATTATTCATGATTTTGAACATTGTGTGTATGTTTTACTGGCCGGTGTCCTCACTCTGTTCATATCTTTTGCTCACTTTTATTTTGGGTTGTTGTCTTTTTTTACATGATTTATAAGAGTGGATACTTTCTTGATGGATTCCAGGGGCTGTAGTAGATGGAAAAGATGTTTGTCCTCCTAAAAGAAGACCAATCCAGAAGTGTCTAACGAGGGAACAATTGAGAATGTTTGTTTTTGTGACATTTTGTAATTGGCAAAAAAATAAAAAATAAAAACATCATTTAAATAAATAGAGCTACATTTGTCCCAGAAAGAAAAACAACCAATCAATCCTGTTAAAATAGTAGCTAATTAGGGTAATAAAAGTAGCTAATTAGGGTAATAAAATAGTAGCTATTAGGTTAATAAAAGATTGTCTTGAGGGGACAAGTAATTGTGTGGCAAGAAAAAGATTGCTTTTTAGTTTTTAGTCTGTGCCACCTCCTTCCTGACCACTTTGTTTAACTTCCTTCTAAGTTTTTGTAATTCTTCAGCCCTAACCTTATAAAAGTAGTCTCATCCAGTCTGAATTTTTACATACCCACATACTCTGTTTATATATTATATAAACTATGAAATGGTTTACCTCCTCCACACTGTTCTTTCCCTTTATTCCCTAGCAGCCTGTCTTCAGGAGCAGCAGCTACTGTGAAGATAGGGTTCAAACACTTGACAATGTGCATGGTCTATTGAGTTAAAGTAAAGGACACATGTGGGTTGTTAATAGTCTCATTATTCTGTCAGAGGAAAGAGTTGTTTCTGATAGTGCAGCAGCTAGCGCTAACTTACCTAAATAACTTCTCTTTCCTCTAATTTAATAGTAAAATACCTGCGCGAAAATAAAGAAGAAAAATGTATCAGAGTGGGGAGAAGTATGTGAGGGAGGTGTGTAAGGTGCAGGTCAACATAGAGAATAGCTTACAATCTAAAAATAAGCATCTCTTCGTTGTTTAAAGAAACAGAGGACCAGAAAGCCCCACATACTGTCAGAGAGTACATGTCTTTATCACTAGGAAGTTTTTTCCTCAGCCACCCCATTTTGCATCCTTCTCTTTAAACATCTCTGGAGGATGGAGGTGCCATAATTATTTTCAGAAAACTGTATGTCAAGCACTTCTGCAAATCAGAAGGGTCCTACTTTACTCAGTTGGGGTCATTTCCTCTTCTATCCTTTATGGAAAGAGACTGGACCACTATTCATAACCTAATAATCTTCCACGGTCTTCTTATAACATTCCTACCCTGGCTTCTTCAAATTAAAAGAATTCTCCTTGATACATTTTCCCCCCCTACATCCTTGAATAATTTCAAAGCTCCTTTCTGACTTATCTCTCCATATGACACCGAAACAGTTCTCTTCTAGAGTTGAAATTTGTGACTGAGAATTTAATTATTTAAAAAATTTTTTTTTAACATTTATTTACTTTGAGACAGAGAGAGACAGAGCATGAACGGGGGAGGGGCAGAGAGAGAGGGAGACACAGAATCGGAAGCAGGCTCCAGGCTCTGAGCCGTCAGCCAAGAGCCCGACGCGGGGCTCGAACTCACGGAGCGTGAGATAGTGACCTGAGCTGAAGTCGGCCGCTTAACCGACTGAGCCACCCAGGTGCCCCCAAGAATTTAATTATTTTAATGTAACTAGTGGTAGAAATTAAAAGTGATGGTCTGGTTTTGTCATTGCTGAAAGTCTTCACCCTTTTTCTTTCGTGTTTCCAACATCCAACCTCCGACTTCAACTCCACTGCCAGTAACAACCACCTGTTTCTAGGGCTTACAGTATAAATTCAACAAAACATAAAACTGCTGGCAGTACCAGAAGCTGTTATGGAACACTCCAAGATAGAACAATCCATTGTTACAATAACATTCTGTGAAGGTCTGCCAACACGGGCACCAAAGTTTTGGTGTGAAGTCTGGTAGGGCTCATCCAGACATAGAGGAAGCTCCACCTCTAATTTCTGAAGACAAACAAGAAAAAAGTCACTTGAGAATGAAGAAGCATATACCATGGAATTTGACCTTGATATAATTTACTATGCAATTAACTCCAGTACATTCAATACATTATCAGTGATTTACAGTGGGGCACTGATACTAACTTCCTGTTCTTCCTGCCTAAAGTATTAGTGAATCAAGCCCCTTATCCAAGGATGGTTATGAGAACTGCCTTCCTTCCATTCTGGCTTAGATCTCTCATCTGTGCTCCTGTGCTTAAGCTAGTCAGGGTGGGGCAGTTACATTCTTGAATGAAGAATCCTATTCTCATCCTCTGTTTTTGTGCTCTTTCAAAGTTATTTGTAGAGTTTTTGCCAACTGCAAGGCTAAGGTTTAGCCTCCCATCAAAGGAGTACGTGGTAAGACTGTTGTTTGTCACATATTACTAAGAAATAGCTGTCCTTCTATCTTTATATATAGTCTTGTTCTTCTCTGTTCTCTTTTTTTCTGGTGACCTGACACTGTGTTCTGTCCATTCCCTTTGGCTGAAAAAATTACTTCCTGCTTTTCACCCATTGAGAATGAGTATTGTTCCCTCTACTTACAGAACATGCTCAATCGAGAAAATTTGGAAAACACCAAAAAGCACGAGGGAAAAACTATTCACAATTCTACTACCCAGAAGTCATCACTATTAATATTTTAGGATATACACACACAACACAGACATATACACATACACACACGTGCATTTTAATTTATATTACAAAAGAACTATCATACTATGCTTCCTGTGTGACACCATTTTAAAATTTGACAACATGTTATATTTATCTTCCCACAGTATTCATATAAAAAAAGGATTTTATAATATTTTTGTGAATAGATTTTGTTAGTTCAGTTTTATGGAGATAGACGAACCATTTCCATTTTTCTATTGTAGGGAACATGATTGCACAGACAACTTTGCACTCGTTTGACATTTTCTTCAGAATAAAGTCCTAGAAGTGAAATTGTAGGGTAAAATGTCATATATACTTTAAGCATATTGATAAATGTTGCCATGTTGCCCTTCATAAAGGTGGTACCAGTTTGCTCATACCAGCAGTTTATGGAAATGCCTATATCTCAAGACTGTGGTTAACAGTGGGCACTTTTAAATCGTTTCCATTTTGATAGGTATAAAATGGTATCTCAGTATTTATATGACATTTCTCTTATTATGAGTCTAAATATATTTACATGTGTTTCATGATCAGATAAAATTTTTGTGTGTGATTTGCTTCTTTAGGTCGCTGGTCCTTTTTTGTTTTTGGTCATCTTTTTCTTATTTCTTTGTGTTGACACATAAAGTCCACTAACTCACTGGCAGCATGGTAGAGTGGTTATTAGCCTAGAAACTGACTGCCTGGGCTCAAATCCCACTCTATCTCTTACTGGCTGTGTAACCCTGGGTAAGTTACTTAGCTTCTCTGTGCCTCAGTTTTCTCATCTATAGAATGAAGAATCATGCCTACCTTAGAGTATTGTGGTGAGAAGTAAATAAGTTAGTATATGCAAACCATTTAAAACACTCTTGGGCACATGGTAATTTCTAAATAGATGTGAGTAATTATAAATACTTAAGATACTCTCAACATAGTAAGGATATGGACCCTTTGGTATGTAAGTTGTACATAGTTTTCCCCTATTTTCTTAATTTCATATATTGCTTCTTAGCCACAAAATAAAATTTATTATTATTTTAATAGCTCCTGCCATGGTGTAATGCATATCCCTTTCTTATCCCAGCGTTATATAAACAGTCACCATATATTCATCCAGAGTTTTGTTTGCTTTCTCATGTGTTCATTTCACATAAAAATTTTTAATTACTTAGCCTACATAAAATTAATCTTGGTAGATAGAGTGAGGTAAAATACCAATATTATTGCTTTTAAAATCTCAGTACTATTTATTGAAGAATCTCTCATCTGCCTATTTACTTGAAATGCCACCTTTATTGTGTGGTAAATAATTACACGTACTTTCAGTTTCTGGACTTCCTATTCCATTTCATGGAGCTGGCTATCCCTCCTATCAGCAGCACTACATTACTCAAATTATTGTAGCTTTAAAATATATCTTACTTTCTGGCAATGAAAGTGCCTCCTTTGTTATTACTCCTTTTACTCTCTTAGCTATCACATCTTATTAAGTTTGGAATAATTTTTTAACATCTGAAAAATCTTTTTTTTTTTATTGAAATTTGAATTAAATGTATAAGTTATTGTGGAATGAATTGACATCTTTACAATGCTGACTTTTCTCATGTAGTAAGGCAGTTTACATCTATTCTTCAAATGTTTTGTATATTTCAATAAAATTTTATTTTGTACTACAAAGGCTGATTTTATAAAAGAAAATCATGGTAAAAACACATAAAAACTTTGTTTTTAAATATATATATATATATATATATATATATATATATATAAGTCCTATGTATTTTGTTTAATACATACAAAATACACATTCCTATATATTTTGGTCTTTTTATTTTGCTTTCGGATTAGAAAAATTTTCTATCACATATGAAATTTGATGTTATTAAAGTTTGCATCATATATGGGGGAAAGTTCCGTCTTTTTGTGTATTTTGTAACCAGTTGTCTTACCAAATGGGCCTGTTTATACTAGATGTTGTTACCTACTATGATTTTTACTAGTAATTGTATCATTCAAATAATATTTTCATGGTCTCTTTTGTGAGTTTATACTTATTTTTTTCTTACCTCTTACTACTCAAATTTCTAACATGTTAAAACTTTGCAGTGGTTCTGAATATTTCTTGTCTGGCTTCAGTTTTTATTGGGAATATTGGCTGCTTGTTGGAGGTAACTATGCCATGTCTGATGTCATAACTAAGAACAGATTTTTCACCAAGCAAAGTCATGAAGGCTTTGTCATGTCCATGATAAAACCATTTCATATCCCTTGTGGTTGGAGTTGAACAAGGGTGGAGCCATTTACTATCTTGTGTTCAGCATGACTTAATCTGCATGTATTATATGATTTAATTCTCCTAACAGCCCTATGAAGTAGATATTGTTATCCCTATTTTCAGATGAGGAAGCAAAATTCAGGAGAATATATGAGTTAACTAATCCACAGTCACACAGCTACCATATGACAGCAGTGACATTTGAGCTACTCCTACTTGTTTTTCCTGGCGTTTTATAAAGTGATGGGAATAGTGGGAAATTCCACTACCCTGGGAAATCCAAAAGAAACATAAAGAAATATATACAGTCTTAACTCAGTAGCTCTCAATTTTTAATGTGTGCAAGAATCACCTGGGGAGTGTTTACAGTACAAATTGGCCCCTACTTTCAGAAATACCAATCAGAGGAGCTGGGCTGGGCTGGGGCCCAGAGATCTGTGATTTTGAAAGGGAAATCCACAATCCCCCCCCCCCCCCCCCCCCCCCCCCGCTTTAGGAAACATTTTTAACTGTATACATAGGGCTATTTTGTCAATCAATCAATGTCATTGTATAACAATATTTGGGATATAGAGATTGTGCCCAGAGCTAGTGTTACAATGCACTCCCTGCCAGCTATTCTAAGGTTGTACAGTTCAGTTCTCCAAGATCAATCATCAAGGCTATTGTTCGTTTAAATAGAGGAAGAAGAAACCTATGTTCCAGCTGAGTTGGGTGAAAAGCAAATATTTTATTAAATAAGATTGTTTCTGACAGTGTCTACCATATTGAGAATGATTTTTAAAAAATCTTTTGCTAGAACCCTCATTTTACCCAAAAGTAATTGGGGAGTTTCTCCAATTTATTTTTTCTTTGTCTATTACCACTTTAGCCAAATGTCATATCTGAAATTCTCTGTTTTACACGTGGTTTAAGCCTATAAATTTGGGAGCCTTTTAAGATAAGTGATTTGTTATTGTTGGATTATATTGTAAAGATTAGCTGCTACCTCTTCAGTTTGATCAGGAAGGAAAATATTTTGCATTTATATCTAGAACACATTTACTCTAGTGGCATTAAAAAGACACAGACTGAGTACGTGTGAAAGTTGCTATTTGATCTTAATTAATTCCTTAATCTTTTAAAAAAAATTTTTATTTTTGAGAGAGCGAGAGAGACACAGCATGAGTGGGGGAGAGGTGGAAAGAGAGGGAGACACAGAATCGGAAGCAGGCTGCAGGCTCTGAGCTGTCAGCACAGAGCCCAAGGCAGGGCTCGAGTTCATGAACCTGGAGATCATGACCTGAGCCGAAGTTGGATGCTTAACCGACTGAGTCACCCAGGCACCCCAATTAATTCCTTTATCTTACTTGTGCCATTTTGGACAAGTTTCCCATTAGAGAATAGATCTTACATAAGTATTAGGTCAAGTTTATCTTCCCATTCATGTCCCATAGTTTCAAACATTGAATAAAAGCTCTTACAATTTTTAAGGTTATGGATGGGAACTGATTTTATTATGGTTTTTGGAAAGCAGCCCAAGGAGATGCTGACAGGAAAAGATTTTCACCTGGTGGGGCTTCATGAAAGGGTGTTTTCATTTATTTCAAAGGGTATCTTATTAATAAAAAAAAATCTCCAAATACAGTGTATTTTAATGTACAGGAGCTGGCAAGTGGAATGCACCTGGTAGAAAAGAAGGCTGTGAAATCAAGTCCTAGCACAGTTCCCAGCTATCAAGGGTCAGAACAACTGTGACTGAGCTTTTTACAAGAGACTTGGATACTAAAGAATTAGTCCAGAAACTCTTAACACATAAGTGCCTAGATGGTGCAATTCCAGGTTCCCAAATAACTCTTGGGTCTAGGTGCCTTGAAGTCTAAAATTCACCGATAGAGATGACTTTTATTGATTAGATCATCCTCTCTTCACAATTCCCTGGTGAGATGTTTTAATTAGACCCCTGATCATTTGACCCTTGGTCTATTCGTTAATTAGCCAGTTGCCTACACATCAAATAAATGCAAATGTTTTAAATTTTAAAATATTTTTCAAATTTAAAAATATTATTTTCCAATAATCTTTTGGTATCATAACTCTGAAATTCACAGCATTTAAAAATTTAAACCCTGCTTATCCCACCATGCTATAGTTGATTGCACTTTAGAAAATTATAACCTGAAGTTTTCTTTAGAGTTTGGATCTCCCCACTTCTTACCTTCTTTCTTTCCTTTCTCCCTATCTCTCACTAAACACTCATTGCCCCTGAGGCACTGTGACAGGCACTGTCCTTAAGGAACTCTGAGTGGGGTGGTTTGTTAGGGTTACATTGTACAGAGAGCTGTGGAAGCAAAGAGAAGGTGACCTAACATCCATTCTTCCCTCCCTCCAGGGGATATAACACTAACCTTTAACTTCATTTTCATTTAAAAACCTCATTTTTCGAAGAGTTCCTTACCCTAAACCAGTTACTTAATTTTTTCCCCTTTTACTGTCATAATCAAAAACCATTCATGAATCACTTGAATGATTTGCTCTTGTCACAAGCTGTCATCTACTTGTCTCCTTGGCTACTTCCCCACATGTTTGGAGATCTTAGATACCTGAATTCCTACTCCAGCCATCTTCTTTGGTGAGCATTAGTGACCACATAGGTGATCCTTCCAGTGTGTCTTCTCTTGGAGATCTCCTCCGTTCCAATGATCTTCACCTCTTTTCCATTTTAGCTTTTCATGACACAGCCCCCCTTCAGGTTTTGTCATCCAGTGAGGCTGCTTCACTCATGAGGTCTCAGAAGCCAGCAACCCACCCTCATCCTGGCTCCTGACCTCCCTGCTTTGTCACTCCCTTTTTCATTACATCAGCTCTTGGATTTCACCAGGTCCTTCAATTCCTTCCACTTCAAGTGGAACAGTCTTCTTTTCATTTCATTTTCTTTCCTTGGAAACATAGGCCTTATTGTGTATCTATCTGTTGTGTGTGTGTATATATGGGAATGTATGCTATATCTATTGTGTTTCAGATGATCTAGTTTTACTGATAGAAAATTTACATGCAGTAAAAATGAAAAGCCTTAGATGCATGGCCAAAATAATTTTTATATATGATCACCTATGTAACTGCCACCGAGATCAAGATATAGAACATTTCTATTACCCTACAGAATTCTGTTCAACTTGCTAGAGGGAGGTTAATAACCACCCTCTAGTTGTAACTACTATCATGACTTCTAATCAGCAAAGATCAGTTCTGCCTATTCTTGAGCTTTGTATAAATGGAAAAGTCTCTGCTTCGTAGAAATCAAGATTTAAATTGTTACTGGTCATCACATGGTGAGAGTTGGAGTTTTAAATGTGTTCCGTTAGCTTCATGCACATGCGCACACACACACACACACACACACACACACGCATGCATGCACACACACACACAGAGCTATCATAATAAAGAGGAAAAATCCTTTTTCTTTTATGTTATAGAATTTTTTTCTATTTTTCAGAGTTGTCTGTCCCTAGAAACCCTCCTGTATCACTCTACACATCTTGTGTCATTTAGCTCAATGTCTTAATGCTCAGGGTCACCCCCATATACAACTCCAAGAAAGAGCAAGACTCCTCTGTGTGTCTCTTCCTCTAACTCCACCTTTACTCACAGAGGAATGCAGCTGGGCCCAAGCAAAGATACCTTTGGTTGGGAACAAAAGATGCTTTTTGGGAGCCATGCTCTTATGCAAACAGGGCCACATAGCTGTAGGGTAAGCATGTTATACCTTGATTTGAGCATAGAAGGAAACAAAATTTGTTGTAATTTTGACTGTTCATATTCCTTTAAACCTTCCAATGTAATAATGTACAAGGTATTATTGGTTCAATTTGTCCAAGGCCTGTGTTATATGAAAAAGAAGATACAGTGTCAGGATCCAAAGAAGTCAACCACATTAATTGTTGGTCTTAATCTCCGTGTGGTCTCCAGATGACTTTTTGTGTGTTCCCGGAAATCCACTTTGGGGCTTCTTTTCCCCTCCCTCTACATACTCTCCCTGGGGAATTTTGTCATCATCCACTATGGCCTCTGCCACCATCCCTATGGGTGTGAGTCTCACATATAGTCACCCCAACCCAATCTTGGACTGAGCCCTTGACCGTAGTCTACCCTTCCTGGTTACCTCCATATGCGTGTCCTACCACCATCTGCAAGCCAATAGGTCCCAAACTGGACTCAGACCCTTCTCTTCTCCAAACCGCTCACTCTCCTGCAGTCTATTTGTTAATGATGTGAGTTTCCCCATACTCACCCTTGTGAGTTCTCCCTCACCAAATTCTCCTTGATCTGTCCCTTTCTGTCCACTTGCACTGTCACTGCCCTAGTTCAGGTCCCACCATCTCTTACGAGATCTTTCTTTAAAGCCTTCCTGTTCTGTTCCCTTCACTTGTTCTGCTCCTGCTGCCAGGAGTATCTTTTTGATACTATATTTGATCCTATCACTCTCTGATTCAAAATGCTTCAGTGACTTCCCATTTCAACCTCTTCATTTGGCATGTAAGCCTTGAATCTGTCCAGACTTATCAGCTTGCCACTCTCCCTTCAAACTTTGAGCTTTAATAATGCTTAACTATCATTCACTAAATATACTGTATACTATGCTTTTGTGGTGCTGTTGGTTCACAAACCTCTCCACAGTTTCCCTGGTGTAATTTGAAACTGGCTCCTGTACTCAGAGCTCAGAGACAGACTGAAGAGGCAGGTCACTCCAGGTTGGTAGGTGGCAGTTTTCATAAGCAAAAGGAACTTACCTAAGAAGCTTGTCTTTGGTGGCAGCAAGATGAATGGACCCCAACACTCACTTGACAAATCTTAAAAGTTTATAAAAAGACCTTAGCAGGGTTTAGTCACACATGTCGTGCAGGCATTCTTAACATCACATCACTATCTAACATCTAGGTCCTTGGAGCAACCTCTGGGATCAGGAAAGGCAAGCAGCACCCACATTCTAACCCAACATCTGCTGTTCACTTTTCTTAAAAGGCCCCCTTTCTACCATCCATCTGGGAAGGGTAGGACAGCCTCAATGCTATCCCGTTTGTGAAGTCTTCCTTAACTCCCTATTCCTTAAGCATAGAGTCCTCAGTGCTATAGACACAAGGAAATGAATTCTTCAAACAACTTGAGTGCACTTTGAAAGCAGTCCCATGGGGCAAGGATCTTCCTGTATTGTAATTTCTGCATTCTCTATCTCCCGCTCGTCTATAAGTTCCTAGAGGGCAGAGTCTTGTTCAGCTCTGTGCAGAAGTGATGCTATAATTTGTTGAATGAATGAATGAATGAATGAATGAGTGAATAAATGAATAGTCCAGCATTGTGTTGGATACTTTGCAAATAAGTTGGACACTATTTCTGCCCTCTTCAGACTTATCTGTGGAAAGAATGAGGAAGACTGGAAAGGTAAAAGACCAAGCAATAAACAGCTCTTCTTTGGGAAATACTTATCTTGGGTTTTTGAACAACAGATTAAGGTCCTTTTAGGTGAATGTGTAATGGGAGAGACTCCAGGGAATTACCTTCTTTTTCTGATTAATCAGTGGAGCCTTGACAACTGGGGAGGCTTGGACCTCATGAACTGGGGCTTGGGTTGTAGTGAAGGAGCCTGTTTAGAGGGTGGGGAAGGATTTTCCAGGCGCTGGGTGTGTTTTTGGAAGAGGCTTCTATGCATGAGTAGAATGTTGCTAGGAAGGCACGTAGAACAGTTTTGCCTGAGTAGTGGCAGGGTTGGCAGCACAGGAGTGAGAGAAACAAAAGATGGTGAGATAATTGAAGGCACACTAAGAGGTGGCTCCAGATTGCCTGGGTCTTGTTCCTTTCAAGTGTGCTCAGACAGCCCACCCCTGAGGAACACTTCTAATTCATCTGTCAACCTTAAGGGCTAATCTGTTATCGTTGCCAATTAACTGAGAAGTGTCCTTTCCCCAGGGCTACTGAAGACAGAAATTAAGTCAGGAAAAGCTTACTCTGCCTACTTCCCACCCACATATGCACACATACACACAAGAGTGAGAACTCTTTCACAAACACAGTATTTCAGCTGAGAAAGAATGTGAGATCATAATATTGGAGGCAGTTTTGGGAGAGGCCATTTGATGTCATCTCTAAGATTTTCATTGTTCTCTTCTGGAGTGGAGGCAGGCTAATGTGTAAGTGCACTGCCTGTATGTGCATATGTGTGTTCGGCTTGTGTAAGCACAAAGTCTGCAAACTTTCTGATGGAATTATTGGTTTCCTATAATAGAAAAGTAGCTGAGCATCAGAGAAGTTAAGTGACTTGCCTTTGATCACAGAGTAACTTTGAACAAGTTATAAACTTTGTGAGCCTGTGTTTTCTCAACTCTATAATGGGGGTGATAATATTGTGCTGGATATTGTACTTATTGCCCTAAATTCTATTCTGTCCCTCCTCCATTGTATAACAAGCAGCTACCTTTTTAAAAAGAGAGAGTAGTTGTGAACTTTGGATAGGGATTCCTTAGATGTATTTGAAAATGTATGGAGATACTCTTTTTTTACAATTTTTTCTCCATTTTATTTTATTTTATTTTATTTTATTTTATTTATTTATGTTTAAAAAATTTTTAATGTTTATTTATTTTCTGGGGGCAGGGACAGAGAGAGAGGAAGAGAGAGTCCCAAGCAGGCTCCACACTGTCAGCACAGAGACTGTTGCAGGGCTTGATTTCACAACCAGTGAGATCATGACCAGAGCTGAAATCAAGAGTTGGACTTAACCATCTGAGCAACCCAGGAGCCCTTGTATGTTTTAACATTTTAAAACAAAAGATATTATATTGTCCCTTGCTCGGCAACTTGCTTTTTCACTTTATAATATTTCTCTGCTATATTTCTATATCATCAAATGTAATAATGAAAAACTAATTGCTAATATTCATTCAATGCTAACAATAAACCAGGCATTACCTAATTGCTTTATATATTATAACTCATTTAATCCTCACAATAGCCCTTTGAGATAGATACTGCTATTACCAACCCCCATGTCAGACTGACCCCAGAGTGTCCCCTATCCCCATGATCTCTACCTCTTGGTGTTTTCACCTTTGTATAATTGCTTCCCCTTAAGTGTGAATGAGACCTGTGACCAGTAGAATTTGCTTCTAACCAATAGAATTTGCAACGATGATGGATGTCACTCTCATTATTATATAACATTATATAAGGCTCCATCTTGCTAGAAGACTAGCTTTGGACATTCTCTTTGCTGGCTTGATGGAATAAGCAGCTGTGTTGCATGGAACAGAAGCCACCTTCTAGAAGCTGAGGAAAACCTCTAGGATAGAAGGGTGGCCTTCAGCTGACAACCAGTAAGAATCAGGGGTTCGTAATCTTACAGACATAGGGAAATGAATTCTGCAAACAACTGAGTGAACTTGAAAGCAGTGAAACTTGAAAGCTTCCAGATGAGAACACAGCCCAGTTGATACCTTCACTGTAATTGTATGGGACCCTGAGCAGAAGGCCCACCTAAGTCATGCCTTGACTCCATGGAAATTGTGAGATAATAAACGCATATTGTTTTAAGCTTCTAAGTTTGTGGTAATATGTTATAAAGCCGAGGAAACTAATCCAACCCTACTTTACAGATGAGGTAACAGTTGCACAGAAGAGCTAAATAACTTGCCTAAGGTCATGCAGTGGCAAACCTGGTATATGAATCCTGGCTTCAGAGCTTATGCTCTTAGTTACTCTTACTTGTCTGCTTCTGCACAGGCCTACCTGTTCTTTTACATAGCTGGAAGGTCTCACATCAAATGGATAAACTATAATTTATTTATTCATATTCCTACTGACTGATATTTAGACTCTTAGTTTATTTATTTATTTTGAGAGAGAACAAGAGAGAGAGAGAGCATTCACATGAACAAGGGAGGGGCAGAGAGAGAGAGAAAGAGAGAGAGAGAGAGAGAGAGAGAGAGAATCCCAAGCAGACTCCATATTGTTAGCTTGGAGCCCCACCCCATGTGGGGCTCAAAGTCACAAGTCATGAGATCATGATCTGACCCTAAACTAAGAGTTGGACACTTAACTGACTGAGCCACCCAGGCACCCCAGAATGAGAAGAATTCTGGGCAAAGATGGCAAATTGAAACATCTCCACTTCTTTCTTCCTCCACAAACCACTAAAACTGAAATAAAGAAAAGAAGATTTTTTTTTTAATTTAAGATATAAACCCACAAGTATGTGAGAATGAGAAAGGAGGCCAAGCAAAGATATTTTGAAGGTGGAAAGGAGATGGACAAGTGGTAAGTGAGTTAGCAGAGCTGGGAAAGGTGAATTCTAGACTGGTAGTGGGGAAAGTGGAGAATTCCCTGATCTAAACTTCAGAATCTCCTGAAGAGTTTGGAATTGGTAGCACCAGGTATCTATGGAATTGGAGAAAGGGGGAGAGCCTAAAATAGAAAAGCCAAGGAGGTAGAGTCCTAGACCTTCCAACAATTCTGTGATGTTAGATCATTGCCCTGTCCCCACTCCAACCTTAGCAGAAGCCTGGAGTAGTTTTTCTCTGGAGATGATAAACACAGAGCCTTTGGACTGTCAACTCAAGCATAGTTGAGGGCAGTGGCAGAGATATTGTCCAAAAACACATCTAGGCTCTTAGAATTCTGCCAGCCAGGACTCTAACTTCCAAACAGAGTAGAACTGTATACTCTGGTGTATCTGACCAATCCAAGAAGAAATACCTGATGTTTCTGATGTTGGAGGTTCCCTACCAAACAATCCAGCTAGGTCCCACTATAGTGAAACCAAAACTGGCCAAACCCCATTCAAAGGCCAGGGCTTCCAGCCAGTTTTTAAGCCCCTATTTAATATGAGAAGACAACCAGAATACCAGACCCATAAGAACAGCCTGAAATGAAAGAGGCCAAAATAATGAAACAAACAACTAGAAAAAGCCAACTGAAAGGGGGAAAAAGAGATTTAAAGGAAGAGATGCAATGAGAAGAAAACATCAAGGAAAAAAAACTATTATTAATATATTTAGAGATATAAAAAAATATTTTAGCTGTAAGGTGAAAATAAGATGCTAGAAAAAGCAACTAATAGAACAAAAAAAATCCTCTTAGAAATTAACAGAATGACATCAAAAGTGAATATTTCAATAAAAGGGTTGGAAGATACTGTTGAGGAAATATCCCAGAAATTAGAAAGAAACAAGAGAGAAACAGAGGAGAAAATTAAAGATAAAATAATAAGAGGATCAATCCAGGAAGTGCAGTTTCTGAATAAAAGTGTCCAAAAGAGGGAACAGAACAAACTAAGGGGAGGAAGTCATCAACAAAGTAATTCAAGTACATTTCCCAGAATTGGAAGACATGAGTTTCCTGTCGGAAATTGCCTATTGCCCAGCACAATGCAAGAAAATAGACCCACACCCAAGGCACAGTATTGTGAAATTTCAGGGCACTCAAGACAAGGGGACAATGTTAAAAACTTCAAGGGAGACAAAACAGGTCACATACAAAGAACAACTATCAGAATAACTCTAGGCTTCTTAAGAGCAACACTAGAAGCTAAAACGCAATTTAGAATCAAGTGTGAAGTAGAATAAGGATATATTTAGTCTTGGAAGCATTAAACTTTTTTTTTTTTTTTTTTTTTTTTTACCTCCCACACAACCTTTCTTAAGAAGCTACTGTGGGATGAGTACCACTAAAACAATGGAGAAAACCAAATAAGACTGAGACAAGAGATACAGGAAACAGGAGAAAGGTGAAGGGAATCTCCAGGTGATGGTAAAGGAAGTTTCCAGATAGCAACTGTGCACTAGACGTGGAGAGTAGCCAGTCCACATTAGAATAAGTCAGGAGGCTCTGAGATGGGCTTTGTTAAAGATATAAAATGACTAGAAAACCTGATGTGTATGAATGTCTCAAGAAGAAATTCATACATTGAACAGAAAATGGAGTATTTAAATTACTAAGTACATAACAAAATAATAAGCAAAGGCAAAAAGGGAGACTTTATTCATTCCAGAGGAGTCGCAAAGATATTTAGGAAAGGAAAAAAACAAACAAACATGGTTTGCATCATGATTCAGTTCTGAATAGTTTTTAGTTATAATAATGTAAACGATGTAACCAAAATAATTACATAAACTATGTTTGAATAGTAAAGAGATAGAAAGGGTATATTGTGGGTGGGGAGTTAAAGAAAACAAAATGATAACATTGTGGCAAGTTAGTAGAGAATGCCTAATCCTGAAAAATCAAGAAGTAGCAATATAAGGAGATTATTTGGAGATATATAGGTAAAATTTTCTAAAATAATTACCTAAAAACAAAACAAAACAAAACAAAAAACAACCTGAAGGTTGATGCCTCTAGTGAGGAACTTCAATTTTTCTTAACAAATCTTGTAGAACTATTCAACTCCTTAAATTGTGTGCATGTGTAATTTTGATTAAAAATTTTTTTTTAAAGAATGTGCTTCCCCTGCTATGTTCTTTATCTCTGAAATGTTTGAGAATACCATTGCGAAGGATGATATAAAGGTGATTCAAGCATCCTGAGGCTGGTTAGATGAAGTATCTTTTAGATTTTCTTCTAAGCCTGGAGTTTGATGAGCTTTCAGAAATGGGACCACCTAGTTTCCAAAGCAGTTGACTTCCCATTGAACAGTGGATAAGTTCTTCCTTAAACTGAAATATAGCTTCAGATAATCTGTATCACTGATCTAGTTTTACTACTTGGGATACAAAGAACAAGACTATTCTTTACCAGCCCCCTTGAAACACAATTAGACATTAGACATGATTATCATTATTGACAAACCATTCCTATTTCCCACACCTACTTGCATAGTTTTGGTCTTCTCACATTGCCCTACTAAAGAGAGAGAGAGAGAGAGAGAGAGAGAGAGAGAGAGAGAGAGAGATTCTATGTTCAAAAGAGAACAGAATATTCCAACTGTGGCCTGACCATAGGACACCTCATCCTTGACTGTGAAGCTTAGCGAAGAGTGGAGACTATAACCAGCCATTCTGAGTGTAGATCCAGCTTTGACACTTCCTAGCTGTGTAATTTAGAGTGAATTATACAGATCACCTTGGTATCTCAGTCTGTTAAGCATCCAACTCTTGACTCCTGCTCAGGTCATGATCTCACAGCCCTGCATCCAGCTCTGTGTTGGCAGTGGGGAGCCTGCTTGGGATTCTCTCTCTCCCTGGCTCTCTGCCCCTCCCTGACTCATGCATGTGCCCCCCCCCCACCTCTCAAAATAAATAAATAAACATTTTAGAATCAATTGTATGAACTCCTCTGTCCTTCAGTGTCCTTGTCTCTAAAGTGGGGCAATGTCAGCATCTTTCTCATGGGGTTATGAATATTAAATGATATGATATATGCCCAGTGCTTAGAATAAAGACTGACACATAGCAGATATATTCGATGAGTGTTATCTGTTAACTTTATCCCTATCATTCCATTGATGTAGCCCAAGATACCTATTAGTAGAACAATCAATCAAACAACAAGTATCCATTGAGTTCCTACTCTCTGTTAGATGCTGGGAACGAGAAGTGTAAGACCAGCCCCTTATCTGGAGGAGTTAATAGTCCATCACCATGTTGATTCCTTAAATTAATTAAGAACTAAAGTCCTTCACAATTGTTTTTTTTTGTTTTTTGTTTTTTTCATTTTGAAAAAAATAGAGGGGCACCTGGGTGGCTCAGTCGGTTAAGTGCCATCCAACTTCAGCTCAGGTCATGATCTCACAGTTTGTGAGTTCAAGCCCCGCATCAGGCTCTGTGCTGACAGCTCAGAGCCTGGAACCTGCTTCAGATTCTGCGTCTCCCTCTCTCTCTGCCCCTCCCATGCTCGCACTCAGTCTCTCTCCCTCTCTCAAAAATAAATAAACATTAGAAAAAATTTTTAAAAAAGGAAAAAATAGAACATTTTAAGAAATTCAATTATTCTATCAAATATATACATGTACATCATTTAGAAAGTTAAATAGTATTAAAAAATTTATAACAAAACTGCACCATTCCCTATACTCTTGCAGGGCCCCTCCCCAGAGGCAACCACCATTGATTCTCTTGGCCATTTCTCCTGGAGTATATACCTTGGCACTTCCAAATAATATGCTTAGATTATACTGCTTTGAATTGTGACTTTTAGACATTTTCTAACAGCTGTTATGGCAGATAGGCATCCAATACTCTTACACCGTCTTTCCCTCTGTTCCTGCGTCCCATACTGGCAAGATTACACACTTTTGATTAATCAACTTCTGTGCTTACCTAACTTGTTCATGCAAATATAATTCACAGTTGAGCATTGTGGACTATGGTTGTTTCTTCTTGATTTTCCTGAAGTTAATTGTTGCCTCTCCACCCCCCACCCCCGCCACTTATTTCATTTTCTTTGTACCTACCTTCTAGTAGACACCAGATCAACCAACATGAGGTAACCTACCAGTCTCTTTCTTTCTCTTAAATAGAGCCTCCCCACCCCCACCCTAACCCTATTCTATCTGGGTTGAGGGCTTGCCATGCTGTTGCAGCACTGCCATCTTAGGATGTTGCACTAATCAACCTTGGAATGCCCTGTTTTTCTTCTGAGTTGAATTCCTTATCTCTTCCTCTTTCTTGGTTTACTCTTTTGTTTTGGTGGAGAACATCCTCTAGTAGTCAAGACAAAAAGGATCTTACCTTTGTCTCCAGGTCTGAAACATAATATATGTTCCCGGGCATGGGCCTATTTTCACCTATTATGTTGGGCCTTCCGTGACCCTTTCAGGAAATCTGGAAACTCCCATCTTTCACTTCTGAGAAATTTGCTTGAATTATTTTATTGATGATTTCCTCCCCTTGGTGTTCTGTTCCCTCTTTCTGAAACTCTTGTTAATTAGATATTGGAAATCCTGGATTGGTCCTCTAATGTCTTTACTTTTTCTTTTCTGTTGTTCCCTCCGTGTTATACTCTCCTTTTTAGGAGAATACCTCAACTTTATTTTCTAATCATTTTTTTTGTTGTTGTTGTTTCTCATTATTACCACCATGTTTATTAATTTCTAATATTTCTCTCTTTTTTTTTTTAATGTTTGTTATTTTTTGAGCGAGAAAGCACAAGCTGGGGAGGGGCAGGGAGAGAGGGGACAGAGGATCCAAAGCAGGCTCCTCGCTGATAGCAGCAAGCCTGATGTGGGACTTGAACCCACCAATTGTGAGATCACAACCTGAATCAAAGTTGGACACTCAACCAACTGAGCCACCTAGGCACCCTTCTACCACTTCTCTTTTTTTAACCTGGGTATTGCTTTTCAAGTTTCCTAGTATTGTTTTAAGAGTATAACATTGTCTCTTATTTTCCTGAGAGTATTAATGACAACTTTTAATTTGTTTTAATCCCTATATATTTTGTTTCCTCCAAGTTGTTTTTATCCATTTGTTTTGTTATCTAGTTTTCTTGTTTTACGCCTTCCTTAGATATCTGATAATCCTTGGATGTCTGCTTAGGATTAGAACAGAGGACTGAAAAGCTAACTGGAACCTCTAAGCTTGTAGATGGGGCTTGTTGACTTTGAGCTTCACTGTAGCATGATCTGGAAGTACTGTTTATTGTAGGAAACCTGGTTTATTTTTTTCTGGTCTTTTTTCTTGGGCTGGTCATATTCTCCAGAAAAAAACTTTTCTTATCCCCTGTTAAGTTACAAGGTTATGCTGTCAGTGTTCTCATAGCCAATTGGGGAAATAGGGCTGGCAGTCTCAGCATTTTATGGCCACTATATGCCCTAGTTTGTGGTTCTGTTCCCAAACCAACAGCTGGGCCAGTTGACCTTCAATCCAGAAAGAATGTCTTCAAAGAATAAGCCTACTATTTTCTAATGGGGTGGTTAGCCCTCAGGTTCTGAAGTATCTGGGACTGCCAGTTCTTGAGTCTTTTGAGGACTATACTATAAATTTTGATAGTTTCCCATTTTTGCCGTTGTTGGCTTAATGTTCTATGGCATGCCAAGTTACTTCAGTCCCAACTACATATGAGCTGCATTATTTATGAGGATTACTTTTCTTTCTTCCTTCCACTTCCTGGTTTCCCACCCTCTTTCCCTCTCTTTCTTACTCTGTTTTCACTATTCTTTCTTTCTGGATATTGGCCCTTCTGTATTAATGTCATATTAAAAACAAACAAACAAACAAACAAACAAACCTTTTTTCTCTTTTTCATTGCTTTCTGTTTTTCCTATTCATTCTGGGAGATTTGCTCAGCTTTAGTATTTTGCTTATTTTATTATTATTATCATCATCATCAGCTTTATTATTTAACATATTGAGCTTTTCATCCTTGCTGTCATATTTAGAATTCCCAAGAGCTCTCTTTTTAAAAATGGTGTCTGTTAGAGCACCTAGGTGGTTCAGTCAGTTAAGGGCGAGCCCGACTTTGGCTCAGGTCATGATCTCACAGTTTATGAGTTCAAGTCCTACATCAGGCTCTCTGCTGTTAGCATGGAGCCTGCTTCACATTCTCTGTCCCCCCTACCTCTTTGCTCCTCTCCTGCAGTGCTCTCTCTCTCTCTGTCTCTCTCAAAAATAAATAAAAAAAATTTTTAAAGTATCTTATTGCATGAATATATCTTCTTTTAGCTCTAAGGAAATTAATATTGACTTAAAACATTGTTTTTTCTAATTCTTATTTTTTAATTTCTCCTGAGTTTCTTCTTTGTGTTGGTTTGTTTGGTTTATTTCTTTCAATGATGTGGATTTTTTTCAAATGTCTTGGTTACTTATTTGTAAGTACCAAGCAAGGGCGAGGTACTAAAATATATATGGGAAGTTTTATGTAGGTGGGGCTTATTAGTTGGTACGCTTTTCTGAAGAGAGATCTGGGAGAGCTCTTGATTTTTCTGTTGGAAGACCTTAAATGCCAGTATATGCAGGATGTGGGGGCAGGTCTCTTCTGGCGTATTCAGTTTCCCCAGAAAGGAGTTGTCCAATTTCTTGACTGGAGGACAGAAACCTGCTTTGCAAGTATTCTGACAGCTCAGCCTCACGAAGGTTAGCAAAAGTGGCGATGTCAGTGCACCTGCGTGTCTCATTATCCAGAGTGACTCTTCCGCTTAATGTCCCCATTTTCTGTTGGTATTTCACTCTGCCCACACCTGTGGCTGAAGTCTCATACACAGACTCCCTCGGCTGCTTAGGTTTTTTCCTCCTTTACATTTTTTTTGTAATGCCATTTTTATGGGTTTGGGGTGAATAAATACAAATCTTTAATTCTTTAAGTGTAACTAGAAGTTCTGCCTGTATATTTATTCTTACCTCCTCTGGCCAAGTCATATCTTCTCCCTGAACTTGTACTGTTGTTTACATGGAACCTTACTCTGCTGAGCCTTGTTTAATCTGGAAGAGCATATTGGGATGCTGAATCTGCCTTTTAATATGAGTGAGAGTACTTATTTGTGGGGCTAGACTCCCTCAGGATTCTGGAATAGGGGTCGATATACCAACTTCTACAGGATAGCTCTGGGTGAGAGAAAGGAGACTGATCCAAGGAATAGGCATGCATACTATATGTGTGCAGGCACCATGGGTGTGGTGGGGCTGGAACCGACGTGCTTACTGAACTCACACAGCTCATGTTCATCTTCAGCATGGGGCCCTGGCACTGCTTGTGCACCTCTGGGAGGCTGTGTTGATGCTTCTGCTTTATGCTTCACTCTGCATTTGCTCTTGCAGATTGTTAGTTGCCCCTTTGTCCTGGAGCAGGGATTTTTCTTTTTAATGTTTATTTATTTATTTAGAGAGACAGAGAGAAAGTGTGAGCAGGGGAGGGGCAGAGAGAGGGAGAGAGACAATCCCAAGAAGGCTCCATGCTGTCAGTGCAGAGCCTGTATTGGGGCTCGACCTCATGAACTGTTAGATCATGCTCTGAGCCAAAGCCAAGAGTTGGTCGCTTAATAGACAGCACCACCCAGGCGCCACTGGAATGGGGATTCTTAAGAAAGCCTGGTGGTACAGCTTTTCCTTCTTACATGCACCTGATATTCTAAGAAGAGGTCATAATGTAATTAAGATAGAGTGTACAAATAGTAGATACAGCAAATTAAACTAGGCAAAAGCCATTGCTATTATGTTGGAATGGGAATAGAAATATATATATATAGACATATATATATATATATATATATATATATATGGCTTAAAAAAAAAAAAAAAAAAAGCTAAAAAAAAAAAAAACAATGGTTACCAAGCTCTATTTGGGACGGTCCTATAAATCACATTAAAGCATAAAGGAGGTTTTTCACTAATTCAGACTGGCCATCATCCTGTTAGTTCAAAATGATCCATATTATCAAGCAGATTCTAAGGCTTTCTTTCGAATAACTAGTGGACGCTTTACTGGAGCATAAGGAATTTGTTTTCTGTTCTCATCCAGAGCCCAGGAAGCTGGTTTGACGTCAGGGCCAAGCTGGGGTATTGTGGGGTGGGGCGGGAATAGCGCTCCACTCAGAGTTGGCATGGAGTCCTCAGCTGTCTGCCCCTCCTCCATGTGTCCAATAGTCTCCAACTGCAGGGCAGGAGGAAAGGGAATGTCAATTTGTCCTGGCTTTGGGTGTATTAAAAACATCTGCTAAGAGAATGGTTTTCAACTGGGGGTAGAATACTTGTGACCCAAAGTTGTGTAAGTGGGTTGTGGAGTTTTTATAACAGTTCCTAAGAACCAGTGTACTTTCACCCCCGTGATTATCTGCAAGCACGCTATGCATTATTATTAACTTTGTAAATGTGCAATGGATTTTTCTTTTTGTGGTGATGGCAATTACAGAATTCATGTTCTGTGTTTTACTTACCTGTGTTGTGGTCTAGACTTAGGGTAGTTGTAAAATCCTCAATTGTTGTATTGCAAAATTCAACTACTGTGACATCATCATTTGCTAATATGTTTTCTAGACACAGGAATAAAATTTACTTCCAATAATAGTATTGCAATTATTAATGTCCTTAAAAGCTTTACCTTTTAAGTAAAAGGTAAGAATAACACCAGAATGCCTGTTAATATGTAATTCCCTTCTTAGGAGAAATGAAACTTTAATTTTAATCATGGTGAGACAGAGTTTCTTTATGCAAGTATTGGTGGGATGTAAAATGCAATAAAAAATGGAGTGCCATTTCTACGCAACTGAGCGAAATGAGCTGGGATTCGGGGCAGACTCAGCAGTGGGGAGCTCCGCTGTGTGAGGTTTCCCACTTTCCATGTCTTTGGTTGGGCTGAAGAGGAGCACGTAAAAGCATCAAGAATCCTACAGCATGTGAAGTGCAGTGTTACTTATTTTTCTTTCCACTTAACATGGAAAATCTCAAACATGCACAAAAGTAGAGAGATTCATGTAATGAACCATCACTGCAAAAATTTATTTTCCATCTAACGCCATCAACCTGATGTACAAAGACTCGAAGTGGTGGATGTGAGAAGTACTTACAAGTATGGTAGAACTTAAAAACATGGCGAGAACATATTTACCTGTGTGCCCAGCTTTACTTCTTCTCCAGGGCATACCAGTGCGTTTTTAACGACGAAACGTTTTCTGAACTTTTAACAAGAGACATGCTTTGTAGGACTCACGTGGATTTGCTAGAGCTCAGGGCAGGCTCAGGGGAACAGACAGATCTGGGCATCTGACCTTGCCGTCTATTGTCCCAAGTCAGGTGTAAATGGAGTCAACAGTAGTAGACACAGCAGGGGACGCCAGTGCTAAAAGAGCACCCTCACAGGTCCATAGTGGCCCTGGGAAAGCTATCAGATTAGGGTCACGCTTGATTCATAGGCTTTAAAAATGCCAGTGATCTGCAGTACCCGAGGGCATGTGGGTGCAGTTTCCAATTCTGCCCTCGGAATTCCCACTCACCCTTCAGGCTCCTGATTATGGCTGACACAGGTGAGCCAGGGAGCAAAGGCTGCACATTCCTTTTTCAGAGGAATGTCGCTGTTTAATTTACCGCATGGAAAGCCCTAAAACCCCCCAGGGCCTTCCAAAAATAGATGGGATTAGTCAGTAGTGACATTTACAGGGTTTTTTTCCCCCCTTTCCTCCCCCCTTCTCAGGAATGACCAAAGTTTTTTTTTTTTTTTTTTTTCTTTCTGCTTGGTAAACTTATCTCCCTTGAGGATTTCGCCTTAAGAGAAAAGACACGGTTAAATTCTATACTGGATTTACTGGATTTTATTGCGAAATTAAAAAAAAAAAATCTAAATTACTACAGCCAATCTGGGGAGGTGTTTCAGTTACACTGATAACGGACAAGGGTTGAAATGGAAGCTGTCATTTGGAGAAACTTGGGTGAGTTAGTGAAGAGAGGAGAGAAGTGAACCCCCTGAAGTAGTGAAAGTCTGAAATTCCTCAGCCCTCCATTTGGATAATGATTGTTTTCCATACAATAGGAGCCAAGGAGGAGGTGTTGATACAGATACTGCAAGATTCTTTTCTAACCACAGGAGTAGGTGTCCAGGACTCACACCTGCTTTACACACTGATGAAATATAACCACATATGTCAGGCACCAAAGAGGCACTAATTCAAAAAGAGGTAGAATGTCAGTAATGGAGGGTAAGGCAGGCCACCCATTCACTCACTGGTCTGTTAGTTCATTCATTCATTCACTTGTTCATTCTTTCATCCACTCATTTCTTTCTTCTTTCCAGTTCCAGGGCCTCTGGTCCCATGAATGCTCCTGATAGCGTTACCTCCTGCTCTTCGTTCAGGTCTCAGCCAGATTTTACTTCCTTGGGGGAAGCCTCCGGTGCCCCCTCACCTCCACTTCCACCCAATAGGTGGATCACGTTCTTACAGAACTACACTCTCTGGTATATAATAGACACTCAGTAAACATTTGTTGAAGGAATGAACAAGTTAATCCATTTATCCGTGCATTCTTTTCTTTGTCTCTTCACTAAGCAAGAATTTACTAAGCAACAGCTATGTGAGGACCCTGGCCAGGTGGGCCAGGATGGGAGGAGAGCAACCTTTCACCCCTGAGAACATAAACATGTCAGGACCCACCTTCTTCAAAACCAGAGAGAGCTGTTAGATGGATTTCAGCTTGGGCCAGGGGGTGGAGGTTTATGGAATCAACCAGAAGGGATGGAGAGATAGGAAACAGTGGAAACTAAGTTTACACTTGTGTCAACCTCATGTTGACTCAGAATCTGAAATATCATTTTCCTAGCAAGGAAACTGTGGCCTAGAGAGATAAATTGACTTACTTTGAAGTCACAGAACTGGTAAACTTGGTTCTCCGAGATTTTTTGAACTGATTACAAGTCACTGTGGATTGAACTATAGGAGTCTGCAGTATGTTTTGGTGCCTTGGATGTGAAAGGAGACAGGTTATTCCAGAGAAGTGACAGGACCCAGAGTGTGGATCCCAGAAGAAACGTCTGGAAGAGAAAAGGAACCGTTTAGAGTTTCAGAACTCTTCTACCTTGAGGTGGTGGTGGCAGAGGGGGTACCAGCAACCCCACCCCCAGAACATTCTGGGAGGGGGCTATTCCTTCAGTGGCTGATTCAATAATTGCAGAGTTTTTACCAAAAAGTAAACTTTTCTCATGGTAGTGTGGAAGTTTCTGGGCGCTTCCACTTCCCAGATGGACACTTGTTCTATCGAACTTGACTATTCCATTTAATAGGTCATCAGTTGGGTATTTTCGAAATAACTACATCTTGTGTGCAGAGTTTGGGCAGTACAAAGCCCTTTCACATGCAGTAGCTTGCTTGGCCCTATGACATGCAGTAGCTTGCTTGGCCCTATGACACTCCTGTGAAGAAATTAAGACTAGAGGCCTTGTGGTTTGTCCAAGACACGTGTCGGGTTAGTGGAGGAACAAGAGCTTGAACTCGGGTCCCTGACTCAGGTCTTATACTGTGTATGGGAGGCTATTGGAGGCCGAGGAAGTAGAAGTGACTCATGTGAAAGAAAGTGCTTTTCCCGCAGGCTGGAGACAGCGAAATGTGACAAGGGCTTTGAAAGCACTCAGATTTCATTTTTAATACTTCTCAGAGGTGTGCTTTACTCACCTGGACCTTTTCTTACCACATGCTATAGCAGAAGGTGACAGAGGTGAACAGCAACATTTAAGGGTGATTGTTAGCAACCAATTATACAGCATTCACTATGGGGCAAACACTAAATGCTTCATATATATTAGTTCATTTAATCTCACAATAAGTCTCACAATTATCCCCATTTTACAGGCGTCGAAATTAAGGCACAGAGAGATTAAATTTAATTATTAAAGCCTCAAGGTGAGTTTATTGTCTGAGGTCTGTCTTCTTAATCACATTTTTTTAACCTACTGACTTTTTACCTATAATATTATTGAGCCATCTTAGAACATAGGAAAGGCCTTAGTATTGCATTCTCAAAAATATTCTTAAAACTGTGGGTTTCAAAAAAATTACTTTTCTTTCTACAGTAATTTTACAAAAAATTACAGTTCTTGAATAGGCAATCCACACGCACAGCACAATATAACGACTAAAAAGTGTGTAAAAAAGTCAGTCTCCCTCCACCCTGCTCCCCAGCTGATGATTCCGTCTCCAGAGGCATCTGCTGTTAACAGTTTCTAATATTAAAAATGATGTTTGGAGATTTACTTTCTCATTTGTGCTTAAAGTAGAAAGAAATGCGGTAGAAGGGACCCCAGCTCTGGCCTCGGATGTATACTTTATCAGGATTGAGGCACATCTGGGCTCTCTGCTTGGGCAGCCAGCCAAAAGTCAGAGGGCGGGTGGAGTGAGGAACTATCTGGGAGAGATGAGTGCCTAAGGGAAAAGGAGCTTGGCCCCACATCAAAGCTTCTAGGCTTTGTGGGGGGAAAGGGAGATTCTGAAGAAGAATTGGTAATTTCCTCAACTCCCATGGCAGACCCCCATGGAGTCATTTCTGAGTCCTTTGGTTTTGGAGAGAACCCAGTGGGCTGAGGTAAAGCCTGCAAAGGCTCTCTCTTTTAATGTTATGGAAGACATGAGCACTACTTGAGGACCCCTCCATCACAGCAGGCCACGATAAGGGGAGAACCTCCTTGCTCAGTTCACCCAGGTTACTGGACCTCTGAGTTTCCTAGGAGTGGTGATGTAGGGTCATTAAAGCAGTAGAACCTTGAGGGAGGTGACCTCACAGTGAGAGTTAGAGACAGTGCTTCACAGACCAACATCTCCAGGGGGCTCCAAAACAAGAGAGAAACAAAATGGCAGGCTTGACTTACAAAATGGTAGCTGTAAAAAACACCATATAAAAAACACATGGGATAAAAATGTTTGCTGATTCTCTGCACAGGACATTCTCTTATTGTCTTGATTCTTTGTTCTGGCTGCTCCCTTTGCCTGGGTTGGCCTTTTTTCTTCTCTTTTCCTGCCCAGTTCCTGCTGCTCCTTTAAGACATGATCCGGCAACTCCTCCTCTATACCCCTACATTGCCCCCAGTCCCTGGCCCTGTATATTTGCTATCACCTGACTTGTGTTACAATTATCTGCTAATGGGTCAATCTAAGACCAACCAGGAACTTCTGTTCAGGAGTAGTTCTGATCAGTGTTGTAGTTCCAGTGCATGGCTTTCTATAAATATATAGAGGAAGTGTAGAGTTCCTGCAGGGTGTTCGGTACTACACCTGAGGTACCAGCCCTCCTTGCAAAAGATCCCTTAATAAAGTTTGTGCCATCTAATCATCTACTTTTTGATAGCTTGGCAGACTAGGAAATCTGCCTTTTGGTAGAGAGCAGGGCTAAAATGCCGCTAAATTCTAGATGATTTTGATTTCAGTGAGCATATCTAGAACAGACTGCACTGGAAAATGAGCTCCATTAACACGTCAGCATAATCATTTAATTATCTTAGATAGCCATCAAAGTACTGGCTGTATTACTCAAGTCTGGGTCATTAAAGAAAAGTAAAAACAATTGAGAAATTTCATTCTGTTTCTGTGAGGGAAATGTTTTATGACAGCATGTTGAGGTAGTCTGAAGTCTCCATATTATTGTTATGTTTCCCCCCACTCACTCTCTTTTTCTTTTGCCTCCAATGTCTTTCTCCATTACAGACATGGTGCTTTAAATAATTGGACTTGGGGGCAAGACTAGAATATAGAATATGAACCAATGTTGGGGGTGGCAGAGATAAGTAAATACCTAATTGTGGCAGAGGGGAAATAGACCTAACTGTTACACTTTTGGCTTGTAACCCTTTCTGTCTACTCAGAAGATTGTCAGGAAAATAGAAAAAAAAGTCTGAACTCTCTGAATTGGTTCTGCTTTATGTAGTTTCAACCAGATGAACTAAATTCGTGCTTAGAGATTGCAAGTCTACATGGAATGGTGTAAGCTGAAGGCTTTACACTGTGTAAAAATGGTGATTTCCCCCTTTGGAAGTCTAGGAGACAGGAATGGGAGGGGTGGGTGGGGGAATCAGTGTGTAGGTCAAAAATTTGAATTTTAAGTGCAATCTTCTTAGTCATCACTTTCATTTCTGTCTTCTAGGGAAATCTGACACAGCTAGAAAGCAATGGAAAACACTAAGCGTTGCATCAGATGTTGAAGAGGAACTGATCATACCGTGGAGATAAAAATGATCTCTTTAAGGAGGATTTCAAAAATCTGGTTATTTCAAGGTAGCAGCCTTTTGGGGGGAAAACTAACAAGGGTTCCAGAGGCCAATTATCCCTTGTTAGCAACGTTGGCCTCATGTTAGAATGAGGAATGGATGTGTCTCAACGCTATCCCTCTTCCATTCAGTATAGATCAGCAAGAGTGGGCTGCAAATAAATTTCATCCCTTTTCAGGATGTTTCCCTGTGAAGAACATCCTAGATTCACTCTGTGGAAAAATGTCTATAATGTGTTCAATATGGTTACGATTTTGCCTTATTTCTATTAGGTAAGTGGTTTCCTTTTATTCTTAACACTGCATCTAATATTAGCTTACAGTGTTACTGGCACTGTATGTGACCCAGGGGAGAGTTAGAAAGGAAGTAGAAGATGTGGTCTCAGAGGGCCCATGGGGGAGAAACAACACAATAATGATAATTAACATTTTTATAACACTTGAAAATGTAAAAGTCACTTCCCATTACTTTACCTCATTAGTTTTCTCCATAAATACATTGTGTAGGCTTTACTATCTCCATTTTACAAATGAGGACAGTGAAGCTTGAAGTAGGAGGGACTTCCCCAGGATCACATTCCAGTAAAAGACAGAGTGTGATCTTAGAAATCATATTCTGACTCTAAAACTCTATCATATTCCATTGAAAATTGGCAATTATACTCCAATATCTGTATAAGTACGTGCTGATAAGACTTCATGAATGATCATGGTGGAATGGGGTTCCTCAGGGATGCTTTCTTGGGAGAGGGTGCAGTGCACATGGATGACTGAAGGAATCAAAGGATCTCCTGCTGCGGGGAGAAAGGTGGAAAATTACATGAAAGGAGAACAAGGGCAGGAATGAGCTGAACATGTGGATCAGGGGAAGGAGACAGATCTTCCCAGGCAGAAGAACCATGACTGAGAATAACGAGGCAAGTCTAGGAGATATTGGTGATGTGAATATAAGGGGTAAGGGAAACATAACACCTGGAATTTTCTTTCCATTGCCTCAAGGAGCCCGGCACTCCTGGTTCACAACAGAAATTGCCATGAGCACTCCTAAGA
Organism: Panthera uncia; assembly: GCF_023721935.1. Taxonomy (NCBI): domain Eukaryota; kingdom Metazoa; phylum Chordata; class Mammalia; order Carnivora; family Felidae; genus Panthera; species Panthera uncia. The sequence goes on along the minus strand of NC_064816.1, from coordinate 110,379,746 downwards.
ACATGTTCTGCACTGGTGCCTCAATGGGTAGAAAAGGGGGTTGCCAAGTGAGTTATATATAGAAGTTGTGCAAGGGAAGTTCTTATGCAAAATGACTAAACATGCTTCATTGCCCTGCCTGGTTACTTATAAACGTTGTGTATGTGTAGAAGTTGATGGGAGTCCAGACATTGTCTAAGAGATTTCTCAGAGTAAAATGAGAATAAAGTTGTTCTAAAACACAAAGGGCCTCTAGGTTCCTTGCAGCTGTTGATGACAGTCTGTTTCTCTGCCAAGTGGATGCAGTTTTAGCCACATTCCAAGCAAGGATTTCCTATATCTGACACCTTAGAACTTGGGGGAGACTGGGAGACAGAGCCTTACTCAAAGGAGGAACTGACAACTTGGGGGTGGGGAGGAAGAAAGACATGATGCAGACCTGAATGATCTCTATAGTTATGTAACTTTCTAGCCACAAATCACTTATTAAACCGCTGAATACATAGGACGAAGGCTGTGTGCATTCAGGTTTTGAGATCTGGGATCTACAGGGCTGGGTTGTCAGTTGGTCAGGTCAGGAAAACAGCATCACAAGCACAAGAGAGAATTACAAACTCTTGGGAGTCAGTGCCTGACTGGCTGTACCCAGAGTCTCTTCCAGGAGGGTATCTGCCTAATTAGAGCACAGGGATTAGAGTTTGCTTATCCACTTTGATGAAGAGTGTAGGCTCTAGAACTGGGGAGCATACAAGTTCACACTGAAGATCTTAGGACTTGAGTTTCCTTTTTAAGAGAAAGATAATAGTAAAACTGTAGTGAGAAGCAAATGAGATAATGCATGTGCTGCAATTGGGGCTCCTTGTTCCACAGAGTGTAAGATGGGGATTTGCATGCAGATCAGGGATTGGGGTGTCCTCTAGGGATCAGTACTTTGGGGAAGTGAAGATGGCATTACCAGGGAGAGGGAGAAGGTGAACTGTGATGCAATTGTATGAAAAGCTTCACTAATCCCATGAGTGGCTGTGCAGCCACAATGGCCCTTCAGCGTTATCCTAAACTGAGACAAAGGGGGTCGGTCTTACATTCCCACATTGTCCAGTCTCTGGATGTAAGCTGTCCCCAGGAAGGGAGTGTGATCTTGGACAAAGAAACTCTTCAGCAGACAGCAATGCCTCAAGAGGGATTAGCTGATAGCTGTTAGCTGCCAACACTCCAGCAGGTGAAGGCACTGAATGCTAAGCCCTGAAGGGGGTGATAAATCTGAGCCCAGATTTTCAATGTCAACCTGTGTCCTTTGTCCAACAGTCCTCAAATTGTTTACAATTTCCCCTTTTCCAAGTGTACAACTTTCTGAATAAATGACCACTGATCCCTTTAGGGAGGGATTCAAGTGATCATTACTATATATACTTACCATGATGTTATAGGGTTCTCCTTCCTTGGGGGACTTTTCTCTCAGTCAGTATGTTCCATGTAAAACACTGGCTCAGATCCAGAAATTGGACTAGAGATCATGACTTTTCATTATATTGTCCCTAGTCTCTTGATCACCCGTCCTTGATTTCTTTTGTTTGTATAGATTGAATATTACCCTTTTGGCTTGCCCTAGAAATTCTGTATTCTATTAACCATCTCCATGAATTATAGCATTTGTGACTTCTTGCTTCTGGTGGTTAAGGGTGGCTACCTGGCCTCTTTTCAGGATGCTGCTATTCCCATTATAATCAATGAGTCCGATTCTATAGTAACATCCACCAGCATCAGTCTGGCCTACAGAAGATGTCCACCATTGAAACTTCTCAGGGATGTTGGTGCCCCTCTACTAGGACATTTCTTGTCACTTTGGTAAACAGAGTGTCTTCTTGGGGATCCCATGGAACAAAGTTTTCTGATGCATTTTCTCGTCTTATTTAGTGTATCCACTTCAGCATGCCTACTTCTCTGAGCCCTTTGATCTCTTTTTCCACTGTTTGCCATGGTGGTTCTGGCATTTCCACTTCACTGCTTTTGCCAAATACCCAAAATCCATCCTTGATATGTTTTAGCATTGTCTCCTGAGATATTAAATCCTCTGTCACAAACATAGTATCATAGTTTCTGCTGGCATGTGCTAGCTAGATCCTATAGTTTATTTGGGAAGGGTGTGTGTGTGTGTGTGTGTGTGTGTGTGTGTGTGTGTTTCTTAAAAGACTCAGAACTTACCAATTAGGTTATGTTGTGATTTAACCCCAGTTATTGATCTGATGACCTAGATGGGAGGTGGGAATAGATCCTGAGAGCCTATATTAGTTATTTATTGTTGTGTAACAAATTACCTCAAAATCTAGCATCTTAAAACAACAAAATTTATTATCTCACAGTTTTTGTGGATCAAGAATTTGGGTGTGGGTTAGCTCTGTGTTTCTGGCTCAGGGTCTTTCATGAATTGCAGTCAAGATGTTGCCTGGAGCTGTATTCATTTGAAGGCTTCCAGGAAGGCTCATAACATGGCTGTTGGCAGGAGGTCTTAGTTGCTTGCTGGCTATTTATTGCAGTTCCTTGCCTTGTGGATCTTGCCATAATGCTTTTTGTGTTGATTAAAATTTTTTAATGTTTATTTATTTTTGAGAGAGAGAGAGAAACAGAGTGGGAGTGGGGAAGGGGCAGAGAGAGAGGAAGACACACAATCCGAAGCAGGCTCCAGGCTCTGAGCTATCAGCACAAAGCCCGACACGATGGGGCTCGAACCTATGAATCGTGAGATCATGACCTGTGAGATCATGACCTGAGCCATAATTGGATGCTTAACTGACTGAGCCACCGAAGTGCCCCATCCATAATGCTGTTTGAGTATCCTTACAGCATAGCAGCTGGCTTTCCCCAGAGTGGGTGACGACCCCCTGACCCCCCCCCCAAAAAAAAGAAAAAAGAAAAAAAATTTTTTTGGTTAAAACTAACTTTTTGGTTAAAAAAGTCAGTTCCATTCAGAGCAAAAGGAGGCTAGAGAAGAGTGGCTGTATCAGGAAACTGGGACCACTGGGGCTATCTTTGGGGCTGCCTTCCAGAGAGCAGCATGTGTTGTTATGCAAGTAGATCCCTTGCATTGTCTTCAGGCAAGTGTTGAGTGCTAGCCTTTGGCAGAAGGGGTGAACCAATTCTGCAGACCCAAAATGTTTAGGGAAATCTGGGGATTTCAGATTTTTTAGTGCATCAGTGGAGGTGTTTCCATCCCAAGTGTCAGTGGCTCACCCCTTCCTAATCAGAGACCAAATTCTATGTGGAATACATTCTGGGTTGAGAATTCAATATCCTCTGGGGCTCTGCTATTCTTATAATTGAGTCCTGAATCTGACACTCAGATTTCTCTGTCCTCCGGCTGCAAGATATGAGAATTTCTTTATATGCTTCCAAAGAAGACTTCTGGTATTAACATTTAGCTTTAATTAGTAATTAATCATACTTAGTCTTTTATGGTTTTTCTCCTATGCATCTCTTTTCCCAGCAATAGCCATCCGATTCCATAGTCCTTGAATTATTATCTACCCCACATCTCAAATGCTTGACACCTTACACCTGCCAACACATACCCTTCCACTGTTTCCCACCCTACTTCACCCTAGAGAAAGTTTTAAAAGTCCTATCAATGCATCTCAGGGTCTATCAGTGCTTCATCTTACCACTGTGGATGAGGTCCTTGTAGTAGCATATTCTAATGTCTGCTTTTCCAGACCTCTCCTGCTCCACCCCAACTGTTGCCATACAAGTTCACTAAGAAACAGGCTCTGAGATAAAGATTTGTATGCTAAAAGGTAATTAGGAAGTGCTTTTGTGAGTGAAGGGAATGAGATGGGACAGAAGGAGAAGCTGAACTGCAATGCAGTTACAAAAAAGGCCTTAGTGGATCCTGTGGGCTGCTCTGGATATGGAATGACCCTGCAGAGTTTACCCGACTTGATGCAAAAGTACTGGGCCTTCCTACCTCTGCATTTAACAGTCATTGGGTAGGCACTGCCCCCAGGAAGGGATGAGAATTTGGACAAGGCAGCTGTCTTCAGCTGAGGGCAATTCCCTCACCGAGATGTCGGCTTAGAACTCTCAGCCACCTGTAGTCCCAGCAGCTGGGGGAATGGGTGCCTTAATTCTAAATGGAGTGTTGGGCCTGGGTGGCACAACATAGTATCAGGCCTGAAATTAGGGTGAGACATATAAGGACCCTAGAGCACAAAAGTTAAGGAGGCACTCACTCTCAAGTGCCAACTCACATGTGCACCACCCTGAGAGTGTGTCTCCTTAAATTCAGTGCCTTGCTTGCTTTGCCCGTGTCCTGTCCCCCCGCACAGCATTCCCAATTGTGTGTAATGCACTTAGTCCAGAGCGTGGTATATGGAGAGTGCTCAGAAATTGTTATTAAGTTGTCATTATTACTCTTATTATCATCTCACAGTTCAGCACAACTGGGCTGTTCACATAGCTTGGACAGGACAGGTGGCTGACTGAAAGCAACTTCCTAATCCTGGCTCTCCTTTTGTTTGATACGACAGGCATCTTCTTTAGATTGGAAACACCTTTCTACAGTTGGAGCTGTGGTGGACACCATTAATTGTGTACCTCTAGCTCTTGCTAATAGAACTCCAAAGTTTTGGGTATCAGATAGTCAGATACTTCAGGGGAAACTGGCCCCTTCTCAGTTCTGGGAATGAATTCTATTTGGCCTATGGCAATCATGGTAGTCCTATTCCTCTTGGCTGTGATTGACTTAAGCATGGGTGCATGGTATGATTCTGGCTAATGAGATAAGGGGAAGTCTGCTGGAGGCTTCTGGGAAATATTTTCTTCCTTGATAAAAAGAAACTCTCCTGAAGAACTATCCTGGGGATGTAGCCAATACTTGACTCCTAGGACTGTGGTAGCTATCTTAGGCTCATGAGGGAGGCAGCCATCTTGGGATCATGAGGGGAGCCAGCTAACAGGTTGTATTAGTCAGCATTTGCTAGAGAAACAGATCAATAGGATATACATATAAGAAGAGATTTATTATAAGGAATTGGCCCATGCAATTATGGAGGCTGAGAAGTCCCATAGGCTGCCATCCATAAGCTGGAAACCGAGGGAAACCCGTGGTATAATTTAGTGTAAATCCAAAGACTCAGAACCAGGGGAACCAATGATATAGATTCCAGTCCAAGTTTCAATGTCTGAAAATGAGGAATGCTTAAGGCAGGAAAACATCAATGTCCCAGTCAAGCAATCAGAAAGAAATGGTCAAATTCTTCCTCTACTGTTCTGTTTTATTCAGGCCCTCAATGGATTGGTTGATACCCACCCACATTGGGGAGGGCATGCTGCTTTCCCAAGTCCACTGATTAAAATACTAATTTCACCCAGAAATATCTTTACAGACATACTCAGAAATGATGTTTAGCCAAATATCTGGGCACTCTATAATCCAGTCAAGTTGGCACAAAAAAATAAATCATCTCAAGTCCCCCCACTTTATCAAGTTGGCACCCACAAGCATCTCCTTAAACTATACTTAATATGCAAATAAAGACAATAACAAGGTCATAATTCTACCCAACATGATATAACTATCCTGCATATAACTGAAAATGCACTAACCTCTTCCCCAGAAGAGGAGGTAAACTCATTGAACAGTGTTTACTCTTTGTGATATCCTACAACTTAACTACTATGATGTAAAGTTAGCAATACTTAAATACTGTTGTAAAGTCAGTATATCTTATTTTACATAAGAGAACATGAGAAGAAAGAAAACAAAGGTACACACACACTCAAATGTATTCATGACATAATGGAGGAAATACTCGTGATAATTAGAGTCCTTGTAGTTTTTCATTGACCTTAATCATAGGACAAGGTAATACTAAGAAATGCCCTAAGGAATCTCTTGTATTCCAGATATACCCTTCCTTATTTCTATGGTGGAATAGCAGTCCAGTTTCCCCAGCCAATATAGTAATTCCCTTATTTTCCTGTTGATTTCAAGGCATGGGGAGTCCAAATTGGCCAGATGGCATTTCTAGTTCAATGAAATCATTGCTGTGTTTCTTGCTGGTAGTGTCCCTCTCTTTGGAACTAAGATCTCTAGGCTGGTAGGGAATAAAGTTGTGGGAACAGAAAGCAAACATTTTGCTGGTGGGTTCCTAGGGGTAATAGAAAACAGTGCTACTCTCATTTCCACACCTTGATTCTGGACCCATGAATCCTGGTTATATGAGAAACAGCACCATATATTAGCCTTCTGGGAAACTTTGCCTCAGCTCTGCAAGGTATTGCCACCAAGCTGGCACTGTAACTGAGTCTTCAAAAGGCAATTCTAACATTCTATTAAGCCAGCTGCTTTAGGGGGTGAGGAACATGGTAGGATCAGTGAATTCCATGAGCATGGACCCATTGCCATATTCCTTTTGTTGTGAAATGATTTTCTTGATCAGAAGCCATGCTATGTAGAATACCATGATGATTGATAAAGCATTCTGAAAGTCCATGGATGGTTGCTTGGGGGAGAAGCATTGTATGCAGGGAAGGCAAATCTCTATCCAGAGTGTCTATTCCAGTAACACTGTCCCTTCCATGATATAATCAACCTGCCACAGGGTAGCTGGCTGATCGCCTCAGGGAATGGTGCTATATAGGGGACTCAGTGTTGGTGTCTGCTGCTAACAGATTGAGCACTTAGTGGTGGACTTAGCCAAGTCAGCTGTGGTGAGTGGAACCCCGCGTTGTTGAGCCCATGCAGAACGTCTATCCCTGCCACTATGGCCACTTTGTTCATGAACCCATTGGGCAATGACAGTGATGACTGGGGACAGAGACTTATGGTATTCACAGTGTGGTTAATTCTGTCCATTCAGTTATTAAAATCTTCCTCTGCTGAGGTAAACCTTTGGTGAGTATTTACATGGGGAACAAATATCTTCCTTTGTTTTGCCTATTCAGAGAGGTCTACCCATGTACTTCTTCCCCAAATTTCTTTGTCACCAATTATGTAATCATGTTCCAAGTCCCTGACCACCCAACCAAACATTGACCACGACCCATGAATCAATATATAGTCACATATCTGGTCATTTCTCTTTTCAAGCAAAGTGAACCAGGTGCACTGCCCAGAGATTTGCCCCTTGGAGGATTGCCCTTCACCACTGTCCTTTAGGGATGTCCCAGAAAAAGGTTGTAGTGCTGCAATTTTCCACTTTCAAGTGGTGCCAACATACCATGTAGAAGCATCTGTATAAACCAGGCCTGAATTTTACATCTTCTGTCAACTGGTCATAGCGAACTCCCCATGAGGCCATGCAGGTTGGGAGAGAGAAGGTAATATGGCATGAATGGGGATGCTGGACATTTGGGCCACTTCTTCATGTAAATTACTTGTGCCTTCAGGGCCTGCTTGGGCCCGACTGCATATACACTACTTCTACTTGATAATGGAGCGCTGCTGGGCACACCAAACTTCATGACTTGCTCAGTCAGATAACACCCACAACACCTGGTTCATGAAGGCAGCTCAGGTTGCATGGTAACTTGGTGGTCCATGGTTAAGCATTCTGTTTCTACTAAGGCTCAGTAGCCTAGCCAAGAGCCATTTCTAAAAAGAAGAGTGTTTATCTGTGGAGGGTGGTAGAAATTTGCTCCAAAGTCCTAAGAGTCTATGGTGCAATTCATGTATAGAGGCCTGCCAACAGCTCAAAACAACATCTCGACCTGCTAAGCACTCTTCAAGCACCATGGGAGCTGCTGGGTCATATGGCCCAAGTGGTAGAGCAGCCTGCACAGCAGCCTGGACCTGCTGCAGAGCCATCTCTTGTTCCGGGGCCCTCTCAAAACTGGAAGCTTTTAAGGTCACTCAGTAAGTAGGTCAGGGTGACACGCCTACATGAGGAATGTGTTGCCTCCAAAACCCAAAGAAACCCACAAAACATTGTCTCTTTCTTCACTGTAGGAAGGGCCGGGTGTAACAACTTACCCTTCACATTAGAAGGAATATTTCAACATGTCCCATACCATTGGACCCTTACACATTTCACTGAGGTAGAAGGCCCCTGAATATTAGATTTATTTCCCACCTCTGGTATGCAAATATCTTACCAGTAGGTTTAGAGTAGTTGCTACTTCTTGCTCACTAGGTCCAATCAGCACAATGTCATCAATATAATAAAACAGTGTGATATCTTGCAGAAGGGAAAGGTGATCAGGATTCCTGTGAACTAAATTATGACATAGGGCTGGATATACCTCTGAGGTAGGACATTGAAGGTATAATTCTGGCCTTTCCAGCTGAAATCAATCTGCTCCTCATGGGCATAATGGACAGGGATAGAGAAAAAAGGCATTTGCCAGATCAATAGCTATATGCCAAGTACCAGGGGATTTGTTAAATTTGCTCAAGCAATGAAACCACATCTGGTACAACAACTGAAATTTGAGTCACCACCTGGTTAAGCTCACATTAATCCACTGTCATTCTCCAGGATCCATCTGAATGGGGATGTGGTGGAAATCATCACCCCTGCATCCTTTGAGTCCTTGATGGTGGCACTAGTTTTTACAATCCCTTTAGGAATGCAGTATTGCTTTTGATTTACTATTTTTCTATTTTTCTTAGGTAGAGTCAGTTCTAGTGGCTTCCACATGGCTTTTCCCACCATAGTGGCCCTCACTCCACAGGTCAGGGAACCAATGTGGGGATTCTGCCATATCCAATTATGGATTTTGGAACGGGAGAAATAATCACAGGATTGGTTCAAGGACCCACTGTGAGAGGGACCTGTGCTAAAACTCCACTGATCACCTGGCCTTTATAAGCCCCCACTCTGACTGGTGGGCCACACTGATGTTTGTTTGAGTCTCTTGGATTAGTGTCTATTTGGAGAGTGTTCCTGAAAGGTCTGATGATTTTCTTTTCTCTAATGCAGGTATACCCTGAAAAAAGATTGTAGGTCCCTCTGGGGAAAGCTGGGAGAAAGATTAAAACTATAATTTTTTTAAATTTTATTTATTTATTTATTTTGAGAGAGAGAGAGAAAGAGAGCACGCAAGCACAAGTTGGGGAAGGGCAGAGAGAAGGAGAAACAGAATCCCAAGCAGGCTCCACACCATCTGCGCATAGTCCCATGTGGGCTCAAACTCACAAACTGTGAGATCATGACCTGAGCTGAGATCAAGAGGCCGATGTTTAACTGACTGCGCTACCCAGTGCCCCAGCAGTATAAATTTTTGTTAGTATACCATGGTCTTTCCTTAAGGGGAATGAAGCCTTTCCTTCGTTCAAGGGGTTCTAGGTCTATAAACAAATCTGGGATTAACTGAGAGACCATGACCCTCTGTTTTTATGATTCAGGTTAGACTTTTATTCACTTGACTTAGAAATTTTCTGTGTGTGCAGATCAAGTAAGAATTTAGTAAGCTTCCTGTCTATTTCACTTCTAGAAACACTAAGATCAGGTAGCCAATGCCATGAGATCTTCATGAGTCAGACAATTCTGATTTCTGCTTTGATTCTGCTGTCCATTATGGTAATCATGCCCCCTTTGCCTTTGACTGTTGAGTGCTGTCACTTAAATCCTGACACTTCAGGGTCCAATTACTCCCGTTGAATTTAGGTTTCCCCTTTGAGTGGCTATAGTTTCCACTGTATATGTGCTGCCGAAGCGAGCACGATAGTTTCCACTGTAAAGTCTGGCCTACAGAGAAGAGGGCTCCCCTCACAAACTTATTTCTCACAGTCACGGTGAAATGTATGTCTTCTGGACCCTCCCAGTGCGTGAGTAGGTCCTAAATTACAAATCCACTATAATGTTGCAATCTTTCTGCCTTTAAATCTCTTCTTCTACATTAAATTAAGTAGGTCAGGCATTTCTTTCTTTTAAAAAAACTTTTTTAATGTTTACTTATTTATTTTAATGTTTACTTATTTATTTTGAGGATTTATTTTGAGAGAGCATAAGCAGGGGAGGGGCAGAAAGAGAGGCAGAGAAAGAATCCTAAGCAGACTCTGTGTTGTCAATGCAGAGTCCAATGTGGGGTTCAAACTCATCAACTGTCAGATCATGACCTGAGCTGAAATCAAGAGGCTTAACCGACTGAGCCACCCAGGTGCTCCTAGATCAGGCATTTCTAATTCACTCACCATGGGTCACCTTTTAATCCATGTTTCAGCCAACCAACCAACCAACCAAACTTTTAGAGCCCTTTCTCTTTCCCCAAGCTGCAACATTAAATGTAGAATCTTGGCCTAATGAGCCCATATCCATAAATTTATGCTCCTTCCACCATTATTCCATATCCTTAGCATCCATTCCTACTCAATGTCCCCCTCATTTCTATCTGTATAAATTAGAAAACTCTGCTCTTCTGTAATATAGTGTGCTTCTGCACATCCCCATGAAGAAGGAAAGAAGAGTGGTGGAGGTGGGTACTGAGGAGAATTAGCATTGCCTTGCATGGCAGCTGCCTCAAGGGAGGGGGCATTACAGTTTCCCTGGGCAATGCAGAGTTAATCCCCTCAGAAGTGGAAAAGCCTATCCCACTAAGGGTGGAGAGGCCAATTTCACTGAGGGTAGGGAGGCCTATTCCACTGGCAAAGAAGACTTGTCAGAATTTAGGAACCTAATGTCCCTCACTTCATCAGAGTCTTCCTACTTGTCCCCATCCCAATTTACAGGATCCCATTCTTCCCCAGTCAATGCCCTCACTTTAATAGTAGACTACCTGAGAGTCTGAGGGTTAAAATTGTGTTATAATTCAACCCATCACAGGAGGAAGTTCTACATTTGATTTTAAACAGTATCAGCCCTGCAACTACAGAAAATAGGGTTTCCTTCATGGCACACATACAAGCTTCTAGGTCATTTTTTGATGCTTGGGCTGGGAATTCAAATCCCTGAGCTCATGGATTAATTTATTACCTATAATCAGCACATAATTGACATTAGTTAGCAGGTTTATTGGATAGTGTCTTTATCAAAATATCAAAACTGATTCAGAACATGACCCAGATTCACTGCAGGCCTTACCTGCTTGGAACCACAGGGAAACTTGCATTTTTACATTCAGTCTTTGAATAATCCCATTTGTTCTCATCCTTTAGAGAATAAACCCCAGAAAGGGACTGGAATGAGGAAACAGAAGGCTGACCAGGGGCTAGACAGCTTCTTTTCCTGACACTGGTCTAGATGTACTTGCACCAGAAGACAGGTGCCTGTTCTATGAGTAGGGACTGTGGGACACAGTAAGTTTCAGAAGACACTGAAGTGACAGGAAATGTCCAGATACAGATTAGTAAGCACACTTGAGAGATAAAGGGAAGGGTTTGAGAGAACTCCAGCATTTTAACCTCCGGTGACTGTTCCCCCTGAGTATCTATTAAATGTTGCCACTTTGCTGGTAGGCAATTCTGACAGTGAGGTTCCATCCAGCTCAGGCAGCCACTCCTGGCCTTGGTACTGACACTTGGATTTGTCACTATATATCTCTGTCTAACAGATGCATACCTTCTGGGGTATCTTTTCAGCTCATAAGCCAGTACGGTAAATGCCCTGTTCTAGGAATTGATCCTTTTTCCTCATATGGTCCCCAGACAGTCAGGGATTGCTGACGACAGATCCTGGCCTCAGCTGATTGATTGGCACAGGGGTGGGCCCTTGATACAAATCAGACCAGTCATTTCCTCTGTTGGGTATTTGTGGTCATGACCATGAGACACGGGCATTCTCTATAGTTCCACAGATAATGTGTAAACTGGGAAGCTGTGGGGTGCCCATCTTCTGCCCACCATAACTATAGATAAGCAAAAAAAGAGGCCAGTCTGCAGAGAGAAAAATACAATCCTCTCCTTGCTTGAGTCTGGGCCTTTCCCTTCAGCATCTGTCACACATTTCATCTTCGTCCCTCACTTGGTTACTGTCACATCCTGGCTTGAATTGACATTACTGTTTTGTACACGTGTTGCTCTTCCTTCCAAGTATATTTATTCTAAGGACTTTTGTTTCCATGAGTTAGCCCTTGATCTTAGTATATTTATTACAAGGTCTTTTGTTTCCATGAGTTAGCCCTTGGTCTTATTTATAATCAGCAGTCAATTAGAGTCACCTAGATTGTTACAAGTGCCATTATTTGAGCACACAAAAATAGTGCTAGAGTAGAGAGCACAGGAGCTGTAATGCCTGGGATTTGATAAATACTCTCATTTTACCAAAGGGGCCCCATTCACAAGTTTTGTGTTTCACTCTGAATACCTTTATCCTCTCTGCCTTTGTTGGGTTACAGTCTTTGTGTATGCCCTTGCTCTTGCACTTCCTCTGGAAACTCTGTTGCCAAGAGACGAGGAAAGGCCAAAACTCTTGATGCAAAACTCAGTTAATAAGAAAAGAGGGAAGGAAAGTTGGCAGACATCAGGTGTGACTTGGGCCTGCTTGAATCCATACCAGAAATGAGTTTTTGACAACAGGAAGATCAAGGAAATTGGAAATAGTGCAGCAATTATTCTGTGCCAGGAGTTTTACAATAGCCAGAATGGAACTGGTGCTTAGTCCTTGACCAGAACACAGAGTCAGTCCTACATCATGTGGTTTTGATTCAAGCAACGGCTTTGGATTGCAATGAAGAGTGGTTTGGGAGCATTGGAATTCGACATATGCACTTAATACCAGGATGATGGGTGTTTAAATTTTTATTTTTTTAATTATTACAATATTTAAGTCCAGAATTATTTGATATAGAAACCAGGCTATCAGATCTGCCTGTATCATTGGTTTCCAACTAAATACCTCAATTTGTCATTATTTCTGAAATTTTTAAGATAATTAAATTCTATTTGTGGTGTTTTGTTGTTTTTGTTTGTTTGTTTGTTTGTTTTTGGTGCTATCACCTTCTCAATGGCTATCATCCTGCTTTATACAACGTGTGTTAAATAAGTACTTGAATCTCTGCATGATTGAATATCCAAATGCTAATTTAGAAAAGTACTTCTCAAATTTAAATGTGCCTTAGAATCACCTAGTGATATGGTTAAAATGCAGATTCTGATTCATTTAGTACGTCTGGGTGAGGCTTACACTACTGGTCTATGGACAGTATTTTGTTAAATTTTTTTTAATGTTTATTTATTTTTGAGAGAGAGACACACAGACTGTGAGTGGGAGAGAGACAGAGAGAGAGGGAGACACAGAATCCGAAGCCGCACCAGGCTCTGAGCTGTCAGCACAGATCCTGACGTCAGGCTCGAACTCATAAACCGCGAGATCATGACCTGAACCAAAGTGGGATGCTCAACCAACTGAGTCACCCAGGCGCCCCAGTGGACTGTAGTTTGAAGAACAAGAATTTAGGAGACCGGAAAGAAGGAACTTCATACAAATCAACACTTGCTGGTGTTTTTCCTCCTGTGTCAAGTCAGTGGTAAGGCGAATTAAGCAGTGAAAGCAGATGGAGTTCTGGAAACATGAATTCTATCTTGACCCTATCACTAATTATGACTTTGGGCAGATCACTTACCTTCTTTGGGCTTTGGTTTTCAGTCCTATAAAATGAGGGGATAGGGCTGAATTATGCTTTAAGCTGTCCTGAGGAATTTTATAGCTCTACAGAGATGCCTTGGGTATCCTCCAAGAAAAGTGTGAGGCCAGTGTGGAAAGGAAGAGGAGCAGTAAAGGCAATGGAGAGGGAGCCATTATTTAGAAACTCAGGAGAACAAGGTGGAATGTATCCTGTCACTAAGAAGGTGGCTTCAAGAAGGATGCAGTGGTGGATTGTGCCAAATGCTTTTAATTATCATCCAACACAGCATTTAAGGCCAGCATGATTCCCATTCCTGGGATTTTAAGCGACTCATTGTTTTAAAGAAGTCCAAAAATTAATTCTGGACTTGACTTCTTACTGGTGGTGTCTAAAGTTCTTAAGATCATCCCTTATGACAAAGGGGAAGGTGGGAATGTTGGGTGGGCGGGGGGGAAATACCAATTGAACAAGTCAGCACCCACCAAAGTTATCCTGCTGTCTGTGGGACTTGATCTACTCTCCCTCCTTCCCTCTGATTTCTCAGTGGACCTTTTTTCCCCAGTCGCTCCTTGGGAACAGGAGATGACTGATTCATTCAACCACCAATCATAGGCAGAGATCCAAGGGGTGCTGATCACCCAAGTCTGGCCTGGGTGAGGCATACATGCTGAGATTTCTTTTATGTCTTCTATTTCCAGGAAAGAAAGGAGGGAAAGGAGAAAGGAAAATTTTCCAGCGACACGTTTTTATAGTTCAAAGCCATTTTTTCTCATCCATGACTGATTAGAATCACCTGTAGTGTTTTAAGCATATCCCTGTCTCCCAAAGGTTCTCATTTAATTGGTGTGAGGAGAGGGTGGCCTGGGTGGCTCAGTCAGTCAGACATCCAAGTTCTACTTAGGTCATGATCTTGCAATCTGTGAATTCAAGCCTGGCATCAGGCTCTGTGCTGACAGCTTAGAGCCTGGAGCCTGCTTTAAATTCTGTGTCTCTGTGTCTCTCTCTGCCCCTCTCCTGCTCATTCATTTTTTTTTTCTCTCTCTCTCAAAAATAAGTAAATATTAAAAAAAAATTTTTAATAAAAAAATAATAATTGGTGTGAGGAGAGACTTAGGTGGTGTGTCTGTTTTTAAAGTTCCCCTGATGATTCTAATATGCAATGAGGAATAAGAATTGATTTAGTCCCCAGGCTCAGCATTTTCCTTCTTTTTTCAGTGTGTCTGTTGGCAACTTGCTCTGAGTCTAGAACTTTTGGGTAAGAAGACTGTGGTTGATGTAGATTATTTAAAGGCCACCTTGATCTGAACAGAACTATTAGCTTTCTGTTCAGAAGTGATGCATTCCCAGGCTCCTGCAATGTTTCAATCTCTGCAGCCTCAGGTGACCAAAGGGCTCTGTTGGGGAGACTCCAAGATAGAACAATGGTTTTTAGGCAGGAGGGGCTTCAAGTTGGTGTTCCAGGGACCCAGCTGTGCCTACCCTAATTTCAGCGTGCATGGAATGTTTTAGCTAAGCATAAACTCCCTGGATGGCAGGAATTGCATCTGTCCCACTGTGCCAGACAATGGGCAAATGCACTGAAATCTTGATGCTTTATTTTTAGCTTAGAATCAGAGGCAGATCTCTTGGAATCTGAGATTAGGTTCCACAGTGGCTTTCAAGCATTGTATACTATGACCTCATTCAATTGTGGTGTTCTCTCTTTTTCTACTACCTAATCTCTCCTCATGGTTTTGAAGGGAATCAGAATATACCACCCAAAAATATGCCGATTTGGCATAAAAATTATTTTGAGCTAAAGACATTTGAGATTCAACAGATACAGAAAGAAATCTTTCTAAAGCTTCTTTTATCTGTCTAAAAGCAGAAACGCCTGAGAAATAAGGACTGCCATAAATCCCCTCTCCTGGGGAAGTTTTATGGCCATGAAGAAGATGAAAAATCAGCACAAAAAAACCTTACTAAGATAACCTTTGTCTTCCATTACTTTCCTTTATATATTTACTTCCCCATTCTTTGCAATCCCCAGAAGCCCCCAAAACCTTTTCCTTTGTCTTGTTACATCTCTATAATTCATCATTCTTTGTTAAAATTGATGTATAAGCTCTCAGGCCTATCCACTTCTTTGGTTCTTCACATCTTTTCTAAGAAGGCCCTCATGTTACATAAAAATTAACATCAAATGAAATTTGTATGTCTCTTCTCCTTTCATCTGTCTTTTGTCAGTCTGATTCTCAGGACTCCAGTCAATGAACCTAAGAGGGTAGAGTAAAAAGTTTTTTTCTTCCCCTACAATTTCAACTGTGACTGCCAACAGCTCTCAAATCTATTGGTCTCTCCTAGTTTTTGACTCATGACCTATTGGAAAGCTACACCTGGATATGTCACAGGCTCCCTCAAAATTCAACATTGACAAAACTGAACTCATTGTCTATTTCTCAAAACATCCTCCTTTTCTCACTATTCCTGTCTCACTTGTTATTAGCAGCTCTGTGCACCCCATCAATTGGGCTGAACTTATCAGAGTCACCTACCATGTTCCATCCAATGTTCCAACCACTCTGCATACAGTAAGGATTAAGCCAGACAGGGTCTTGCTTTTATGGAGTTTGAGGTTTTGTGTGGAGAGAGATGATAGTGAAGAGATCATTCTACTTTCAGACAATAAGCAGGCTATGAAGAAAGTAAATGAATGGGAAAGAGAGTGATGGGAAGGCCAGTTTAGGAAGTGTGGTCAGAAAGAACCTCTCAGAGCACCTACTTGAATGAAAAGCCATGGAAAGATGGGGAAGGGGACAGCGAGGTAATTGTTTGAGATAAAGGGAACTGCAAGTGTCTGGCCCCTGAGACTTTGTAAAAGTGAGAGACCACTGTATGGAGAGTAGTGGGTCAAGGAGAGATGAAGAGAGCCATGTCATGGTGGAGTTGTAGGACTTGGTAGAGGTGTTGGATTTAATTGTGTTTTATTTAGTCCAATACCTTTATCCACACCTTCATTTTCACTCCCTTGGCCACATTCTTTGTTAGGATCCTGTTACACTTCATCTAAGCTCTTTACCTTCTCAACTTTTCTAAGTCTTCCTCTTCCCCAGGCTCCTTTGCTGGCTCTTTTCTTTTTCATCCTCACCGCTTAAACTCTCAGCGGATCCCAAGCTACTCTTCTGTCTTTTTTCTGGGGCATCACCTTAGGCCAGAACACCCCAGCCTCTGTCTTAGCCCTGAGGAGGAGACTCTCTGTCTGGTTAATCATCTTCCTCAGATCTTGGAATATTATTGTAATTAGAACTGGCAAGTCCCTTATTTGATAGAAGGATTGATTTCCTTTTTACCCCATTCTCATTCCTCTCCCCCACCTCCATTTTAATTGTATTTTTAAAAATTTAGATGTGTTCTTGTGAAATGGGTATTTTATTTGTTTGCCTTTATTTTAAAATTTGTAAATGATATTATGTTCTATATCTCATTCTCTTTTTTGATTTCTCATTAAGCATTGTGTTTTTAAGATCTATCTGTGAGGCTATGTATTTCTGATCTGTTGCTCCTAACAAATGGTAGTATTTCATGGCTTATACATTATTCAGAGTAGGTGGTGCTATGCTCATGTAACAACCCCCAAATCAATCACAGTAGCTTAACACATAAAAGTGTATTTTTTCATTCATGCAGAATCCTCTGTAGGTCTGGCCGTTCTTCCAGGCAGCCTTTTCAAGCTGTGATTCAGGGATCTGCACCACTTGTATTTCATAGCTATGGCACTGGCAACATTTCTTACAGGGTTGTTGATATATTTCTTTAATAAATATTAAAGAAAAAAAAAAGGTGTCCATGGTAATGCTGTGTCTCAGCTCCCCGCTCTAAACTTGGCACCAAATGTGAGCTGGGCTGGCCTTCTGTGTCTGCTCTGTGGACGGGCAGTGTGAAAGAACCATGAGCAGGTTCAGGCTCTAGGGCTCCATAGCTGCTGAGGTGGCACGCAGAAAGGTACCAAAATATAGACAGAATGGCAGATTGCTAGTGTTTGATCCAAAGGAAAAAGTGTTGCTTGAACCAAATGAAGCAATGTCAGATAAATGCCTCCTTGGACGCAGACCAAGATTGGCAAGCAAACTTTGTACCTCACTAACACAAGTCTCCCTAAATGTAGCTAGGAGATTCTCAGAAAAGAAGGAAGTCTCTTCCAAAATTATTGAAAATACAGCCTCTTTAAAGAATACTGAAAATAGAGTATCTTCAAAGACTGTTGAAAATAAAATACAGACACAAATCTACAGTCTAAGTAAGCTACGGTCATCTTTCTTCTTATAAGAAGGCACAGGTCAAGTGGGCAAAAATGCAGTCCTTTCAGAGCAGGAGAAAAATAATGAACATTGCCTTCAGGATATTGATGATAAGTTGCCTGAATCGACAGATGATGATGGTGAAGATGATACCAACAATGAAGATAATGATGAAGACAGTAAACCCTAATAAAGATACTCATGCCCCATTAGAGTTAATGGCAGAATTTCTGAGAGCAGAAATGAGCCAACACTACCATTTGGCAAAAATGATGTCAAATGACTCTAATCTATGAATGAGAAAATCCTGAGGCCAAGGAGTTTTTCTCATTTATTGAAGAAATGTTGCTGATGGAGGAATCTCAAAATCTTGAGAAAGATGATAAAGGTAGTGAAGAAGACAGTAGCAGTGAGAGTGAAGGAGAGAACAGTGAGGGGCTAAGTGAAGACATCTCTGAGGAATGTGAAGATGGGTAATGAAGGTTGCTGCTATGGTTTAACCTTCACGTATTTTCATTAGTGAATACCAAGGAAATATAAAGGACAGAGCTGGAAAAAAAAAAAAAGAGGAAAAGAAGGCAGAATTCATATGCTATGAGCTTGAATATTTAACTGAGGATATTTCTTTTTATTTAAAGAAAAAAATTTAATATTTATTTATTTTTGAGAGAGAAACAGAACATGAGCCAGGGAGGAGCAGAGAGAGAGGGAGACACAGGGAGACACAGACACAGCCTGAAACAGGCTCCAGGCTCTGAGCTGTCAGCACAGATCCCAACGTGGGGCTCAAACTCATGAACAGCAAGATCATGACCTGAGCCAAAACCAGCCACTTAACTGACTGAGCCACCCAAGCGCCCCTAACTGGGGAGATTTGTAAGCAAAGTGTTGAAGGTACAGCCTGGTTTCTCCTTGCTGCTTACGGTAAAATGTGAGAAGAAAGATGAACTGAGGAAGGGACTATTAAAAAGGAACCAGCACCTTGTTGGGGAGATTCAGTCTACCTGGTCTACAAAGGAAGCTAAAATTAGAAAATTCACTGTTGGTGGCCAAAATGAACAAATCAGGAGACTATAGACGCTGGAGAGGATGTGGAGAAACGGGAACCCTCTTGCACTGTTGGTGGGAATGCAAATTGGTGCAGCCACTCTGGAAAACAGTGTGGAGGTTCCTCAGAAAATTAAAAATAGATCTACCCTATGACCCGGCAATAGCACTGCTAGGAATTTACCCAAGGGATACAGGAGTACTGATGCATAGGGGCACTTGTACCCCAATGTTTATAGCAGCACTCTCAACAATAGCCAAATTATGGAAAGAGTCTAAATGTCCGTCAACTGATGAATGGATAAAGAAATTGTGGTTTATATACACAATGGAGTACTACATGGCAATGAGAAAGAACAAAATATGGCCCTTTGTAGCCACGTGGATGGAACTGGAGAGTGTGATGCTAAGTGAAATAAGCCATACAGAGAAAGACAGATACCATATGTTTTCACTCTTACGTGGATCCTGAGAAACTTAACAGAAACCCATGGGGGAGGGGAAGGAAAAAAAAAAGAGGTTAGAGTGGGAGAGAGCCAAAGCATGAGAGACTCTTAAAAACTGAGAACAAACTGAGGGTTGATGGGGGGTGGGAGGGAGGGGAGGGTGGGTGATGGGTATTGAGGAGGGCACCTTTTGGGATGAGCACTGGGTGTGGTATGGAAACCATTTCGACAATAAATTTCATATATTGAAAAAAAAAAAAGAAAATTCACTGTTGGAAAGTGTGCTCTTGAAAGAAGGCTGAAGGTGTGGCTGCACAACTTCGCCCAACAAATTAGCCACGTGGCCCATGGATCTCTCAGCTATCTCTACAGAAGCTAGGGATCGGGATAGCATAATGCAGGAAAGATCTGTCTTTCTTGACAGACAAGAACCCTCTTGTCTAATGGCATGGACCCATGTGACACGCACAGGAGACCCATAAAGCTTTGGAGGATGTTATATCAGAGAAACACAACCAGCTTGGACTGAAAAGAACAGAAACAGGATGAAATGAGAGAAAGGCTATCAGACTTCCATAATTCCATAAGACATATAGGAAATTGGCTGATAGAACTACCTGACTACAAACATTTGCAACTCTTCAAGAAAAAGGATGACTCCAAGGTGCCGTTGTAGGCCCAAAGGACAGGCCACCATGGACCTGAGGGTTTGGGGGGACTATTATAGGCCCAGTGGACAGGGCTGCCATAGGCCCAGAGGGTGCATTGAGTCATGGACGACTATTCTCAGGCCTTGAAATTGAAAATGAAATTTTCCCTGTTTTGACTTTCTTAGGACCAGTGGCCCCTTTATTCCTTTCATTTTTTCCCCTTTTGGAGTGGGAATGTCTATCCTATAACTGTCCAACATTGTATTTTAGAAGCAGATAACCTGTTTTCTAGTTTCACAGATCCACAGATGGAGAGGAATTTTGCCCCATGATGGACCATACTTCCAGTTTTACTCATATCTGATTCAGATGATTTAGATGATGAGATTTGGAACTTTTTGAGTCAATGATACTTAGATGAGATTTTGAACTTAGAGTTGACACTGGAATTGGTTAAAATCTGGAGGGATGTTGGGATTGGGATGTTGAATATACTTTGTATGTGGGAAGGACATATATTTGGGGGGCCCAGAGAGTGAACTGTACTGGGTTGAATAATGTCCCCCCTCCAAAGTCATATCCACCTGGAACCTGTGAATGTGACTGTATTTGGAAATAGAGTCTTTGCAAATGTGATCAAGTTAAGATGAGGTCATACTGGATCAGGGTGAGCTTTACATCTAATGACTGGTATCTTTAGAAGAGACAGAAGAAGGAAAGACACAGAAAAAAAGGAGAAACCCACATAAAGACAGAAGCAGAGATTGGAATTATGCAGCCGAGGAACACGTGGAGCTGCCTGACTCTGAAAGGGACAAGGAAGGGTTTTCCCTTTAGTGTCTGAAGGAGTGAGGCACTGCTGATGTTTTGATGTCACACTCCTGAACTCCAGAACTGTGAGAGAATACATTTCTGTTGCTTTAAGCCTCAAGTTTAAGGTACGTTGCAAAGGCAGCCCTAAGAAACTAAGACAGATGTTTACCCAGAGAAGGTCATAGGTGTTGATGTACTTTGATCATCTGCCAGATTGCTCTCCATACTACCTGTAGCAGTTTACAATTTCAACAGCAGTACATAGAAGTTCCTACGTTTCTGCCAACATATGACATTGTCCAGCTTTTTTATTTTAACTAGCCTCATAGGTGAAAAGTAGCATCTCATCATTCCTTCAGTTTTCCATTTCCCGGATTATCCCTTATTTTGAACATCTCATGCTTATTAGCTTTTGGGGTTTTATCTTTTCGAAATTGCCCGTACATAGCTTTTGTTGATTTTTCTATTGGGATTGCTTACTGACCTTCAGAAATTTCCTATATATTCTACTTATTAATCCCTCATTGGTTTTAGACATTGCAAATATCTTTCTCCACTTTTTTTAGCTGTCCTTTAACCTTGTCCATGGTGTCCCTCATTGAAAAGAAGTTTTAAACTTGTTACATTCTGTCCTTGTTTGTCCTTGTCCATGCCAAAAAATACTAACCCCTTCTGGCTCTATTGTAGTCCACTACGTGATATGATAATGTCATGTTAGAGGACTTGTTCTCTGTTCACTTGTTCGTCAGCTGTTGTACATTTTTTTTTTTTCTGGACCCAGTCAACTGTGAAATCATGTGTTTAGCAAAAATCAGAGCTGGAAATGGCAGGCCTTATTCTAGAACAGAAAAACTGCAACTAATCAGGAGCATTTGGGACTTCAGCATATTTCCTTACAGTCAAGTTATTCATATGTGGGTGTGACATACAGTTGGTCCAGAAGTTACATCCCTCTCACCTCATGGCTCTCCTAGGGGACCTGCTGAGACATGTGAGGGCAAGTGACAAACAGCTCTTTAGCCAGTAGTGTGAGAGCAGGTGTATCTCATCTTATGGGGGGATTTTTTGGGGTGAGTGTTCACTGAATCATACAATGTGAGAGCTGGAAATGGCCTCTGGAATTATCCAGTTCTACCCCTCATTTTACAGATACAGATCTAGGGAAGTAAAGGGACTTGTCCAAGTCATTGGGCTGGTAGTGAATTGCCAAGACTAGAACCCAGATCTCTTGACTCCCATTTTCTGTATTTCCATTTTTCTGCCTTCCCCCAGAGGACGTCAGAAGTCTTTTTTTTTTTTTTTTTTTTTTTTTTGAGGGCTCTGGGCCAGACCTGGGACTTAAGCCAGGAAATCAGAAGCCTCCAGAATTTGGACCCACTCAACCTCTCCAACCTCATCTCACCATTCTAGGATGCTCTCTGTCTTGTTCCTCTAATATTCCATGCTCTACTCTTAGCTTGGAGTCGTTGCTCATGCTATGGTCATGCACAGGCATACCTAGCATGCCCTTCCCTCTTCTTCCTGCCTGCTTCACTTTTCAAGGGCTCCTTGTTTGAGGCTCAGTCCTACCTTCTCCACGCCACTGCCAATCAACATTATTCTCTCGCCCTTCTTCAGATTTTCATAATGTGTTCAGTCTACACAAATACAATTTAGGCTTGACTATATGCTGCTTTTTTTTCTGGAATGTTCCTGTTGTACAACTGACTGAGCAAGTCATTTAGTGTCTCTGCGCCTCACATAGTTTATTCATACACACAAAAAGAAGAGATGATCAAGATCATTTCTAGGGATGCTTCTGTACCTAGCACGCTATGTCTCTCTAAGATTTTGAACTACCAAAGCAAAGGGACTCTGTTTTACATTTCTATTCTAATTCCCCTAGTCTAGTGCTTCTCAAGCAGGGACAATTTTGCTCCTCAGGAGACATTTAACAATTGGAGATAGTTTTGGTTATCAAGCGGGGGAGGGGTGTCCTACTGGCAACTAACATAGAGGCCAGGGATGCTGCTAAACATTTTACAATGCAAAAGACAACACCCCTCCTCCCCAAAATGGATTACTTTGTTCAAAACGTCAGGTGGGATTCCAAAACTTTACCTTATTAATCTCTAACCCAACACCATAGACACACTTTCATCTTTCAGTCAAAGACAAATGCCCTCATAAAAGGCATCCTATTGAGTATGGAGCTGTCATGGAGGAAGAAAGAAGTGAGCACCTATGCAAAACTAATGCTAAGTCAGAGAAAAGAATCTAGTTTTCCTTAGTCAAGAGGGAGAGGAGAGAGTACTGGAAAGAAGGAAATGCTGGATGGATGAAAGCTGTGAGCTAAGAAGTTATTTACTCTGTAGGAGGTGTTGATTGAAATAGCCCATCTTCTAGACATCTCTGGGGGACTACATGTGATTGTGGTAAATAGTGGGAATTATAATATTGGAACACATGAAGGAAACTTCTGGGAACTGCAATTTATGTTGTCAAAAAGAGTTGTGTTTTATAATATGATCATTCTTACCTTTCCTTGAAATAAAGTCTGGATTATGAAAGGAGCTTTAATTTACAGATGGGGCAAGGAAGTTGTTTCCATCCAGTGACTCTGAACTGTGACATCCAAACAAGTCACAGCCTCTCTTTCCAGACCCTTACTTAGGGATTTCTGAGGTTAGGAATGATGAATGACTACTGCTTTTGGTGACTCCCCCCAGCCTCTGCCTTGGCTGTATTCCCAGTGTTCTCCCTCATCATGTTATGCTCGTCTTTCTTTTTAGGTTGCTTTGTCACCTTCGTCCCCCACCCTCTATCATTAAATAAATATAATAAGAAACATCCTAGATATATAAAATAGAAAGCTCCCCAGAAAGTTGGGATGGGGGAATCTATGACCTAAAAACTCTCTTGAGAGCTACATCATTGTTCTCAATCTCTTTTTATCTCAAACACTTGGCAGGAGGTTGTGTTATTCGTTCTCCTGGCTACCAGAGGTATCTGGCAAGGGTTTCTGTTTAGATTTCGTTTGGAGAAGAAATGCTTAAGTTAAACATTAAAATTCATGAGAATATTTCAGTTCCTTATAAACTCTTCTGATCACAGTCACTTCAAGTGAGGTGTCATTTATGGCTCCTCACTGAGGAAAAGCTCTCCCAAGGGGACTTCCAGCAGTTCATTTCGGGAGACCACTGAGTCTATGCTCAAGTGCAATGTTTTGTAAAACAGGCTCAAAAGACGTGTTAGCAACACTCATGAAATATTTTTTATGCTTTGGGTTCCTCTCTGTTGCATAGGATTATACATTGGATCCATGGAAAAATGGGTGCTTCCCACCCAGTCATGCCTGAGTTGTTGTCGTTGTTGTTATTGTTGTTGTTCCAGATTTTCCAATAAAAGAAAATTCAAATAAGAGTATGGAAGCATCCTCTTTTTCTTTTTAAGACTTTCCTGTAAAGGTTTCTGGGGAAATATTCTGGGGCAAGGGCTGTCAGTGTAACTATTGCAGAGCTCAATGCATAATAGAAATTTGACCAATGTGTGTTAATGCTGCTGCTGCTGCTGTTGTGTTTTGGTTTGTTTGTTTGTTTGTTTGTTTGTTTTGGCAGACACATGGATGACTTCTCTTTATAAAATGATCTGGAAAACACACAGGAAAGAGTTATGAAAAGATAAAGCCTGTAAGTGTGACCACATATTTTGTGGCCCAGTCATCAGTTCCCTGGAATTTGGGTTTTGCATCCATTCTTCAAGGTTGCCTCTTTCCCTTTTCCTTCTGCTTTTCCTATACACCAAATAGCATCTGAGTGTAAGAAACTGGAATCCCCCCCCAGAAGCCCCTCTGAGATCAATGCATGCATTGGTGGACCCCCCTTTGGGATCTTTTCCCTCTTCCCCCTTGTGTGATAATTTTAAAAGCGTGATGCCAAAGCGTCTCTGTAGCTCTTTGTTTGGTTTCTGGTTTTGCTTTCATAGGCCTTTCATGCTTGCTTGGCTGGGTGCAGCTGAGACTGGTTTTACAAGAAGCTACCAATAAAGCTCAGAATGGGAAGAGATGAGTAAACTCTTACTCTGAAGACAGAGTTTGTGGAAAGAAACAAAGGGAGATCCCCTTGACACTTTATGAGAATGCATAATTTAGCAAGGCTCTATTTAAAAGTACTCCTGATCCTGTATAGAAAGGCATGGCTCAACTACTAGCTATCTTCTTGTACTAATTAGGAAATTGTTTTTGCTCACCAGTTGATTTTTGAGCATCTCACCGTAATTCTGTTCTTTCTGTGACTATAGAGAATAAGAAATTTTGCAAATAACTTGAAGAAGCATGGGGTAGGCAGTTTCTAACATGGGTCCCAAGACTCTGCATCTTTCCCTTCCATGTAGATTTCCTGTGTAACAAATATGTGGGACTATAACTACGGTGGGTTTACTCCTGTGTTAGAGTATATTATATGGCACAGCTGGCTTTAAGGGAAATTATTTGGTGGGCCTGACATAATTACATAAACCTTTAATTTATTTGTTTTAAATTTTTTTAATGTTTATTTTTTTGGGGGGGGGAGGGGAAGAAAAAGAGGGAGACATAGAATCTGAAACTGGATCCAGGCCCTGATGTCAGCACGGAGCCTGACGCAGGGCTCGAACTTGGGAACGGTGAGATATGACCTAGGCCGAAGTCATGCTTAATTGACTGAGCCACCGAGGCACCCCTATGTGAACCTTTTAAAAGCAGTTTGTTTGTTTTCCCCAGCTGGTTGCAGAAGAAGAAACGAGAAATTTGAAGCAGGATTCAGATTTGATGAGTTTTGGCTGATCTGAGAATGGAGGGGGCCATGTGGTAAAGAATGTGGGTGACTTCTAAGAGCTGAATGTGGTTCCCAGCTGACAGATCTCAGCCTACAACCATAAAGAATGAATTCTGCCAAAACACAGAGAGCTTGGGAAAGAACCCAAAGCTCTGGGTAAAAATGCAGTTTCACCCCACACCTTGATTTCAGCAAGGTGAGACCTTGAGAAGAGAATCTAGCCACACCCTGGCTAGACCTGCGGAAGACTTCTGACCTGCGGAAATTGTGGGATAATAAATTTTATTGTTTTAGGTTTGTTGTTTATTGCCACTAGGTTTGGAGCTTAAACTTTCCATTCCACATAGCAATGGAAAACTAATATGAAGGAGGAGAAGGCCTTTGAGACAAGATAGCTAAGTAAAAACCAACATTCCTATGTTTGGTTTTAGATCAGTTATTATGATAGTTAATTATAGGTTTCAACTTGACTAGACTATGGTGCCCAGTTAGTTGTTTGGTCAAAGCCTAGATAGATATTACTGTGAAGGTATGTTGTAGCTGCAATTGACATTTATAATCAATTGACTTTAGGTAAAGGAGACTACTCTCCATAATACGAGTGGCTTCATCCAGTCAATTGAAAGCTTTAAAAGCAAAAACTGAGGTTTCCCAGAGAAGAAGGAATTTGGCAAGACTGTAGCATTGAAATCCTGCCTAAGTTACGGATTTCAGACTTGCCAGCCTCTACAATGCCATGAGCCAGCCAATTCCTTAAAATAAATCTCCTTTTATGTATCCTATTGGTTCTGTTTCTCTGGAGAACCTTAACTGATGCAGTCATAAACTAAAGTGACTTTAGGTGCTGCACCGATGGAAGACGTGTGCTGGGCATTAATTTGAAGACAACATGGGTGCTTTTGCAAAGGCAGCCACTCATACACAGTGCCGCAAATTGTAACCGGCCAACAACACTGGCCTAGCGCTGTCATATCTTTTGATGTTTTTCAAAAGAAGCCAGAAAGCCAGTATTTTACTCAAAATTGCCTGAATTCTAAATGTAGGCTACTAATTCAAAAACATATTTTTTAAAAACATTGAGCGTGCTACAAGGAAGCCATTAAACATATCCAGAATAGGAGTCATTCTATAAGATACACCATCCTGTTTCTTCAATACATCAAAGTCATTAAAAAAAAAAAAAAAAAAAAAAAAGACCAGGGCTGCGGGAAGGTTGTAGACGAGAAAGATTAGAAGACACTTGGCAAATCTGACGATCAAGTGCAATGAGTGTTTTCGGAGCCTGGTTTGAAAAATCAGTAATAAACATAAAAATTATAATAGACATCTTGGGGACAGTTGTGGAAATTTGGGTATGGACTGTGTATTAGATGATACTAAGAGTTTCTAGTTAACTTACTTGGGTGTGATAATGGTGGTGTGAATATATAGGGAAGTTCTTAAATTTTTTTAGAGATGCGTGCTGAGATACTTAGGTAGGAATGTCTGTAATTAAAATTCCTTTCTCTCTCTCTCTCTCCACACACACACGCACGCACGCACGCACACACACACACACACACACATACATGCTAACAGTGATTTAATCTAAATCCTGGGTATATGTGTGCTTATTGAACTATTACTGGTATTTTTCTGTGTGTTTGCAATCTTTTTCAATAAGTAATCTTTTAAAGCTGCTGAGTAGAGCACACATAATATGTGGACCCCACTGGGGCCCCAATATGCAATTGTGACCTCAACATTTGGATCAAAGAACTGCAAGTCATTTGTAGGTTAACTAGTCTTCCTTAACCGTATTTCTATGATGGTGGTATGGCCAACCTGTCATCATGTATTTATGTATGTTTCTCTCTCTAGACGTGAGTTCTTCTTGGGCTGCAAAGGGAACTTATTCCTGTACATGTCCCCATTGTCCATGCATAAGTGAGAATTGAATACATTACTACTGAATGTATAAATTAAATCTCAGGAGAGCTGTAACAACAATAGCAATGATGATAATGATAGCAGCTAACATTAATTGAGCCCTTAAAGTATTCCAGGCTAAGAACCTCACAGCAATCACATGAGTTAGAATGAATTAGATTCGAATAGTAGTAGCCGTTGGTCCTCTTTTTACTAATGAAGAAGGTGAGACCCTCAGATGATTAGAAATTTGCTCAAGGCTACATAGCAAAAGTTGAGGCTAAGCAGCCTGGCCCCAGGACCCCCTTTGAAAACAGTCGGCCTTTGTGCTTCTGAAGTCACCATAGCTGTATAAAATATAAAAGTCCACTAAAGCAAGTCTCAGAGCATTCTGTGTGGCCAAGAAGAGAAGGGAAGCACCAGGCACAGGGGAAACGACGCTGCCCTGGGGCACGCATGCACCTTAGTAGAGCAACAGCTTCTGCGGATTCCACACAGCTGAGATGGGGATGCCAGGAGCTGGCCACCCAGAGGCCTGTGTGACTTCAGTGGGCAGGAAGGATTAGCATGTGGAGGAAGGAGCAGTGAGAGCTCAGGTGACCCTTGATGTCTGCACTCTGGGGCAGTCTGCCCGGGACATGGATGGGTAAGCCATCTCCTTTCCCAGAGCCCCAGGCAGCTACCGTCCTGCTTTCCTCCAGAGGCCCTGGAGCTGAACTGGGCTTGATGGATTGAAGGGATGGGAGGATGGGGAGTTGAGGGTGGAGGATTGGGGTGTAGGGGGAGGTACTGGCCGTCACTGAGTGTTCACACTCTGCTGTCTGCCAGGCCTCCCTGGGGGATCCCTAGCAGGCCATCTCACTAGGAAATGGGAGCAAGACTAACTGTGATGGTTTTGCAGCCCAAAAAACCACCCCCAGGCACATTTTACAATCATGCCATATATATTTCTAGAGACATTTGTAAGTAGAGCAAATCTGTTTAAATCTTTTGCTGTTGTTTGGTCAGGAAAGAAAAAATGTAACAACGAGTGCCAGGGATTAGAGTTTTCACCAAGCTGTCGGCTGGATATGGTCTCCTTTGCTTTGAAATCTTCACTGCTGGGGGAGTGATACACCATGGTAACCCTGACCCCTTTACCTTGGATCTCTGATGCTGCAAATATATCCCTCATGCCCATCCGTTTTTCCCCCAACCCCTCACTTACTCCACGCTGCAAGCCCTGAGCATTCACCTGTCCAGAATGTTGTTAGCAAAACTTACACAGAGAGAGAAGAGGCACATATATATGGACATCTCCTTTATAAATGAATGAAAATTTATGCATTTTACACTTGGTTTGGGCTAAACAAATGTATTAGTGTCCTACTGCTGCTTTTACAAATGGTCCCAAATTTGTGGCTTAAAACAGCATAATCATTCTCTCAGTTCTGGAGGTCAGAAGTCCAAAATCAGTTTCACTGAGCTAAAATCAAGATATTGGCAGGATTGTATGTCCTCTGGAGGTTCAAAGGTGAGGGAGAATCCATTTCATTGCCTTTTCCAATTTCTGCCTGCATTCCTTGGCTCTGCAGCCCCTTCCTTCTTCGTAGCTATCGGTGTCACATCTTCAGATCTCTGGCTCTCTCTGCTTCCCTCATCACATTTTCTGCCTTCACTTGGATAGTCCAGCGTCCTTTTTGTAAGGACACTTGAGATTATGTTGGGTGCACCCAGTTAATCCAGGATAATCTCAACATCTCAAGATCCTCAATTTAATCACATTCTCGAAGTTTCTTTTGCCATGGAAAGTAACATATTCACAAGTCCCAGGGAGTAGGACTTGGACATCTTTGGAGGGCAATTATTATGCCTACCACAAGTAATATTTGGAATACACAGTAACTCCTGAAAAAAAGGGTATTCATTCTTTCCCTTGGAATCTATTTTCAGATGGTGGCAAGTCTAGCTGACTTTTAGTTACAGACCAAACAGTTCTGTTCTTTTTTTCTTTCCTTTCCTTTCCTTTCCTTTTCTTTTCTTTTCTTTTCTTTTCTCTTATTTTCTCTTTTTTTTTTTTTTTAAGTTTATTTGTTTTGAGAGAGAGAGAGAACAAGTAGGGGAGGGACAGAGAAGGAGGGGGAGAAAGAATCCCAAGCATGCTCCACACTGTCATCTCAGAGCCTGACCCAGGCTCAATCCCACAAACTGTGGGATTATGACCTGACCCAAAATCAAGAGCCAGACATTTAACTGACTGAGCCAGCCAGCCAGGCACCTCCCAAACCATTCTTTTCATTCAGCACCTCATGCTCCCTAGTTGTGGTTAACTAGATGCTTGCTAACTTTAAACATTTTTTGTTTGTTTGTTTCTGCCTGTTTTACCAAAACTGCTCTTTCCAATATCTAAGCCTTAACTTACTTCTCTCCTACTCCCATTATCAGATGTCTTCTGGTATTTTTCTTTTTTGCAAATTTTGGGGCCCAAACTTGTTAAGAATTTAACTACTTAGATCAAATAGGAGTGGCCATTTTAGAGATATATAATCATGGCTAAAAGACCCATGCCTAATAAAATCTGTCAAAGTGTACGTATTCACCATCATTTTTTGAGGTAGTCATTTTTTTTTTTCTGTGTATGAAGGAACACAAGGGCTTCAGTTTTTCAATGCAACAGAAGACAAAGTAATTTGCCTACAAAAGTAAAAGCTGCATTGATGTTTTAACATTTTTTCAAGTGGATTAGAATTTTGGAACTTTGAGTCTGAGGTCAAAAATCAACGGCAGATCAATTCCAACAAAGCTGAGTGGCATACATTTTTTTTAACCTCATAAATACTTAGGTTCCATATAGTTAAGTATAAAATATAAATACCTGTTTTCATAAGTAAAAGGGACTCTTTGGTATGAGATAGATTTCCTTTTACAGAGCATCTTATCTATTTTAAGATGTAAAGTGTAAGGTCTTCCATTTACAGTAAAGAGTGGAGTCCATACGAACAGTCTGGCTATTTGTATATTGGGGGAGAGAAGGGAAATTCCTATGAGAGTTGCTTTTCCCAAATTGAGTATTGACATAAATTATCTTTAGTTTGTAAATTACCATTGACTATGCTTTTAGTTCAAATATCTCTTTTTTTCTTTCAATATCTCTTTTTTCTTGTCACAAATTAGCTTCACTGTTTTCCCTGGAATTTGAATTAATCCAAGCTGTTTACAAGCATTTTAGTATGTGTAAACGCAAGAGTGGTTACAGTAAGATTGAGTATTTTGGGACATGTGGACAAAAGGTTTCTGTGAATTTTCAGCTATCTTAGAAGAGCACCTGAAATCTGCAGGAATGGAAAAGAAAATATAATTATTATCTGTGCCTTCTTTTGTATTGCCCTCATCCACCCACACCCCATAGACCCTCTACTAAACACAGACAGGAATGGAATGCTACTTTATTTCTTCCAGAGCAGACTGCCAAAGATCACATCATTGGTTTGGAATTCAGAATGGGAAGAGCTTCTCCTTAAGAAAATTAGGATAAGACCTTTGTTAGCACATACTTGAGAAAGTATTACAGGTCTCTAAAGAGAGGCTATTTTTCCCATTAGGCTGTTTTGCTAGCTAATTATTATTTGGATTCAGGGAAGATATAACAAAAATAAGGGAGGGGTGTAACCTCTCAATCTCTTCTGTGCCCTGGATCCAGAGCAAAGGTAAAAAATGAGACCATCTGACAAATTGCTAATACTATTTCTCACTTATTCATTCAGTCATTTAGATTGAAGAAGGGGTATTTAAGAGCTCTTTTTGAATATTTGAAAAGAAAAAAGGTTGATCCCTATATTCACCCTTTACTGTGGTAAGTAAATTTTCGATGAATGAAAGATTTACACAACGTCAATAACAACTCAGAAGGATGAGTATTTTTACCACGGGGAGCTAGGAAAGGACCTTTCTAAACATAGCATAAAACCAACAAGTCCTATAAGAAGAGAGCTACAGATTTGACCACATGAAAACTTAAAATGTCTACATGGCAAAACAGGTCCTGAAAAAAATTAAAAGACAAATATAAAAATATGCAAAATATATATAGCAGATTAAAGGGTTTATATATCTAATATATAAAAAATAAAGAGAAAAAAATCGAAAAGAAATACTAATAAGCAGTAAACCTGCTAATATAATGTAAATTAAAAACACCAACTTTATCTGTATAGATGTAGATATACAAATACTCACATATACTTGATTTTGCAAGTCACATTTGACAAAATTAAATAATCCAATAATGTCTAATGTCTGATGTCTAATGTTGGTGAGAGTCAGAGAAAGTGAGTGGTATTTCTCATAACCTTTTAAGAGGAAATTTGAGAATATCTCTCCACGATAGTAGTGTGCTTTCCCTTTAGAGGTGCCTGGCTGGCTCAGTCAGTGGATCTCGCGATTGTTGATCTTGGAATTGTGAGTTAAAGCCCCAATTCAGGTGTAGAGCTTACTTAAAACAATTTTTTTTAGGGAAGCCTGGGTGGCTCAGTCGGTTAAGTGTCTGACTCTTGGTTTCCATTTAACTTGTGATCTCACGGTTGTGAGATTGAACCCAGCATTAGGCTCAGCACTGACAGTGTGGAACCTTCTTGGGATTCTCTCTCTCTCTCTCTCTCTCTCTCTCTCTGCCCCCCCCACCCCGCTCGCATGTGCACACACGTGCATGTTCTCACTCTCTCTCTCTCAAAATAGATAAACTTAAAAAAACCACAATATTTTTATTTAAAAAAATAATTATAATGTGCCTTCCCTTCTATCAAGCAATTCTCCTTCTATGAACAGATAAGAACTTGACAGGTATGTTGCAGAGGAGTTCTTGCATCAGGCAAGGAGCTTGAGCCCTTCACATTTCTTGTCCCTGCAGTGCTGAGAATCTGTTTAGGACTGAAAGTAACATCTACTTTTCTAGATGCAGGGCAGATCCCTCCTTTCTTCATAGTCGATTTGGGTCTCCACAACTGGAATAGATTTTTAAGGATGAGCCCATCAGGAATGAATCTGCTTAGAGGCTGTCTGGTTTTGTCCTCAGCTGTCAGGATCCCATGTACATATGGGGTAGGATGAAAGTTATTGTAGAAAAGCATGTCCCTGGTATGCTAGAGTTGAGGCAGCGAGAAAGCAATGTTTTCATGTCTGAGAGGTATGGTTAATGTGGGGATGCCACTAGATAACTTTGTAAATAATGGGACATATGGAACACTAAATGCCGTGAGACCTTGGGGGACAATGTACCTATCTTCTGGGCTACTTTTACTCTCTAATAAATAAGGGAATTAACCTTAGTGTTTTTCTTTTGCTCTCTTATGGATTAGAATTTTTAAAATTCGGTGTTCCTCATAGAAGTGTTAGCTAACCCTACAGTGGTAATCATAATCTATAAGTGTATCACATCAACACATTGTATGCCTTTAACATACACACTGTGATATACCAGTTATATCTCAATTTTTAAAATATACAATGAAAATCAAAAAAATTCTATGTTCACTTGGGATAATAATTTGTTCTGTGTTATATCCAAGAGAAGACAACCCTGTAGCTAAGAATTTTCAGGAGACTAAATGCCATAATATCTCTCTCTTCTCTTTTCTCTTTTTTTCCCTTCCCTTTCTTTTTCTCTTCCTCCTTCCTTTTCTCACTCCCTCCTTCTCTTTTACCAATCTAAGAACACTTAGAAAACACCTAACCATGGTAGTTTACCATTGCTACATCAGAAGCCCCCTTCCTAAGATTTATGTTCCTGAGTATTAACCTAAGGGAGATGCAAACAACTATGATCTACCACTCATGTACACACAGATAGAAGTCATTACTGAACCATCTCCTGAGTCAAGTCTTTTGGCTGACCCCAGCAGGTCAAACATTATAGGAAAGGAGATGGAGGGAGGTACATTCAGATTGCATTGCTAATCCCCTGGGTAGGGTCTGGAATCCTGTGAGTGTAAAGGGGCTTGAAAGCATTTCGGTAGCATATTTAAATGTTTAAAAAACAGACCAAGGGAAGACAATATTTCAGAATGAGAGAAAATAGTTTTAGAGGGCTTATCTCCTCCAATTGCATTAAATTGACTATAACTAATTAACTTTTTAACTCAGTTCAAATACTACTCATTCCTTCTTATTTGACCCTG
Organism: Panthera uncia; assembly: GCF_023721935.1. Classification (NCBI taxonomy): domain Eukaryota; kingdom Metazoa; phylum Chordata; class Mammalia; order Carnivora; family Felidae; genus Panthera; species Panthera uncia. The sequence goes on along the minus strand of NC_064816.1, from coordinate 110,346,184 downwards.
TCTTTGCTCACTCCTTCTCACCTTCCCCAATCAATGTTTCTTTTTTTTTCCCCTGGATTTTCTCTATTAGGTCACATCATCATGTTGAATAAAAGTAAAATTCACACTACTATTGTAACACTCTCTCTTCTATCCCAGAGTCATTATAATTCTGTTTGTACCTGTGATTACTCCTATGCTTTTGTACCTTCTTTCAAAAAGCCTCTGTTAACCCATGAGGCACCTTTCTGTGGATTAAATAAAACAAATGCCTCTCAAGGATAATGCAGCCCCAACCAAGCTGGTGGCCATGGTGGGTTCTGTTTCACTTACCCCTTGCCCCCTCATCCAGGTTCCCTTGTGCAGTGAGCAGCCTTGGCAATGGTATGTGCCCACTCTGTTTTCACCTACTTCTCCTGCTCTCAAGTATAAGAAAAATGAATACCTAGGGGCGCCTGGGTGCCTCAGTCAGTTAAGCAGTTAAGCAGTTAAGTATCTGACTTCCCCTCAGGTCATGATCTCATGGCTTGTGGGTTTGAGCCCTGTGTGGGGCTCTGTGCTGACAGCTTGGAGCCTGGAGCCTGCTTCAGTTTCTGTGTCTCTGTCTGTCTCTGCCCCTCCCTCACTCATGCTTTCTCTCTCTCTCTCTCTCTCTCTCTCTCTCTCTCTCTCAAACAAGTAAACATTAAAACATAAAAAAATAAAATAAAAAAACACTGTTAGGAAGAAGAGTGTGTGAGGTGCTGGAAGAAATAACTTTGAAATATTAAAGAAATGCAAATTGGGCCAATTCCAGCCACAACAACTTCACTCTTTATGTATTCTTCCTTCTTTTTATGTATCCCCTATCAACTGTTAAAATGGGACTCTTGCTCTCAGAGTTTTTGCAGAGGCCTCACCTCTGAGAACCAGATATTCCAGCATTCCAAAGAGAGTATTGGACCACCTATGCAGGGTCTACTGAGACTGTGACTTCTGTTCTGCTGGCATTAGTCTTTGGCCTACCTCCAAGTGAGAATAAGTGATATGAGATTCTAGGATTGAGGGTATTTTTGGAGAGAGTTGTCAGTGGGGAGGTAGCGCTGGGAAGGGGAGTGTTTCTACCATTTCCAAGCAACTAAGGAAGGGGATCTGTAAGAGACACTCACAGAGAAGTTGTTATTATGTCCCCTGGAATGTAAGAGAACATCTAAAAAATCTGCAGAGGAGAGACTGTCTCTAGCTTGTTGCTGTAGAGCCATGGAGTAGAGAGTTTTGTTGTCATGAGCTGTACTTCTAGAATTTGGTGACTCAAGGATGTTCCCCTTGGTCAGATGACCCCATGGAAGGAACCAAACTGGGTCATTCTGTAATGGACTCTACCCAAGAGAACTGCCTGGAGGTGCCCCCAACAGATGGGGGTAACTTGCCAGAAACCACAGGGCAGGGGTCCAGCTGCTATCTTGAGGAAATTCTTACCTATGGGAAGTCTTTGAAGAATCCATAAAAGTGCTTCAGAAGAGAGAGTGTTGGTGTTTAAATTCTGTACCCTAAAAAGAGCATTGGTGCCAAATTATAACTCACCAATCAGATAAGGCCTTTTTTCCTCTTAACTGTTTTTCCTACCTGGCTCCAACCTTGGAAGAATGAAAACCCAGCAGGCCAGACTGGCAGATGAGGTGAGCAGGCAAGAAGGGAGAAACATCCTCTCCTCCCTCTGTCACTTATAATTTCCTGGTGTGTGGGGTAGACCAGAGCTAGTGGATGGGAGAAACTTAAAATTCAGTAAATTGGGGAGTATTGGTAATATACTGGGTGCTAAACACAATGGATGGATTTTGTTATTATCTGAGAGTAACTGGTAAAGCCATGAGATGTTTTGGAGGCTTTATCCAGAAAGAGGGAAGTACAACCTGAGAGAACTACTATAGAATCACTGGATGGTGGGGGGAAGAACAGTGTTACTTTGTGTTCACATCTTTGCAAATTGCAGTTTAGTTACTGAGCCAGTTCTGTGTTAATACGAAGAGCCTTACTTGCAGAGATGTGCATATATGTTCCGGAGTCTGTCCCTTCTCACCTCAAGGATGTCAACCCCACATTTGTCTCTTTCCTTTTATGCATCATTGACTTCTCCCTCTCTACTGAATCTTTCTCACCAGCACATAAAAATAACTTTAAAAAATAACCCATCTTAAAAAAAAATGATCCCATCAACCCTGTAGTGACTGCTCTGTTCCCTGTTTCCCTTTACTGAGAATTTCTTTGAAAGAGTTGGCTGACATCATGGTCTGTGCTTCTTTATCTCTTACTCTCTCCTTAGCCCACTTCAATGGGCTTTCACCTCCACTACACCACCCAGCAAGCTCTTATCAGGCTCAGCTGTTCTCCATCTGCATCTTACTTGGTTTCTCAGCTGAACTTGGTAAGGTTGACCAGTTCCTCCTTCTTGAGACATGTTCTTCTCCAGGCTTCTGTGTTATACATATATCTGAACTCTTCCTCCTCTACTGGCTGTTCCTCAACAGCCAGCTCTTCCTCCTCCACCAGCGCCTATCCTTAACCTCTTCTCTCTGTCCAAATTCTCTCCCTAAACCATTGTATCCATCCTGGGGGCTTTACTGGACAGTGCAGATGTAACACATTTCCACCCTTGCAGAAAGTTTTACTGGCCAGTGCTGGAAAAAAACGAAAAAGAAAAGAGGTTCTTGTTATTAAGTGAAGCTGACTTTAATCAGACTCAACAAAATAAATTTCTTCTTGTGTCTATTTTGTTAATTAAAAAAAATTTTTACCCATTTCATCAAAGTTTTTAAAATAAAGTAACATAAGGTTGCTCATCGTATTCCCTTATATATTAAATGTCTACAGTGATGATCTCCTTTGTCTTCCTGATCTTGGTCATTTATGTTTACCCCATCCTTTTTTCTTGATCAATTTTACTAAGGGTTTATCAATTGTATTAATATTTTCAAAGAACCAAATTTTGGCTTTATATTCTCTATTCTGTGTTTCTTATCTATTTCATTGATTTCTGCTCACTAATATCTCCTTTCTTCTATTTTCTTTGCATTTCATTGGTCTGAAATGGGAATTAGGTTTATTTATTTTTTTCAATCTTTCTTGACCCCCCAACCCCACCCACAAAATGCACTATGCATTTGGAACTATAGGTTTCCTTCTTGGCATCACTGTTTAATATGTCACTTGTATTATCATTCAGTTCATAATGTTTTCTAATTTTATTTGATTCTTTTATCCTTGAGTTATTTAGAAGCATATTACATAATTTCCAAGTATTTGGGGAATTTTCTAATTCCATTGTAGTCAGAGAATATATTCTGTATTTCTATTCTTCGAAAAAATGTAACACTTCCCTTAAGGCCAGCATAGAGTGTATTTTGTTAATGTCTACTATTAACATACTGACATTGGCTCTCTTCTGGTTAGTGTCTGCACAATACATTTTTTACTATCCTTTTACTATTACTTCTATATCTCTATATTTAAAGTGATTCTATCGTCAACAGCATTTAGTTTGGGTTTGGGTTTTTATTCAATCTAGCATCATTTTTTTAAAATTTGGCTATTTGGCTCATTGTTATTATTTTAATTTATTTTTTTTAACGTTTATTTATTTTTGAGACAGAGAGAGACAGAGCATGAACGGGGGAGGGTCAGAGAGAGAGGGAGGCACAGAATCTGAAACAGGCTCCAGGCTCTGAGCGGTCAGCACAGAGCCCAACGCAGGGCTCGAACTCACGGACCGCGAGATCATGACTTGAGCCCAAGTCCGACGCTTAACCGACTGAGCCACCCAGGCGCCCCTGGCTCATTGTTATTAAATGGAGTAACGGGTATAGTTGGAGTTAAGTCCACCATCTTACTTATTTTTTATTTGTTCCTATGTTCTTTGTTCATTTACTCCTCCTTTGGGGTTAATCAGGCATATTTTTAAGCTTTGTTTCTTGACTCCATTATTAGATGGTTAGTTATAAATTATTGTATTTTTATTTTAGGATTTCTCTAGAGATTTAATACAGTCCATCCTAATCTTTGTGCTATTATCATATAATTTTGTTTAAATGTGTTATAAATCCCACAAGACATTATTACTGTTACACGAAATACTCAATAACATTTTATGTTTATATTTATACTTTCTGCTGCTCTTCATTCCTTCTTTCAGTTCCGTGCTTTCATATGATTATTTCCTGTCATTGGTTTAGTAGTGTGGGTCTGCTGGTGAAAACTTGTCTCATTTTTATTTTTCTAAAAGTTTATTTATTTTGCCTTCACCTTTGAATGATATTTAAATGAGTATAGAGTTCTAGAATGGCACTCTTTTATTTTAGCACTTTGAAGACGTTATTCCATTATCTCCATTGGCTTCCATTATATATGTTGAAAAATCAGTCTTTAGTTTTATTGTTGCTTCTTTGAAGTTAATGTTTTTTCTCTGGCTGCTCTTAAGATTTTCTCTCAATCCTTGATTATTAGAAGTTTAACAAAAATATGTCTACGTGTGTCTTTCTTTTTGTTTATCCTGCTTAGAAGTTGCTGAGCTTCTTGAATCTGTGGAACATCTCTCACCAACTTAGGATAAGTTTTGGCCATGATTTCTTCAAATATTGTTTCTGCTTCAATTTATTTCTCTTCTTTTGGTATTCCAGTGAAATATGGTAGACCTTTTAACTTTGCTCCGTATGTCTTTACTGCTCGGTTTTGTTTTTATAGATTCTATCTGTGGTTGAATTTGTATACTTTTTACCATCCTTAGAGTCTGGTAATCTTGTCTTCCTCTCTGCTGTTGAGTCTGGTTAAATGCAGCCAATATTTTCTTGGCCTCAGATATTGTATGTTTCAGATAGAGGATGCCCATTTGACCCTTTTACATAGATTTCAATTCTCTGTTGATATTACTTATCTTTTCATTAATTTCCCCCTTTTTTCTTCTATTTCCTAGAATATATCAATCAGTTAAAATCCTTGTCTGCTAGCTTCAATATATGGATTGTCTGTAGGTCTGCTTCTATTATTTATCTTTTCTCTTGATAATCATTATAAGTCACATTTTCTTGCTTCTCTGAATGTGTAGTATTTTTGTTTGTTTGTTTGTCAGGCATGGTATACAAGAACACTGCAGAGACTACAGATAATGCTTCACCCTAGGGAGAGTTTCCACTTTCCTCATTAGGCAGATAGTTGGGGGTGCTTATCTTTGAGATGGGTAGGGTTTAAGTTGTATCTTTAGTGAGGCTTAGTCCACTTCTGTCTTTATCCCATTCCTCAAACATAGCTCTTCTGGGCTTTTGATTAAAGCCTGTAGGATCTCTATCTTTTCAGTCCTGAAAGACTGGGAAATTTAGTGCTGTATTTTGGAGGTTTTGAATTTAGCTCTTTATCCTCCTACTCTTTGCTCCATCAGAACCTCAAAATCTGGAAGATGTCCTAAGGGGAGCCTGGCTATGTGTTTGAATGACAAGACCTTTTTCTCTAGTTATACTTTTTATCCTTAGCACCACAAAACTAGAGAAGATTGTATTATGCTCTTTGGAAGCCTTCAGCCCAACTTCCCAGCTTCCTTTGCATAGCTTTTGAACTCAGAAGCTGTCCCATGGGGAAAACCAGCTATGTGTTTAGTACTTCTCAAGTTTCTCTCACCAGCCCCATGTGACTGCCAAAAACCTCTCTGGTTTCTCTTTCCTCAAGAAATTCTTCTTCACCAGCCAAATCTAATTCTCAGTCCATGCCCAGAATTGTCAAATATCCCCAAAGAAGAAAACAACTGGTAATTTATGTAGCCCTTATTGCTTCCTCATTTTCTGGGACCCTTACAAATGTAACTTTTGTAGTCTGTCTGGCTCTTTCTTGTTGTTCCGATGGGAATTCTAAGCTGCCATGACCTACCACGTTTTACTTAGGAAGAGGAGTCCCCTGATCCTTATGTTTTATGGGAAAAGGCTCACCAATATGCTTACAACTTCAAGAATTGAAGAGGGCCATAGCCTGCTTCTAGTACTTGGATTCCACGATGCGGAAGGTTACATTGGTGGTCCAGACTTGGGCTGTTAATTGCAGAGGCCCTTAGCAATTAAATGGCATAGCCTTGGAGATACGGCCAAATTTGATGTGAGGAAGAAAGCTGCCAGAATGAATGGTAGCTTTTGAATGGACTATGTAAGCTTGCAGCAATAACTGTAACTAGCAATAATCAAAATTGACTGGTGCTATAGGATTCTGAATATGAAGTGGTATGAATGCCTTTATAAGTTTTTGCTCATATTATCTTTTTCATATACATATACACAAATACATACATACATATGTATGTATATATAAATGTATATAATATGTACATTTTTACTCTAACCCCACTTTTCAGTCATTATTAATAGATGGGGATTTATCTTTGTATTTAATTATGCTTTTAAATTATATTATTCCTTTTCAAGAACAATACTCACATTTTAAACTAGATCCACATCTTTTATAACATGACTAACTAGTTTATAGTTCCTTTTTTTGGCTTCATGTTTTGGTCAGTTGAAGGATGCCTTCAAGTTATTTCTTCTAGAAGTTATATTGGTATTTTATAAGTACTTGCATGCCTGACCATGTCTCTTATTGTCTTCATGAATGAGAAATTACCTTGAAATCCTCAGGCTACAATTTTTTTTCCCCAAAACCTCTAGATCAGTGGTTCTCAACTTTGACGGCATATTGTCATCTCCCGAGAAGCTTGAAAAATACTGACGGCTGGGTCCCACCCCCAGAAATTCTGATGTAATTGGTCTGAGATGTGGCCTGAACATCAGGATTAAAAACAAAATAAAAAAAATAACAATAAGAAATATGCTTGGGCCCCATTCTAAGTCAATTAAACCTGAATTTCTGGGAGGAAGCGTGGATATTGGCACACTTCTTCTGCCTTGTGTGAGATATTCTCAAATTTGCCAACCACACTGTCACTTTCCAACAGTGTTGATTTTGTGCTTTATTGCCATCAATGTGGATTTGAATTTTGCTTTCACATTCTTACAGTTTTTGTAATCCTTTCTTACTTGTAATCTCCCTTTTAATCTGATTCTGTAGTCTCTTTACGCCAGTTAACAGCTTTCTTACAGCTTTCCCCTCTTTTGCTATGGATGTGAGTCATTTTACATCTTACAAAATCATTTTCTGAAGTTTTCTTTTATATTTTTCAGGCGATTTTTTTTTTTTAACATTTATTCATTTTTAAGAGAGAGACAGAGAGTGAATGGGGAAGGGGCAGAGAGCAGAGGGTAGACACAGAATCCCAAGCAGGCTCCAGGCTCTGAGCTGTCAGCACAGAGCCTGACGCGGGACTGGAACTCATAAACCGCGAGATCATGACCTGAGCCGAAGTCGGACGCTCAGCCAACTGAGCCACCCAGGCGCCCCTCAGGAGATCATTTTTGAAAGCTTGTTTTTCTTTTATATGTCCAGAATGATGCTCCCTATCCCTTTTTCCCAGAGTTGCTTTTTTTTGTTTTGTTTTGTTTTGTTTTTTTCTGTGTGGTTTTTTTGTGTGTGTTTTTGTTTGTTTGTTTTGTTTTGTTTTGTTTTATTTTTGGTCAGACCCCAATTTTTATTTTTCTGGTGGTGCATTCTTTCTTTTTTTCTCTTATCTCAAATAAGGCAAAACCAATCATATTGGCCCCACTCTCAGGCAATGTGGATGATAGATGATTACTTTTCATAAATCCCCTTCTATAGTACTTTTACGCATTCTCATCTCCACATCTAATTGCAGAGGCTTTCTCTGTGCACTGTTTTGCTATACAAGGAAACATCTTTTACCTCTCTTTGCCTGGCACTCTCATACTGTGATTGGGCACAAAGTACTGTTTAAAATTTTAATTCCAGTATAGTTAACATACAGTGTCATATTAGTTTGAGATGTACAATATAGTAATTCAACAATTCCACACAATGCCTGCTGCTCATCACAACAAGTGTACTGCTTAATCCCCATCTTCCCATACATCTCCCCCTGGTAACCATCAGTTTGCTCTCTGTAGTTAAGAGTCTGTTTCTTGGTTTGTCTCTCTTTTTTCCCTTTGCTTATTTGTTTCATTTCTTAGATTCCACATATGAGTGAGATCATTTGGCATTTGTCTTTTTCTGACTGACTATACACAAAAATAAACTCAAAACGATTGAAGACCTAAATGTGAGACTCAAAACCATAAAAATACTAGAAGACAGCACAGGCAGTAAAGTCCTTAACATAAGCTGTAGCAAAATTTTTCTAGAAGGGAACTAGATGCAAAATAAACTATCGGGACTATATTCAAATAAAAAACTTCTACACAGTGAAGGAAACAATCAATAAAATTAAAAGGCAACTTACTGAATGAGGGAAGATGTTTGCAAATGACATATCCAACACAGGGTTGGTATCAAAAAATATATAAAGAACCTATACAACTCAACACCCCAAACTCAAAAAAATCCAATTTAAAAATGGGCAGAAGACATGGGCACAATGTACTTTTAAAAACATTGTCCAGCAACGCTCTTACACACTTTTTCTCCACTTTCCACCCACACTGCTTTCCTTATGGGGACCTCTTATCTCAGGAAGCTGTTCACTAACACCAAGATATACCTCCTGCTTTACTTCTGGCACTGTTGTTTTCTGGGGTTTTCCATGTCTGCCAGATGATGACATGAACTGGAAACAGTAGCCACCCAGAGAGCAAGACCAGTGGGAGAGGGAATCACTGATGTGCTTTCCAGTGGGCCTATGGCTGACTCTGAATCAGTGGCCTATCAGGAGGGACAGAGTTGAAGTTCCTTCCTGTCCTTCTTCAGAGAGATGAGTTGGGGTAAAAACTGGGTAGGCCATTCTTTATCTGTGTCTGGATTAGAACTAGTATATCTACAAAGCTCCATGGGTGGTTCTAGTGCATACAAGGTGGAGAGCCACTGTTTTCGTCAGCAGTTGGAAGGAGCTGAAGGAGGGACTATTGGGGCATCATTTCAAACTGGAAACTCAGGCTGAACCTGAGCAGACCAACCCATGGAGGTGAGAGTCAAGTGGAAACCAAGACAAGTAGTGAATAGGATTTGCAGTCATCCACGTGATGGTGTTACTGGGACAGTGACCCTGAGAGGGGGAGAAGGGGCAGATCTGAGGAATAATACAGAAGCAACATTGACAGCCCTTGGATCCTGAGCAGATGTAGCGGGAAGAAAGGGAAAGAGTTGGTGACGATGTTAAAGATTCCACCTTCCTGAGTATGTTTTGTAGGCGTGAAGAAAGAAATATTTGTCTGGTCTCTTTAGAAATAGCATATTGAGGTTAAAAAGTGGCAGCATTTATTATTTAGCTTTATCTATTCACTCACAAATATTTACTGAACACCTACTATGTTCCAGTCTGTGTTAGATCCTGGGGATACAATAGTGAAAAAGGACATAGGCCTTGTCCTCACAGAGTCTTTTTAGTCTAGGTGCTTTAGATACAGACAGCCTCAATCAAATCAATCATACCAGTGAATGTGTATTATAACCTGAGGGGAATGCTCTGAAGGAAAAGAACCCCCCTGCTATGAAAACATGTAATAAGGGAAGCTGAGGAAGAAGCGGAGGGAGATCTGAAACACAGCACTCCAGGCGGGAGAACATTCCAGGAGGGAGAACAGGTGACACGTTTCCTAAGGGCTCTAGGAGATGGAAGAGCCCCAGTGTGGCAGGAACTCCGTGTGATGAGAGCAGGTTTGAGAAGAGGCCAGACAGGTGAGCAGCATCCTGCAGAAAGAAGACCCCTCTGTCACTCTGTCCCCTTCTGTCATTCTGTAAGCTCTGTGGCACTCAACTCTGCGCTGCTCATTTCTGTCGGTGTAGCAAACCGGTCAGAGGTTGCTGATCTATGCAGCCTAAGTGAGCAAGAGGTTGTTTTAGGCACTTCCCATGAAATTCTATATGATGATTAAGAAAACAAAAAAAACCTTTTTCTCTGCTTAGAACTGCTACAAATATTTAATTTGGTTTGGAAGGGCAGAAGTGTCCCAGTAAATCTATATTATAAATGTGTCCAAAGCTATCTCTTTCTGTAAATCCAGTAGTTTTTTTCAGTGAAGAAATTGCTGCATTCGACGTCATCTCTCTCTGAAAACAAGCAAACATGCACTTATGTGCCTACACTGGGCTTCTTAGGCTTTATGAAGCTTCCCTCTGTCATCCTCATCTTCAAACAAATGTACTCTGATCTGTGGTGTTAAAGGTGATTCCTCCTCACATGTGTCTTTTTCTCCTCCCTATTTCTGGGCAAGTTGTATGATAAGCTAGGTTGAGCCAAAGTGGGGGAAAGAATTAAACCCCACCAGAAAAAAATAACTCCTGGGGTGCCTGGGTGGCTCAGTCATTGAGCGTCCAACTTCAGCTCAGGTCATGATCTTGCAGTTCATGAGTTTGAGCCCCATATCAGGCTCGCTAATGTCAGCCTGTCAGCACAGAGCCCGCTTCAAATCCTCTGTTTTTTTCTGTCTGCCTTTCCCCTGCTTGTGCTCTCCCCCAAAATGAATAAATATTCAAAGAAAAAAATAAATCCCAACCCCCTCAGGAAGCACATCTGATATTTCCCTATTCATAGTTCTTTGAATATGACTGATAGCTGTCAGAATAATTGCAGGCTGATTTTTCCCTCCATTTTTAAACTGATTTTTTTTTGTTTGATTAATTGATTGATTTAGCCTGACATTTCTCAAATTTTGACCTTTATGTGACTTTAGTCCCAGCAGAACTTCACTTTTCAGTCCACACCCTTGCTACACATCCCCAAATGCCAGTACTTTTCTCTTATTCTAATCTAGTCTCCTTCCCCCACCCATGTCTCTCTCTCTCTCTCTCTCTCTCTCTCTCTCTCTCTCTCTCTCACTGGCTTTTCACACTTTCTGCATTTGGCTTTCACTCTCGTGTTGCCCTTGTACCTCCTCTCTTTCTTACTCACATTTTCTCCCTATTTCTCTCACACTCACTGTCTCTCTCTCCCTCTTATTCTCTCTCCTACAATTTGTAAAATGATCTCGCCATACTTGTAGTTTCACCTACCACCTGCACAGAGGTATCTTCTCTATATTTGTAGTTATGGGGCTCTTTGAGTTGCTAATAACAAAAACCAGCTTTTACTGGATGCAAAAAAGAAGGGGAAATTTATCAGAAGGTTAGAGACATCTCCTAGAATCAAGGGTTGAACAATCATGAACAGATATGGTTCGAGTCCACTGCTAATATGTGAAGTTAAAATCACTAATTCCCAATCTCCTTGCTTTTCTATTCCTGGTTTCAAATTTTTGGAAGAGAGAATTTGACCATCTCAGACCTAATGGTGGATCAATCAAATCTGGATAGAGGTGCAGAGTTGTGTTAGGCAGGCGAGACCACTTCAGATCCGCCTATGTCTGTTGGGTTGTTCCCAGTGTTCATAAACTAGACAGCAACCCACATGGTTGTACACTGAAATCTCAGTCCAATCCTAGTTTTCTGCCTTTTGGATGATAGACTTACTCAGATGAACCTTAGCAGTGACTGAAATTCTCATTTTCCCTCTAATACCTACTGTTCTTCAATGGGTATCACCAAGAAAATAGTCTCTTGCCTGGTCCTCCAGCTTGGTTGTTATCAACAATCCCTGACTAGCTTCACTCCACACTACACATCCAGTAACAATAATACAAATCCATACCTGTGTGTAAAGAAGAAGAGAACCCAACCAATAAAAAACATAAAGCTCAGAGGATAATTACAAATAATTCATCAATTTTTTTTCAGCAGGAATTGGGCTTTGGTCACAGTAAATAGAACATTTTAATTTAAAAAAAGAGTTGTCTAATTATTCATTTATTTATCTATTTAAAATGCTTTCTGAGTACTGATTCTGTGCTGGTTTCTACTGGGGGCCATGAGCACAGTGGTGAGCAACATTAGCCATGCCCCTTGAACTTGGATCCTCTAGTCTAGCAAGGATGACCAAAGACTGAAGAGCCTTGCAGAGCTGTCTATAATTTACAATTATTTTATGTGCTCCAAAAGGAGATGAATGAGGGTCTATGCACACAGTAAATAGGAGGTCAGGGAAGTCTTTTCCTGGGGAACTGATGCTTGCTCTGAGATCAGAAGGCTGGGAGTGGGGGTGTTAGGGATGAGAAATTGAGAAGAACCTTCCGGGCAGAGGGAGCAGGGAGTACGTGGGCTCTGGTGCTTTTGAGGAACTGGGAATCTGGTGTGCCATGGGAGAGCAGAGATGAATGGAGGAGCAGAGTAGAAGGCAGATGGGACAGCAGGCTGGGCCAGCCCTTGTGAGCAGGTTACAGATTTCAGGCAAGGGGCCATCAAGAGCTTCTTAAGCAGTAATGCAACAGAACAAAATTCAAGTTTTAAAATGATTATGCCAGCTCCTGTGTGGGAATGAGCTAGAAGGGATTGAGAGAGGATATGGGCAAAGTGAGGGGTGCATTGAGTGAAATCTGGAAACAGCTCTTGTGAAATGTTCGCATATCTGTAGAATTGGCAGAAAGCCAAAATTCTCCGATAATTTTATGGTTGTTTTCACTTTGAGCCTGCCAGTCGTCATAGTTCAGAGGTTATATGAATAAAGTAGTAATAACGTCAAGACAGAAATGTTAAATGACTAGGTTTTGCCCCAGATGATGAAAGAATAATATTATGCATGAATCAAGGATAAGCCCTAGGTTTCTGGCTTTAGAAATTAGGTAAATGTTTGGTGTGACTGCCTGCACTGTCTCTTTTATTTCTCTTTGAGAGAAGGTTATCCAATGACAAGGGGCCATCTTGGTTATGCTTTTTCTTCAGTTGGTCAATATTCTAACTTTGCATGCATACGTAATTGATTTCTTTTGTCACCCACTATTGGAGATAATATATCCTTCGCTTTTTTTTTTTTTTTTTTTTAATGCTTGTATTTTTCTTAAAGGCCTGAAAATATGTTTGGAGGATTGCAGGAAATACTGAATTTAGGTACTTAAGTCATTATGAAAGATATCCTTCAAAGCTCTCTGATAGTTTATGACTCACTCTAATTCAAGTTTATTAAAAACATACTGAGGGATTTTAAAAGTAGCATTTTAAACACTGGCGATTGTTCATTTTGATGGAAAATTTGGAGGCAATCTGAGTATCCATTGCTAGAAAAAAGGAAGGCAAACTGTGCTGGACACAGAGATCAGAAGGAAGAGACTGGATGTCCACACAGCAAGAGCTGTGTTTGGTGTACAACTATTTCAATGGGGAAAATAGGGTTGAGGCTAGAGTATTTCAGACTCACAGTAAAATTTAATTTTCTTATAAAATTGTAATAGTTTACTCCTTCCTTCTTCCCTCTTTTCTTCCAGTCACTCATTCAGTTAGTGTTTTTTGAGTCTCAGCCACTGTGCTAGGTACTGAGGATATTGTATAGAATAACATACACATTCCTCCCCCAGTGGAGTAGGGAGATAGACTTAAACAAATAATCACATAAATACATGGGTACAGATTGTGATAAATTCTTTGGAGAAAAAATACAAGTTACTAAATTTCAAAGAGGCAGACGAGGATAGGCCTCTTGGACAAAGTGACCTTTGACTTGAGACGTAAAGAATGGTATTTCCCCAGGAGAAGCTGGGAGAAGAACATTTCAGTCCACAGGAATAGCCTGGACAACACACCCCAAGAGAAAAAGGGCCTGGTAGCCATGAGAAAATGAAAAGAGCTTGATATGAGTGCATACTGGAGGGAAGGAGACTGGGGTAAAAGATGAGGCTGGAGAAACATGAGGAGGCCAGGCCATTACAGGCCCTCTAAATCTTGTTACTAATCTTACATGTTTACCCACAGACGAATGACCTCTGTTGAAGGGCTTCGAGCTGGGGAGTAAAATGATTTGATTGACATTATAAGACTATGTCTATGCTATACGGAGAAAGGATTGGAATTGAATACGAATGGATGCAGTGGCTTGGGTGAGAGGCGGCTTGCACAAGGGAGTGGTAGTGCAGATGGAGAAACATGGGTAGATTTGAAAGATATCCTAACAGTAGAATAATTATAACTCGGTGTGACATTAGATATAATGATGAGAGAATGGTGAAATCAAGAATTTTTTAAAAGCAGAACTGTTTCACAGTACCTCGAAGACAGGGCATCAACAGAATTCCTTAGGGACTTCACTAATTGAGTGGATTCCAACCGCTCAATAAGGAAAAGTTACATGTTCTTTCTACAACTTGCCACAGAACACTGTATGACTTTGACATAGTAAGGGCTCCAGCAGCTTCGCTGTGGCGGGAGCAGCAATAACCAGAAGGTGCTTAGGGGAAGATGGCAGAGCAATGGGACAGACTGGAAGAAGTGTCCTTGTTCACTGGGTCTGTATGAGGCACTCTGGGAACTTCTGGAAACCTTGGTAGGATAGAACTTAAAAAGGAAGCTGAGGTCCATGTAAGTAAGCATGTGGGACAGAACCAGCAGCCGCTGGTTTATTACTGTTAGAGTGACCTCATTATGTGAATAAGTTGTATATGGGCTCAGAAGATTAGCTAGGGATATCGGGGAAGGCCTGGTCAGGCTTGAGGTGGGCCTGCTGGTTTAGGATGTATAAAGATAGAGGAATTGGGCGGGGCTCTGGGAGGGGTGTGTGTGCGCGCGTGCGCAGAACTTCAGACAGAAGAAACAGCTTCAGGACAGGTCCCAGGCCACACGTTTTGGCAGAAGCAGTGTATGCCTGAAAGAAGACAGAGAGAGAGGTAGGGCTGCAAAAAATGGGCAGAACCAGACTATGTTAGATGTGCAATATAGCAGGCTTAGAACTTCGGTCTTTGCTTCATAGGAAAAGGGGAATCTTTGAAAGTTTTGGAGCAGGGCAATATTACAATTTTGTTATAGGGAAAATGATTTGGTAGCAGCGTGTAAAATAAAATATTTTGAGAAAAGACCGGAAGCCAAGACCAACGTTGTCCACAGGAAGAGTAAGGGATTCCTCGGACCTAGAACGTGGGCTGTGGGGTGGAAGTAGAGGGAAGATTTGACAGTCTTCAGGAGTACAACTCACAGCTCTTTGCCTGGGGTGGCTGCAGGGCTAGGAGTGAAGCAGGGAAGAAAGGCTGATAGATGTTGAAAAGGAAACAGCAATCAGCGAGGTAAGGAAGGAAATGAGTGAGAGATTAGGGAGAACAGAGAGACGAGAGGAAGAGAGAAAGAGAAGAAACAGAGAAAGCCAGAGCCAGAGCCAGGGCCAGGGTCTGAGAGAGAGAGAGAGAGGGAGGGAGAGAGAGGGAGGGAGGGAGGGCGAGAGATGGAAAAGAGGAGAGAGAAGGAAAACACAGGGTCTTGAAGCCAGCTGCTAGTGCAATGTTAACACCTTTAACAGAAATAGGGAAACACTCAGAAAAATCTGGTCAACTCGCTTTAGTTAATCTAGGTCTTGGGATTGTCACCTCATTACCATCATGCACTGAAACCGAAGGCCAATGGCTAAGTTTGTTCTGACTCTGACCCTTTTCTGGTAGTTATTGGGAGAACTGTGGGCAGCAGAATGAGACAGTCATAATGTAGAAGGTAAAATATCCCTGTTGTTAGGATACTTATTCTACCATCTTTGGCTAAAAGAAGGAGAGACGCCTAACTCCTAATCGGGTCAGCTAATGTTCAGAAAAGATTTTTAATTCGGCCCAACTCAGACTTGGCCCAATTTTAGATTGTCCTTGGAGAGACAGTGGTTCTCTGGCTCCCAACCAGCCCCCTAGGGCAGTGACACCCACCTTTTGTTGCTGACAGCCATCCCAGGTGGTCTCAGCTGTGCTGCCTGGACACCATTGGAGGTGTCACACATATGCAGCTGGTCCATTTGTTGGATGCTCTCAGCCTCATATGTCGCCACATGAGACAGGCGTTCTACATCACTCCAAAGCAACAGATTCAAATCCAGCTTTAGAGAAACAGCTAGAAATGATTGCAGAACTCATCTGGAGGAAAAAATCCAAGCCTTTCCTTCACATTGTTGAGCCAAGAAAAAGGAGAAAAAGTCCCTTACAGTAAAATGAATAGGGGAGAAAAGAATTTTCCACTTGTGCCTCATTTTGTCAATGGATCATATTTCATAATTATTCTTTGGTATGTTTGGGGGAGACATTGAGGCATTTGGAAAACTTGCTTAAAACCCTGACATTTGTTTGATATGAAATTTACCCTTTGTTTCCCCTGCAAGAAATCTAACAACTCTGGACTGTTGACAAACATTCCCTTTTGGTGTCCCCACTCCCCTTAAAGCCAAAATGAGGTAACGGAAATTTTCTAAGCAAATATGTAATCACCCCAATTTGCATATTGTTTGCATAAGTAGGGATACAGGGATTTTTCTCCTCTTTCTGTGGGAGAAACCCAACCACAGTACCTTCTTGGATTTCATCTTGTATCTAATTTCCTGCCTTAGACACACAGTGCCATGAGAATTTTCCCGGACATACGATAATCTGACCCCCCATCTTCCAGGCTTCCTTTAATAACCAGACAAAATTACTCAAGTCTTCATCCTGCACAATAGCAGGAAATCCATTCTTTTCCAGAATATCTGCTCTCTGGGACTCCAGAGAGTGATTTCTTACTACCTAGTAACAGCTTCTGAAGGCTTCTGCTTCTCTCTCCTGGCTTTACTCCAAGTATTCGGTTCCTCCTTTGTGGTGGTCAATCGGTTTCCGAAAGATGAAGATAGCAAAGTGAATTATGAAGCACAAAGGACAACAGAAAGTTCTTGGATATCATGGTCCCCTTCAGTGATTCTGTTTCACAGTGAGTCCTTTCTCTCCCTTTCCTCCTTGGATTCTGGCTGATTGCTGGAACCCATTGTTTCACTCATATCCAAATCCCCAGGTCCCAGACTCTGCAGAGGAAAATGAAAATCTAATTAAGGCAAACTTATAAAAATAAACACTTCCCTTCTCCAGAAACCTACCCCCACAACTCTCCGTTAAGGGAGACTCCTTTTTTCTTTATTAAGAGGAAGTTCACCTCCTTTTCTAACCACTTTCCCCATTTCTCAAATTAGTCTGGGCCTTATCTTAGACAACCAAAAATTCCTTTAAAGCCTTACTTTAAAAAAAGAGGTATTTCTCTCTAAAAATGAACCAGCCACTCCCACTTAGCAACAGCCACAATCTATAGGCAGATTTTTGTTCCTAAAACAAAAGCCATTCTAAAACATCTATTTCTATGCTGCTTCCAACATCTTTATTTATATTTAGTAGAGCAGAATATATAAAAAAGAATGACTATCTCTGGAACTCAGAGAATCTGTGAAGGAGAAAAGAGCCAACAAAGAAATTTATTATAAATAGTATTCAAACTCTTTAAATCATCTGAAGGAAGATGATATAAAGGAAAAACTACCTGCCTGGAATTCAGGCAGATGACATACCTGTGTTCAAACCCAAGTCTGATAACCATTTACTCTGTGTCCTTGGGTAAGTTATGAAATTTTGTAAAACAGAGATAAACATATCTACAACACAGGTTGTCATGAAAATCAGGAAAACATATGTAAAGGACTTGTTATCTAGTTAAGGGCTCCATAAATATCTCTTCTCACCCCATTCCTCAGACTAGTAAACTGTGATTGTTTACAATATAAACCAGTGCCTTAGATACCTCAGAATTAACCAATTGAAAAAGAAAATATTCCAGTAGGCAGTGTAGAAGCCAAACCCATCAAATTTCTCACCTTTTCTCTGTCTTCTTGTTCCTTTTAGCATCTCTCCTACCCTGTCTTGGTTCTTTCAACTTCCACCCTCCCCCACTTTCTCTCCAGTATCATTTACTCCTTGCTGTATAATGGGAAACTGTCCACAGGAAAGAACCAAAATATAATTAGTGCTTATTCTAATTATTTAATAACATTTTATATTCCCTTGTTTTTCCTTAATCCAAGTAAAAATGTTAAATTTGTCTTTCAAAGAAACAAAGAGAATAAATAAACTGGCTTTAAGTATACTAATCTCAGTTGATTCTAGGAGGTGGGATTGGAGGCCTGTTGGTTCTCTATAGCAAAGAGCTTTTTTACTCTTGTCTTAAACCACTTTGCTTCTTATTTTGTTTTACTATTACTTATTAAATAGTCACACATCTGCAGACTTTGTGGAACAAACAAACAAATGAGAAGATCACAATCACTTTGCAATTATCCACCCAGGTACTGAAAACATGGGAGTCATCCTTGATCTCTCTCCTTCCTTCCTACCTGGCAGCAATCTGTAAGTCCTTTGGGCTCTACTTCCAAAATAGATTCTGTATCCATCCACTTTCCTCCAATTCTAGACCCCTGCCCCCTTGGACTTCTCAAAAAGCCTCTTAAGGATTGCTCTGCCTCTACCCCCCAACCTCCCACAAAAGTCTCCACAACAGCCAGAATAGGGTTGCTAGAATTAACAAATAAAAATGCAGGACACCCAGTTAAATTTGAATTTCAGATCAACAGTGAGTAATTTTTTAGCTATATAAAATATTATTAAATATTACTTTTCATACTAAAAAATTATTTGCTGTTTATCTGAAATTCAAATTTAACTGAGTATCCTGTATTTTTTCCCCAGCAGCCCCAAACTCTAAAATGTAGATCTGGAGTGCCTGGGTGGCTCAGTCAGTTGAGCGTCTGACTTTGGCTCAGGTCATGACCTCACAGTTGGTGAGCTCCATGTTGGGCTCGCTGCTGTCAGTGCAGAGCCCACTTTGGATCCTCTGTCCCATTCTCTCTCTGCCCCTCCCCTGCTCATTCTCTCTCTCTCTCTCTCTCAAAAATAAACATTAAAAAATGCATATAAAATCATATCAATCTCCCAATGACTTCCCATTGCTTTCTAAATAAAGGTCAAACTCCCTGCCATGGCCTGCCAAGGCTTTCATGGACTGACATTGTCTATCACTTCAGCCTAGTTGTACCATTCTCTGACTCTGCTCATCTCAGTAGCCTCTTTCTGTTCCTAGACCCAATCAAGTTCATTAGATGTACCATTCCTTGGCCTGGAATTCTCTTTCTCAGATCTATACCTGGGTGGCTCCTCCTGTCCATCAGACCTCAATTCATTTGTCTCCTCCTTAGTGGGCATTCTCTGTTTACACAATTGAAAGCAGTTCCCTCATTGATCTCTGTTACATCACTTGGTTTTATTTCTTCACAACACATATCCCACTATGGGGACCTCTTGCCTACAATATCTATCTCCTTCACCGAACTGTGAAACTTTCCCAATCTGTTGCCTGTTATATTCCCAACATTTAGTGTGGTACACAGTAGGTACTCAATAAATACTTGATGAATGAATGGTTCTTTCTCTTTTTGTAACCCTACTCTGTCAATCCATGTCATTGGTTCAATTGGCATCTCTATCAGAACAGGCAGACACAATGGTCCAGAGAGGATGAGATAAATGGAATTATTGCTTGTTGAAACATATTTTGTACTTTGTTGACTCAACTGTCTGCACTGACAGGCCAAGAATAAAATTTCCGTGATCCATTGTTAACTAAAAAAAGCAAGTTACAAAATGGTATATGTAGCATGACCCTTGTAATAGTCATAACACATAAATATTTGTTGAATGAGTCACCTTTTCTAAAAACATGCCTATATACAAATGTCTGAAAAATGTCCTAAAAAAAGTAAAAAACATAGGTATTTCTGAGGAGATTATGAGGAATACTTTATCTTTTCTTTACATTTTCTTTAATTTTTATACCAGGAAAATGTAATCATAATCATAATAACTTTTATAATTAGAAAACATAATAAAACCATTTCTACTTTTAAAAGAAGAAAAAAGTATTTACTCACAAGGAACTTGATATTTGAAATTTTATTTGCAATAAAAGATATAAACTGATGATTAACAGAAGAGCACATGGCTTTGAAACACATGAAAATATTTCTATTCTCAGAGAAACACAAATTAAAACTTTTCTGAGATACTGCTTTCACCCATTTGTTTGACAAAAAATTCAAAAGCTCACTAATACACTCTGTTGGCAAGGTTTAAGGGAAAATAGCAACTTACACATTGTTAGCAGAAGAATGAAGTGATAACGTATATGAAGGTCAATTTGGTAATACTTATCAACATTTCTCTTGCGTAAACAAGGTTGGAAAGCTGTTACCACATGTGCTGCTGTCTGTCTTTCGATAGTCCACAAGATAAAAATGATTTTTCATTTAAGAAAATTTTTTTAACATTTATTCATTTTTGAGAGGCAGAGAGAGACAGAGCGCAAGCGGGGGTGGGGCAGAGAGAGGGAGAAACAGGATCCAGTGCAGGCTCCAGGCTCTGAGCCAGCAGCACAGAGCCTGTTGCTGGGCTCGAACTCATAAACTGTGAGATCACAACCTGAGCAGAAGTCAGACGCTCAACCAACTGAGCCACCAAGGCACTCCTGATTTTTACATTTTTAAATGGTGAAACAAGAATCAACATAAGAATAAATTTCGTAACACATGAACATGATGTGAAATTCAAATTTCAGTGTCCATAAATAAAGTTTTATTGGAACACAGCCATGCTCATTTATTTATATATTGTCTATAGCTACTTTCGCACTACAACTGCAGAATTGAGATTGAGATAGAGACCATATGGCCTGCAAAACCTAAAATATTTACTATCTGGCTCTTTACAGAAAACATTTGCCTATGTACTCCTAGCAGAAAGCCTTTGACCAATAACTACACTTGGAGCAATTCATTTTATGCACTTAAAAGTGTGTAAAATGAAATGCTCAGCACTATTTATAAACCATATAATTGGGAATGGCCAAAATGACCATTGTAGGATTTTTAGGAAATTATGATACATCCACACCAAGACATAGTAGTGGTGATATATGTGTGTGTGTGTGTGTGTGTGTGTGTGTGTGTGTGTGTGTGTAGGATAAATATTTTATGTACTGATGTGGAAATATATCCAAGACACACTGTTAAGTAAAAGAACTCTATATATTGTGGGATTCCTCCATGTTGGACAACTCTGAAACACTATTCACACTGAATTCTATGTAAGTGGCACCCCCCTAGAGTTGTGCAAGAGTAGGTGCCCCAATAATATGCCATTCGTGTGTAAATAGAAGGGGGAATGTGTACTCATGTATGCTTATGTATGTATACACAACCTTTATTCTGTGAAGGCTGCATAAGGAACTAAAAATATTGGTTATTTGTTGGAAAGGTAACTATTAGAAAGGTAGGGGCTGGACTAAAAGGTATGCCTTTTAATACCTTTCTTGGTATTAAAACCATTCAAAAATTAAATAACTTTTTAAGAGATGAAAAAACATCCAGAAAAAATATCCTGGTGGATGCCTCCGTCTTTTCTGAATTCATTGACCTCCTGGCCTGAAGTAAAGGCAGTTGTCAGTCAGCCCAGTGCTGTCCTGTGCCTGCTCCTTCCCCTCCTCACCTGGCATCCTGATTCTCTGCTTCCACCTCACTGTCTCCTATGGTTCCCCTCCCGACTTCAAGAATGCCTCCCCACCACCCTGTCCTTCCCACCACCTCCCATGTGTCTTGTGCTCTGTGAAACTCCTGTTCTGTAGAGACAAGCCCACCTTAATTCTCACTGACGGCTCATCCCTTCCCTCCCTCTTGGCCTCTCCTGGCCCAGTGGTTAACCTGTCTCTCAGTCTCCTGGTGCCCTTTCCTGGGTAGTCCTCACCTCCTCCCAGACCCGTTCTCAGTGGTGAAGGGGCTTGGGCAGGATTCCCTTACTTCCCACAGCCATTTCTAGGCTGTCAAAACACAACTATCTTCCTTGCTATTTCATCTTTTGAACTCCATGTCTTCTGTCTACATTGTCCTCTTCTAATCAATGATGTTGTGGCCTCCTGTCTGCTCACAGGCACTGCCACATCTTCAGTGTTCTTTCTTTTCCCCATGCAGTCCACCCCATCATCATCCATCACTACATGTCTTTCTCCTTCTCTCCCATGAGGCCTCAGACCCCCACCTTCATTTCACATAATGGAGAAGCAGCACCCTCATGTTCTGGGCCTCCTCCTTCCAAAACCCCTTGAGAGATCCCCGACTTCTGAAAAGTCCATAGCAGGCTTCTCTCTCTCTGACAACGTCTCTCAGCTGTCTGCTCTTCCCCCTCACTCAAGTTCACACTCCCCTCTCTGATCACCACAGAGAACTTGCTTAGTGCCTCAGTGTCCTCTGTCTGGTCTCCCACGGAGGCTGCCACACTGGGGCTGCTGTTGCCTTCTATGGTAGAAGCTACAGACCAGGCCTATTCTAGAATACTGCTTTCTGATTTCAACCTGCCATATGCTGTAGCTTACCAATATTCTCTTTTTATATCCCCAAAGCATCACCCAAGTGGTGATTTCATCCCTACTTTCTCCTGTAATTCTAGCAAAGTAGTTCCCAAATCTTGATTTTGGATCACCTGGGGGTGAGGACATTTAAAAGGCTTCATGCTCAGGTTCCACCCCATACCAACTAAATCAGAATTTTGGGGGTGGGAATCAGACATCAGTACTTTCTTGAAGATCTTCAGATGATTTCAATGTTCAGCCAAGTTTGAAACCACTGCCACAGTGTTTCTGGTTTACGCTCACACTTCATGTCATGCCAACATGACAATTAGTCTCTCTAGGAATTTCTTGTCTAGGAAGTGAAAGCTATAAAACGATAAATAACCCTGCTTGCTTTTGTCTGGGCAAATAGTTTGCTCATCTGGGCAAACAGCTCTCTTCCCAGGACAATAGATTGTTTACCTTGGCAAATGGTTCACTTATCAAACAACTGTTTGTTTATTCAAGACTTGACCTTCACCTTGCTGGGTTCACCAGTATTAACTATCGTGTCATGAATTTTGCTCAGTCCCAGTCAGATCTCTCTTTAAAAGACCCACATTGAATCACTTGAACCCAGACCCACAAACCCTATAAATATCCTTCCCTTATTTTTGCTTGAATAGCAGGTTTTTCTGTGGTCTTTTGAAGGAGTTGGCTTTTGATAATGTAACTTCACTGGTCTTTATCTGCACCCTCATTTTACAGCTTTAGGCTAGGAGGAAAAGGTTTCTGACCTCCATCATATGAAGCCCCTCCTCTCCTGTAAATAATGACCTCCAGTCATCTTCTCCTTTGAAACCTTCCCCTGTGTCTAGGGAAGCCACTTCTCTGATTCCTTTACCCACACACCAATATTTCCAACACAAGATGTGTGGGTTTTCCACACATCAAGTAATTCTCTGCAACACCAGCTGGGTACCCTACAATTCAGTTCTGGCATTATCCAGCTGGAGTTAGCCTCAGATCCCATAAATTGAGGGCTTAATCCCACAAGACTGCCCCCACTTTATATGCCAATCACAAATTCTAGGCTGTTACCTGTACTTCTGTAAATTGGGATTCCCACAACCCCCTACATGGGTTCACTAGTTAATTTTCTATATGGATCACAGAATTCAGGGAATTCTGATGGGGGAAATCCAGATGAGGGCAAGGTATGTAGGAAAGGGCACAAAGCTTCCATGCCCTTTCCAGGCACCCCACCCTCCCAGTACCTGCATGTGTTCACCAAGTCAGAAGTTTCCAAATCTAGTACTTTTGGGATATTTATGAGTATTCATGATATAGGCTGATTGATCATTAACTCAGTCTCCAGCCCCTTTCCCCATCTTGCAGGATGGGAGGTAAGGTAGAAAGGTCCAAGCTTCTAACATGGCTTTGTGTTTCTGGTGACCAGCCGTCATCCTGAAGCTATTTAGGAGACTACCCAGAGTCACTTCATTAGAACAAAAGACATTCCAAGGGATTTTGGAAAATTCCAAGGGATTTAGGAGCTCTGTGTCAGAAACCAGGCAAAGACGAAATGTTAGAACAAAAGCTGCTCCTCATGTTCTTATCACATAGGAAATCACAAGGATTTTAGGAGCTCCATACCAGGAATTGGGGGTAGATATGTATATTTATTATTTCACCCTTCTTTCTGACTCCATCCTTAATACCAGGTGTGCTGAGATTTGCCCAAATTGACAAGATCTTCATTTGATCCTGATATCTCTTCTCACTACAGGTTAACAATTCTTTCCTATCCAAATCCTTGAATATGTGAACTGCCACCATGGCGTCACTTTCCTGGGCAGTGACATCCTCCCTCTCTTGCTCCTTTTGACTCACCACACAGCTGAACATTTTCTCCTACATTTTACTAATGAGCTCTTTATTGCCACATCTAGTGGTCTTTCATCAGAGTTCCTTTTGATGATTCTACTGGATATGACACTATTACTTCACCTCTCTCTCTCTCTCTCTCTGCTTCTATGACACGTCACTTTCCCAATGTCACTCCTTCACTCTCGTTCTCTCACATTCTCTCTCTCCCTTTTCTGGTTCCTCTTCCTTGCCTCACTTACCAACAGTGAGTTTCCTCTAACACTCCAGCCTAGTCACACACACCTTCCCTGAAGGCATTCATTCTCCTGGCTTCAACCCCCACCTCCGAAAACAACTCACATGTCAGTATTTAAAGCACAAGATAGACCAGGTGTTTCATAGACAAACAGCCCTGAATTAATCAAATAGCTGATAAGGGTGAGAACATCATTTCCAGGGAGTGGTTCATATGAGCAGCTGGAATTGCAAGCAGAATCTGTGTCAGGATGTGTGCCCAACAGTGGAACTGTAACCTGTGGCCGAGACATCCCATGGCTCCGTTGCATCTTGAAGACCCCAGAGCCCCACTCCCATGACTGTCCATCTATCCCAGCAGCACTGTCTACAAGGCATCAGCCTAAGGTCTTTGGCCAACCCTCAGAATAACTGGAATGGAGTTTATGAAAGGAAAATGAGACATGCCCTCTTGAGAGTGAGGTCTAAGCAGCAAGCCATCATTCTCAACTGCCTTAAGGGTACAGTGAGAAATACGGGTGATCTTTCTGCTATAGTGGAGACACCATGACTATCTTGCCCTGATGTAGTCAGATCATAGGAAGTGAAATGGAGGTAGGAGAGAAATTCCTCAGAGGGCATCTTCCTGAGTTATCCCTGAAAGAGCTCTGGAGACATTCAGAACTACCTTTGGGCAAGCGGTGTTTACTGTTATCTAAAAAATATGTTTAAAACAACATTTTAGCAGCCACTGTACTCAGTGCTGGTGATACAAATATCAATACAACTTGTCTCCTGCCTCCAAAGGGCTTACACACAAGCATATTTTCAATGAAGTATGACAGGATTAGACAGGCTTTAAGGGAGTTAGAAACAAAGAGCTATCATATTTGTAATAGTGTTTAATGTTTCACAAAGTGTTTTCACATCCTTAACCTCATTTAATATTTATAAAGCACAATAACATGGGCAGAGAAAATAGTGTTGATTTTATTTCACAGAAGAGAACATCAAAGCATAAGGAGGTCATATGTGAAATAATGTGTGTAGCATATGGCTGAGAGCTGGGACAGGAACCAGGGGGCCAAGTAGAATTTCCTGCTTTTGTTACCATCTCATGATGCCTTCCTACCTCAGTCTCCTCCATGGTATAAGGAAAGTGCCAGGCTGGATGTTCTTCTTCCATAGTTCCTTCAACTATGACATTCTCTGACTATAACAAGGACCCTCCCTCAAGGAGCTCCCAGCCCAGGAGGGACAAATAGATCAAAACACTGACAACATTTTTCCCATGCCTCCTTTACAGGGCCACTGTGAAAATTACATTACACTATGCACTAACCCAGTGAAAGTGCTTTGTGATTCAAAAAACTAGAGGCAGTGATCTCAGCATGTTGTATAGACCACTTTGTGGCAAGTATTTTTCCAGGCTCTCATTAGTTTTCCAAGTATCTTCCTCCCCCAGGAGACTGCAGAGCAAAGGAGCAGACTTTACTCACCATTGCTAAGAACAGTGTGCTCAAGATTGTTGAGGAAACAATGAACAAGATGAAGCAGGTTGGTCTTAGGGAAGGAAGTGGCTGGATCCATGTGCCAAATGCTTTTCACCTCAACACACATTTTTGTTTTTTTCACAGTACCTAGTTTAGTGTGTCAGTGGAAATTCACAGTGCAAGTTCAATGACTATAAAATGGGGTGGGGGACCGATTTTGGCTAAGGCAAAGAAGGACGAGGAAGCAGGAGGAGGAAGGAGAAAGGCAAAGGAAAAGAGGAGATAGAGCGTTAAAATTTGTAAAATGCTTCTCTCTCCATAGATATCAGTGCCAGGACTTAATTTATCTTGGCATCCTCATATGTTTTTTTTAGAATTTTAAATGAGTGCACTAGGAACTCTAGGTCTGCCGTGGGAGAAGACGCATGGGAAATCTCATGACGACATCATGTTCCAGGAAATCGTGCTGTAGTCGCAACAGCAGCAAACAGCTCCATGCCGAAATTCCTTATGGAAAGATGGAGTTTGCTTTGTGTTGTTTTAGGCTCTCTGGCCCAGGAAGCATTATTGGATGGAAACACTAACCCCACCCCCACCCCCACCCCCACTCCACCCAGCTCCCAGTGCTGTCTTGTGGTCAGTGAGGCGCATGCAGTTAGTGCCTCTTAAGAAATGTGGGACAGGGGGCTGTGTGGAGTGCTGCCAAGGGACAGTGGAGGTGCGTCAGCAGGCTCCGTGACAGGTGGCAGAGGCCAGGGGACTGGGGAATCACTTACAGTCACGGAGGTTTCTTTCTCTCCCAGGCTTTGTGCACTGATGGGAATGAGGCAGCCGGCAGCCAAGCCACATAACGGGAGCCTGGAGAAAGACGTCTTGGGCAATTTACACAAGAGTTTCCTTCTTTAAATAACCACACAGTAAGTCAATATCCCTGAGGGCATTTGTTTATTGGCTGCCTTATTACCTTTTTTTTTTTTTTTTTTTTTAACACAAATCTCTTAAAGACACTTCTGTTGGTTTTATATACACTTGCTCAGGCTTGTCTTACTTTGGTAATACTGAAATTCTGCCATTTGGCAGTTAGGACAGAGCCAGCTTTGAATCTGGGAACAAGAGCAGCTCAAGGTCAATGAGACAGCAGGCTTATTTTGTGCACACGTGTCAGTGAGAAACTTGTCAGGAGACAAGTTTGAGGGACTGGATATACAACGTGAGTTCTAGCTGCCAACCCCAGGGCAATAGGCTACTTATAGGGTTTAGGCGGCAGCTACTGGAGAAACTGCAAATTCAGGTTGCCTTATCTTGTATGAAATATGGTGTCTGTGCTGCTTGTAAATTCTGCCCACATGGAGCTAGG
Organism: Panthera uncia; assembly: GCF_023721935.1. Lineage (NCBI taxonomy): Eukaryota > Metazoa > Chordata > Mammalia > Carnivora > Felidae > Panthera > Panthera uncia. The sequence continues at coordinate 110,318,977 of NC_064816.1, read as the reverse complement.
CAATGGTGTGCTGCTAAACTGGCTCTTTGGAACTAAAAAATAAGGAGCAGGGCCAGTTTGTAATGTTACCCAATTTTCATGGTGTAAATACTCCAACTATGGCAAGTTTCCAGCTACCAATGGTTTGTGTGCTTGCACAATTCCCGAATATTTAACACCCAGGTCTCTGGCACTGCTATCAGCAGCTCTGGCCCACCATTGGATAAGAAACAAATTTCTGTTTGGCACTTCCAGATCGGCTTTGGATCCACGCACCAGGCTCCACTTCCCCCCGCCAAAAACAAGACTGGCTTCAGCTTTGCCATTCATTAGGCGCATGCTCTTTGGCAAGCACTTAACTTTCCCCAAACCACAGTTGTCTCTTGTGACAGTAAGAGTTCAGAAGATGATACAGTACATGCTGTTTAGAGTTTCTGCCAAGCCACTCTTTGAGAACCACACCTTTCTTGTGGTACCATATTTGGATTGGGGTGATTTAATCAGGGATCGACGCTGACCCTGGGGGAGTCCATTCATCAGCTGGCCAGTGGCCAGTCAGATCTCTCCTTTGATTACTTGAATAGAGCAAATTTGAGCTTAGATTGGGGAGTGAAGAGACAGAGACAGAGGAGACCCTGTCCCTCCAGCTGTGCACCTCAATCTGCCTGCTCTTTGACCTGATTGTTCAAATTTATCTTGGAGTCTGGGAGATATCCCAGCTGCTCCAACAAACTCTCTTCTGCACTCAGGCCAGCCTGAGTGGGATTTTGTAAATTACAACCACTAGAGTTTTAAATAAGGCATAAAGGATCCTCAAGACTTTTTTGGACTCTAATATTAAACCAGTGGTCTCAAACTGTGGTCCCTCAACCAGCAGGATTAACTTCGTTTGGTGATTTGTCAGAAATGCCCCACCTCAGGCCCCACAAACTCTATGGACGGGGCCCAGCAATTTTCATTTTTACAAGCCTTCTAGGTGATCTTGATGTGTGCTCATGTTTGACAGCTGCTGCATTACTATTCTAATGTTATATTTTAGTTAAGAAAGACATTTTCAGAAGGACTGATGAGGTTTTTTTTTCTGATTAGTATTTTTAGATTGGAGGACAAAGGTCATTTTTTTTTTTTTGTAAAAAAGTTAGTACTTTTTATAAATAACATCTATTTACAACTTGAAAGAAATTACAACAAATTTCCGTTTTAAAATTTTCATGTCAGAGGACCAAGGCTGACATTTCAAAGATGACCCTAAAAGAATACAAGGAGAAGTTGCATGTGAGGAATGAAAATGCCACCCATTAAAAAAAGAAGTGGAAAATAAGCACCAGTACCTAAAATAGTTTCAAAATGGTGAAGGCTGGAAGCAAGCACAGAACAGATGACCCAGATACTGTGTAGTTTTGCATTGGAGAGGATTTCACAAAATGTACCTCAAACATGGAAATGCCTAATAACTTCTGGCATAGGAAATAGCACTAACGATTGATTTATATAAGTCCAGTAAAAAATGAAACAGGAGGGGCGCCTGGGTGGCTCAGTCGGTTAAGCAGCCGACTTCGGCTCAGGTCATGATCTCAAGGTCCGTGAGTTCGAGCCCCGCACCGGGCTCTGTGCTGACAGCTCAGAGCCTGGAGCCTGTTTCAGATTCTGTGTCTCCCTCTCTCTGACCCTCCCCCGTTCATGCTCTGTCTCTCTCTCTGTCTCAAAAATAAAACGTTAAAAAAAAAAACAAAAAACAGGAAACTTGGGCTTAATGTCATCCTGACATATCTATAGTTTTCCCTCTAAGGTTTGGAGAGATACCGGTAGGAATCTTCACTGCAACGTCATCTTAAACAGGCAGTTTGAATGAATAGGGCTCACTTGCACGTTGGTTGTTTGAAAGCAACATTGCTTTCCTGTGAAAAATCATACTGTTGGACAATAGATTGCAGGCTGGACAGTGGAATCCTTCATGCAAGGATACCGCAGTGCTGGTAGTGGTGCAAGGTCCCTGCCAGCTTGGATCCCAGAAGTGACCTGTTCAACTGCGGGGCTGAGGTTAGGGTGGGGAGGTGGGATGGGACCTGGAGGGAGGGGAATCGGGAAAGGCTGGGAGTCCTCTGGTGGAAGGAATGGGGGCTCCCTTTACCGCAGTGTCAACAGTAGGGGGACTATGAGTGGAGGAGGGAGGTTCTGCAGTTGAGTGTCCAAATATGTGAGTTGTCAGCAAGCTGGATAACTGAAAGTTGGGAACTGCCCCTATCTGCCATTGAGTGCCTACTGTAGAGCCAGCCTCTGAAGCAAGATTGAAGGGCACAGTGGTTATGCTTGCTGGCTTTGCAGAAGATGGGTCCTGGTAGGTCCCAATGAGCTCCCTGGTAGGTAGCCTTGGGCTAGGCACTAAGACCTGCCGTGCTTGGTGTCCTCATCTGGAAAATGGAGGTGATGTAATAGTAGTTTTTCCTTACAAGGCTGTTGTGCAAATTGAATGAGATAATGCCTGTGAAGCGCTTAACACACTGAGCCTTTATGTTAGATGTTGTTGTCCACAATTAGTCCCCTGAGAGACTTTAGTTAAATGATTCTTACTCTTTTCTGAAAAAGAAAATGACAGATTAGAGTTTAGTTAGAGAGGTTGATTAGCTAAAACATGTAAGAAGTATAAAGAGGACTTTAATGGTTGTGGCAAATTGCACCTACTTTCTCATGTGAGCTGGTGATCCACATCTCTGAATCTTCACAAAAGATCCTGACACTAGAAAATCTTACTAGGAGTGTGTTCCGCAGGGCTTTAGGAATTCTAGAGAAAATAAATACAGGAAAATTTTCCATAATAATTCATGATGGATAAAGGATGTTTATTATTATAGTGGTTATTTTTTTTTTCAATATGACCGCTCTTTGAAAGTAATGGGATTTAAAGAAGAAAACAAAACAAAGCAAAAACAAGCCCTGCCTGATAGTGCAGGGACACTGCCTGGATATATTTAGTCATGTATCTTTACTTTTCTGACAGTCCCAACTGCTGAAAATATTCACAAGTGTGATTTTTGCCTTTGTTGCTTTGCTGGGTAAATACAGATAATACACTGCCCTTCTGGGCTTTAAAAATGCTCTGAAAGGCCTAAAAGGTTACAGCTATTTGGCTGTGCCACAGGGTTTCCCAGGGCCCTAGTGATGTGTGGGCAAAGCAATATTGGTTATGTGGCACTCAGTGAGTGTGCTAGCTACTGCCAATGTCATCTAGATGATACTACTGAGACAGGACCTCCCAAGCCACACATGTGTCTGTCCCAAGGATTTGGAACACATCCCTGAGGCTGTGATTATAGGCAGTTTCCTTGGCACCTTTCGCCATTACTCCCCAACTGCCTTATCTTTCAGTCATCCTTCAAAATGCTAGCTTTGAGCAGATGCAGCCCAGTCTGCCTTATTCCCCAGTGTATCACTAGTACTTTTTACAGGGCCTGGGGCACATTAGGGGATCTATCAACATTAAATAGATAATTGACCAGGGTTGGGTATCTAAACTTGCATGGACTCCTACACAAAGTCTAGTCTCAACCTGAGCTCCAAGAAGTTAGGATTAAGAGAAGGATTTGTGGTCACATACTGAGAACACTTAATACCCAGGCAGTAGTGAGGCCAAATATTAGTAACATAGAATACATGGGGATGATGTGTCTTCTTATCCACCCCATTTCAGGCTGGAAAAGTCATGTGTCTTGACTGTGCTCTGAGCTGAAGGAAATATAGAAAAATTAGCTTACATGTCAAGAAGGCAGATGCATGTCAGTCCTTATTGACACTTTGGAAAACAGGTCTAGGGACCATTTATTCGTCCAACAAATATTTCTTGAGGCCCTACTATGTGCCAGGAATGATTCTAGGTACTGGTGATATATCAGTAACCAAAACAGACAATTTCCTTGTCCTCATGGGTTTCCATTGAAGTGGAGCAAAATAGACAGGAAACAAAGAGGTCAATAGCAAAGGGTGGTGATGGAACTATGATAAAGAGAACTATAGCAGGCTGAGGGGATGCAGAAAGTCAGGGGGTGCTATTTTAGCTAGGCTGGTCAGAAAAGGGCATTCTGGAGCAGAAACACTATGGACAGAGACGTGAATACAAGGATCATAATAACATCTCAAGAAAGAAGATTCCAGGATGAGGGAAGAGTGAGTGTAAAGAACCTGAAGTAGGGGTGACATTGGCATATTCAAGATACAGCACGAGGGCCTATCTGGCTGAAGAGTGTGCAAAGGAGAGAGCAGTAAGAAATGAATTCAGCAAGGAAATGGGAGCCAGTTGCTGGAAAACATTTTAGGCCAAGGCCAGGACGTTGGGTTTATTCTAAGTGTGATGAGAGGCTTGTGAGCAGAGAAGTCATCTCCATTTTTAAAGGAGGACTCTGGCTGCCTGTTATGTTGAGAAGAAACACTGGAGACAGAGGGGGAAGCAGGGAGACCAGCTCGGCGGCTATTACAGGAGATCTGGTAAGAATTCGCAGTAGCTTGGATAAGGATGGGAGAGCAGAAGAAATAGTAAATGAAGAAATCTGGGATATGATTTAGAGACTGAGCCAATGGATTGAAGGTAGCATTTGAGAAAAAGAGAAGACCAAGGATGACTTCAAGATTTTTTACCTAATTAAATGGAAGTTTTTCCTGCGATGGGACACACAAGGATTGGGTTTTGCGAAGGGGAAATAAAAGATTTGGTTTGGGATCTGGGATATTATTATAGTGACCTGTTGCTGCATAACAAACCACCCAAGACTTAGTAACTTAAACCTGCAATTATTATTATTTTCCATGTTTCTGTAGGTTACCTGGGCTTAGCTGGAAAACTCGTGATTGTTTTTCTCTGGAATTTGCAGGGAGACATCTGGGGCTCACACATCTGGCTGGCAATTGATGCTGGCCATTCGCTGGCAGCTGCCAATGGCAGTGCCAGCATATGTTGCTTAGTCTCCTTACAGTAGGGCAGTTGGATTGCAAGAGGGAATACCCCTAACCGTTGCATTCCAAAAGAGCCAGGTAGAAGTTCCAAGGATTCTTATAACTAGCTTTACAAGCACCCAAATGTTACTTCTGCTGTGTTTTACTGGTTAAGCAAACCACTAAGTCCAGCCTGTATTCAAGGGAAGGGGAGTAGGACTTAACCTCTTGATCTGAGGAGCAGCGCACACGTATAGGGAGGGAAGGTGTGATTGGCAGTCATCTTTGGACACCATCTATCACTGACACTCTGAGATGTGTATTGATATTCAAGTCTGGAACTCAGGAAGAGACTGGGTCTCCAGAAATTGGGCAGGAAATTTCTTCTCAGAGATTTTTGGTTAGATTGTTAGACCTGATATAGTTAAATTAGAATTTGCTCTCCTGCTTTTTCTTTAAAAAAGTGATCTAGCTGGAACTATGTTATTCTTTTACACGTGCCTGTGGTAGCTAATAAATGAACTGCATTCTTTTTAAAATCATCATTATTAATTACTTAACACAACGTCTGATACTGTAGACACTTAATCATTATTAACAGCTATTACACTGGTGTACTTCCTTATTCACATTATTTCTAAACTGAATAGGTGTCCTATGCTACATCTCTGTGGCATACATTTGTCCAGCTATATTCATGTTGGGTTGATTGTTCCTGATATTATAAAACATTTCAGACCCATTCTTCCTTCTGACCCCATTATTAATGTATGTACCTTTTCTCAGCCTAGAGTCTTCAGACGTATTTCCCGAGTCCACAAAACCTATAAGATTAAACTTTTCTGGATTTTCACACGTATGATAATCTTAAAGTAATCTGAGCACATTCTAGAATTCCAAGACTACCTCCTTTTATTGAAGTACTCCATGCAATTTCATAGGGACATTTGCATTTAACATATGGTCATGTTAGTACCAAGTAAAGCCAAATTACTATACAATACACACTCTAAGGTTTTTGCACTCATTCCATAGAGAAAGGTTTAGTGGTCCATATCATTGGCATATGAAACTATAAAAACCTTAGACCTGGCCATTAGTACATATTCACAGAGTCATTGGCTATATTGTGAAATCTTATCATTAAATTACCAATGGTTAGATTGTAAATGCAGTAGTGAAAAACAAAGAATTTTTGTTTTCAAACAGTATATTTTTCAAACAGTATATTTTCATTTCAGTATCATATTTTGAAATCTGACGGGGCACCTGGGTGGCTCAGTCAATTAAGAGTTGGACTCTTGATTTCGGCTTAGATCATGATGTAACGGTTCATGCGATGGAGCCCTGCATGGACCTCTGTACTGACAATAAGTAGCCTGCTTGGGATTCTCTCTCTCTCTCTCTCTCTCTGCCTCTCCCCCACTTACAAGTGCATGCACTCACACTCTTTCCCTCCCTCTTAAAATAAATAAATTTTATATATATATAATTCAGAAGTGTGCTAATGATAATGGATAAAGGATTTTAAAAATGCTTATTTTTAAAAACGATAAGAAAAAAAGATAACAATAATGGTCCAGCTTTGCAACAAGTGAAATGAAACACATCAATGCAAGCATCAGCAATTTAGTGGCAGCAAATAACATCATTCATTACTCTAATGTTGATAATTTGCATTTTATTGGTTTTGTAGCTTAGTTTGTATTTAATTTGTAAACTTGATTTAGTTTTAGATTTGCATAACATCTATGAGCATAAGACAGTTACACTTCCCTCATCTTAAAGAAACATAATTAAAATGATTTAAGTCAATGCTGATGATTTGTATATTTGTTTCCTTCAAAGTCTTGCTTCATTACTCATGTTTGAGAAATACTGACTTTGTGAATAAACTTCTATAAATCTAAGAAATAGTCACATCATATTCTAGAAGGAAAGTAAAGAAAAAAATCACTATAGGGCTCATTTTTTCTTCTTCTCAGAGATGTTTATAGGCTTATAAAATTCTGGTTCCAGTTGTTTTTTTTTTTTTGTTTGTTTGTTTGTTTTTGCTGTTTGTTTTTTAAACATTTTCTGTTTGTTTTGCCTGTGTGGAACATAGGAGAAATTTCTACATGTATCTCTAGGCCTGCTTTCTGGTTTTCTAGAGAAATTTGCTCTGATTATATCAATCTACTTTCAGTTTCAGAAACATACCAAGCTCTTTGTGACCTCAGCACCATTGTACTTGCTGTGTCTTCTGTTCCAGCTAGAGCACTTTCCCTTGGCTTTTTGCATGGCTCATCCTTTTAAATCTTTAAGTCTTTGCTTAAATTTTCCTTCCTCAGGATGCCCTTCCATGATCACCTCTGTTTAAAGGAGTCTCCTCTTATTTTCTGTCACCACCTTATTCATTTCCCTCATAGTACTTATAAGATCTCTCATGAATTAAGATGTTTTACTTGGAGCACCTGGGTGGCTCAGTCAGTTCAGTGTCTGACTGTGGCTCAGGTCATGATCTCATGGTATATGAGTTCAAGCCCTCCATCGGGCTCTCTGCTGTCAGCACAGAACCTGCTTCAGATCCTCTGTCCCCCTCTTTCTCTGCCCCTCCCCCATTTACGCTCTCTCTCTCTCTCTCTCTCAAAAATAAATATATATTAAAAAAAATGTTTTACTTGCCCACTGCCTGCCTCTCCCATCAGACTCTAAGAGGGAATGCTGCATATCTGTCTTTTTGACTATTGTAGCATTGAGCACAGTCTGTGGCACACATAGGGACCCAATAAGCATTTACTAAATTTGGAAATATGCTAATCACTGCTTTTATGACTTCATGTATTCCTGGAAACCTGTCATCTAGGAAGCCAGGGTGAAAGTACCGATGACTTCTCAATGGTGAAAAATACCCAGTGAGTGAATTAAAGAATCCAGTAGAAGGTCTAGGTGTATTGGTTGAGCTGAGTGGTGCAAAGCAACCAAACCTAGGGATCAACTTCCCAATAGAGGCAGCTTTGCTCACTGAGCTGCAAATACCCAATTGTTCTCCTGATTCCCATGATTTGCCGGCCCTCATGGTTTGATGAGGGGGTAAGAGGGGAAAAAAAATGACCCTTTAAGGCCCTGTCCTATCAGACCATGCCAAAATGAGTACCTTAGTCAGGATAAGGACTATGCAAGTTGATACCCAATTGATGGATTCAGTGATCAAAATAATGACTAGCTTCCAAGCCTTGGATTTTATCCACTTGTCTTTGAACTCTGATGAATTATGTATCAGATAATTACCACTTTTCATTATCTTGAATATGCACATTTCCCCCACCTTGTAATATTTCTGAAGTCAAGATGCATCTTAATAATTTATATCATGTCATGATTTACTTGGCAGCCTTTTTATTTTTTAAATAATATATAGAACAATGTACATCTTACAATTCATGGAACTTTGGAGTCACTAAAATAAGTAACCCTCTCTCTCTCTCTCTCTTTTTTTTTTTTTTTTGTGACAATTGGTTAATAGCAATTGGTTAAATGAAGGCTCTTACTAGTGCTTTTCTAGGAACCAGCCATGGTAGAAGCATTTCAGCAAAGAGGGTTTACCAACAATTCCTGTGCCACCATGATTATTTTCCAACCAAGGAGTAGGTTCTGTTTTTCCTTCACTTGAGTCTAGGTCAATAATATGATTTACTTTGATCAACAGAATGTGGGGGAGTTGACACTGTGTGACTTACGGGTTATGACAGGACTTCCATTTCCTTTGAAGAGCCAGCCATGTCAGTGTACATACAACTACTAATACCCCCCAGCCATCAGCCAACCCAAGTGCCCTAACCACATGAATAAGGCCATCTTGGATCTTCTAGCTCCATGTGATCTGCCTCAGACAACACTTTGAACCATCCCCACGGAGCCTGGTCTGAATTCCTAATCCATAGAATCATGAAAAAGAACATGGTTTTTGTTTGAGTTCTCTAAAGTTGAGAGTGTTTTGTTACATGGTAATCGATAACTGGGACAGCAACTGAGTTAGGACTTAAGCCCTATAAAACTATTTTCTCAATTTCCCCCAGTTTGGAAGAAACTCTCCTCCTCAAATGAAGAAATACTCTTCAATGATATGAGCCTTAGAAAAATTGCCCATGTTTTCCCCAGATCATATTTCCCAGCACTAACAAAAAAAAAAATCCATGAAGTACTATGAGAAGACACAGTTCAAAAACAAATTGTGCTGGAATCATCATGTCCTCAAATCACCTTTCCATTCACAATTTTTTCTACTCCATGTGATGCTTCATTGAGTATGTGGAGTTCCTAAAAAATGTTTTCCTGCATAGCCTAATGTATAATTCCCTGCATAATCACCAGAGAATCACCTCTAAAAATGTCTAATACTTCAATATAAAAAATGATTGCCTAGTCATGGCAATTCCGTAAGAGAACAATCTTTGAATGACGACTGTTGTTTAAGACCATGATTAGTCAGAGATAATGATCTGGATCTGACAAACCTCAGAACTACTAGGGCACAAGGCATGTGCCCCAAAGCAACGATTAGAGGGAATAGTGGAGGCAGATCTCCTGAGAACTGCCACTCAGAACAGCCATCCCTGCTGACCAAGCAGGATATCCTCAGTGTGTGCAGCAGTTTCTCAATAGGAAGTGTGAACATTAGGAACATTGCAAAAGGCAGGGCAATAATTCTGAAAGATTAATATCCGGTGAGGTGTGAAAGGAAAATGTAAGCTACTTACTTTGCAGTAACAGCCTCAGAATGGAAAGCTATTTTGGTAGCCAAATGTTGGAAAGTTAACATTAACCAAATAAAACCATGGGGTCATAAAGCCAGGAATGTGCATGAATTCATAAGTCCGGTTTTCCTAAGCTTATTTGCTCTTCCAGAAGAAATTTTCCTCTATTGCTCCATGAAATATGATCATGTGTATGTTTACACTTTAAAATAAACCACATTATCTCTTATGGTCCTATTATTCCTATTCCATAGCTTAATCCATGTATGCAATCCAATTGCTTTAACATTTCTTTAAATGTAAACATAATACTTTCTCCTTTGTGTCTGCCTCACCTTCTTAATGGGACACTAAAATTGAGAATGCAGGGCACCTGGGTGCCTCAGTCAGTTAAGCGTCCAACTCCTGATTTCCTTTCAGGTTATGATCTTATGGTTCCTGAGGTCAAGCCCCGTGTTGGACTCTGCAATGACAACACAGAGTCTGCTTGGGATTCTCTCTCTCTCTGTCTCTCTCTCTCTCTCTCTCTCAAGAGAAATAAACATTTTAAAAACTTGAGAATGAAATATCTCCTGCAGCCTTTGACTGGCACGTGAGGACTTCTCTGGGATCTAGCAGGGGCAATAAAACCTTCTGTGAGTCCAAATGAATCTGTTGTCCCAGAAAACCTAGGCAGTCATTCTGTTCCATATGGAATATGTCTGGACATCAATCTACTGATGGATGCAGTCAAGACAAGGATCAATACTATCCCTATTATGATTTAGTGGAGACTCAACTTTATTTTAGATTACTATATAACATCCAGGAGAGATATTAACCCAGAGAAAACTATGGAATGGAATCATTACCAAGAAAAAGCAAACCACAAAGGAAAGGAGACTGTGGTCGCAGAAGATTTCAGCCTGACAGATACTACCATGAATTCAATGATCTGCAATGAGAAAGAAAGTGTCCTTTTTCCTAACAAGGGCAAAAGCCTACTGTCATTTTGTGGTTGTTGGAAAAGTACACTGACACTCAGTTGGCAACACCCCGCTGAGGCCTCCAGCTTTTTCTCTGGACCCCATCAACATTCCTGAGATAACAATGTCAGATATTATAGGCCATGCATTAAGAATCCGCATTTGAAGCTGGAAAACTGCTATTGGTTTTTCTGCAAATAAATCTAGAAAGAACATCTTATGCTCTTTTCTAATAAAAGGAGGGGGTGAGGAATTCACATGAACTCAAAGAGCCAAAATTGAGTTTCCTGGGACATGACTCTTCTCTCTTGACAAGAATAATTTAAAGTAGCTTTGGGGGTGGGAGTGTGAGATGTCCTTATAACCTCTCCCCAGTCTCCAACATTTACCCTCACAGCACCTGAGTGTTTTCATTTCTCTTTGTGACACTCTACTGAAGGATCATCAACTAAGCCTACTTCTAAAGATACAAATGGCCTTGGCAAAGAGTGAAGCAGTAGAAACGCTGATTTCACCCAAGAGCTAAGCACAGAGAACTGGGACCAGGCAGGGCTCCGGAAATGTGTTTGTGAATTTGAACTTGAAACTTGAAGGTTGAATGTATATAAGATAGATTTTGTTGGGACTCCCAGGTGAGGCACCAGAGTTTAGCTAGTGAGGCTAAGGAGAGGGGCAGCTGTAGTGGGGGAATGACTATTGGGAAATCATGGACCTGAGTGACATAGGACAAGGACAGTGGGAAACACTGTGCATTCAGAGGGAGAGGCTTTGCAAGGTGGTAAAGCATGTAAAAGTTGTGGAAGGGGGCCTTTCAAGGTCAGTATCATCTAGGGTTAGCCGTATTTTCAATAAGGGATGAGGGAGAGCTACTCATCCTCCTTCTTCTTCCTCCCTCTTTTGGTTCCCAGGGTCTAAGACTTAGGCTAGGACTATTGATCCCAAGACTTAACTTCATGGTGAACTTCTTCAGTCTTCTTGGCATCTGTGGACTGGTTTCTTCAAACTCAGTCATCCTTGTTAACCATGTTATATGGCACGATATTCTGCAAACCACTGGCTTAGAGAGACAACTCATGGGCTACTTTTAAGGTGATATTGTCTGTACCTCAGCTAAGATTTGCAAGGGTCAGTCTTCTGTTACTACACTCTGAGTTTATTAGGCTCAAGCTCCCTTGGTCAGCCTGAAGAACCACAATTTGCTAATGAGGGTTGGGCTTGAAACAGTTGGGCAATGAACCAGTTTCCTTTATCTTCCTTTGCATTGACAATGGTCATCATGATTCATATGACATAGTTCCTCGAAAGACCAAAAAAAAAAAAAAAAAAAAAGATGCAAAACAAAATTCACAAAATACTTCCTACTGCCTATGGCTTACAGATACATATTTTAATATCATTTTTAAGTGCATAGTTAAGAGTGTTTGGGTCTTCAGAGTTGGAGGCGTTAGAAAAAACTATTTCTGATAACTGAATATAGGTAATTGAACTGTATTTGTTTCTAATTTATCTTTTCTTTAGTTAACTTTCTCACTGCAAACAAGCTAAAAGGTAGTGAGTTTTAGCACAAAGTTGACTTCTTAAACATAGAAGTAAAGAGTTAAGGCTTTGTAAGGATGTACATGACACAGACAAATTAAAAACAAATTATATTATGGATTAAAACCCTGATGTTTGAATCTCCTTGTAACAGTATAGTTAAAAGAAGAGGTCCAATCAGGATGTAGTAAGATGATAAAATTACTAAACTAAACTAGTGTGGTTTTCAAAGTGTGGCCAGGGGACCCCTGGGGAGCCCTGAATTCTTTTCAGGAAACCCACAGAGTCCTGCCTTTTCCAACTACGTATCTGTGTAAGGCTGGATTTTCATTATATACTTCAGCTAAAACAGCACAACTGACAGATTGAATGCAGAAATAGATAAGAGATTCTGCCTGTCTTCTCTGAAGCCAGACACTAAATAAATTTCCAAAAATATGACACAATGAAGTGTTTTGCTACGTTTTTGAGGAAGAAAATATAATTAATTTTCATGAAAAATAGGCCATTTATGTTAACATGTACTGGGTAGTTATTACATTAAATCAATGAATATATATTGAAAAAATTTCTTTGCTTTAATTTCTAGCATTGTCAATGTTAATCAATATAAACTATATAAGCAGAAGGTCTTTAAGGGCCTCAATAATTTTTAAGAGTGGAAAAGAATCCTGACTGTAAAACAGTTGAGAATTGCTCCACAAATCCTGGCTTCTTTTCCTCAACCTAATTCTCTAAACTCTGTAACCATCTAAAGCCTGTTTCTTTAGCTTAAGCTGGTTACCACCTTTACTCCCTTCTCAATTTCCCTCCAACAATATGCTCATATGCAAGGGTAATATAAAAATATTTAGCAACTGGTATGGCATGGAAACCCATCAATTAAAACATTCGCAGAACCACTAAGCAAAGATCATGTCTGAAAGCAACAGGTTTAGTCCCTCTGTCTCTGAGCTTCTCTGCCC